>NC_134585.1:9834318-10138863 GCF_037038515.1 Microtus pennsylvanicus | reverse complement strand
CACTGGGGATCTGGCAGCAGCAGGGAGGTTTAAAACCTTTATTGGGCCAATGGGTGTGTGACAAGGGCTCTCAGGTCTGATCTGATATAGGAAATAATGGGCAGAGAAGGGCAGGGCCCTGGGCAAGACTGGTGCAGGCCAGCAGACAGCCTCGGAAGGAAATGTGGGATGCATGAAAAGGAGGGGGGAGTGGAGGGGCAAAGGCAGCGGGGGAACTCTGGGGTCCTCCAATGTTCGAGAGCAAGATATAGTAGGATGGAGAAGTGGGAGGGAACACCGAGGAGCTGAAGAGGGCAAGGGGACTTGGGTCCAGAGTCCTCCTGTCCCGACCTTGGGAGAAGGGCTTTCACTCTCCAGGAAGACCCAGTGTACAGTCCAACATGGACTGGCCGAGCTGGGGTCCTGTTAGCACCACAGAGAGGAGATGGAGGAGGGATGGGTGGGCACGGTGGGCAGGCGCTAACAGATCCAGCGGATGAACCTGTCAAAGAAGCTGGGCTGGGCCAGACTGTCAAAGTCTTTCTCCCGGAAGATGGCCGCCCTGTCACCCAGGCTGATCTTGGTAAGCACATCCATGTCCACGTCGCTGCCCACAGCGATCACGGTGGGCACCACATTCTGCTTGCGCATGGAGTGCACCGACTCCTCCAGGCTGTCATTACCCGTGACTCCATCCGTGAGGAAGACAAAGGAGAGCTCTGCGTGACGCCGCGCCCCGCCCCGTGCACCCCGCACCACATTGTTGATGGCATGCACGATGCCGGCACCCACGTGAGAAAAGGAATTGAGGTAGTCAGTTCTCTCCAGTGCCTCATGGATGGTGGTCAGGTTGTAGGTCAGTGGGAAGGCCACCTGCTGCTGATTCTGGCTGCCGTACTGCAACAGGGCCATGCGGGCGTTGAGTGGGTCATCGTCCCTCCGTGCCAGAGTCAGGCGCCGCGATACCTCCTCCACGAAGCGCCGGGCCTTGTGGAAATTCTGCTCGCCCAACCGCTCCGAGCCATCCAGCAGGAAGACAATGTCCACAGGCCGCTGTGTGCACTGGGCCACATATAGCTCTGCAGGGAAGACGTAAGGTGGGCCCAGGCGGGCAAGGGGTGGCCAGCTCCAGACTTATCCCATCTCTGCCTACACTCTGCCCACTGGATCCCAGATCATGGGACTTTGGGGCTTTGCCCACAGCCACAATGGACCTCATCAGAGCCATCTCAGGTGATGTAATTGGCTCAGGCTCCTTTGGGAGTCTACTTGCCTTTCCCTGAGACTGTCTCTTAAGTGGTCCCAAACTAGAGGACTAGAGATCTGGCTAGGGGCCAGAAGATCCATCTTTTGTCACCAAGCATGTCTCATCCTAAACCTCTGGGACACTCAACAGTTCAAAGACCACCCTCAGCCAAAGATAAAGTTACTCACATAACTTTGTTGGGAGGCATGATAGGGCCTCTGGACCTGACTCCCTCTCCCAGGGGCCACTTCTGAGCTGTCTGTCTGAGTCGCACATTGCCCAGAAAGAGAAAGAGCCCGTGTGTCCTGTCACTCACTGTAGCTTTTGGTTTGCTGCTAGGGTATGGCTGAAGGAGTACAGGTAGGCCCTTTGTGGCCTCACTGACACCAAGAGATGCTTTCCTCTAGGGGATGGTCACCAGCCCTGACACGCAGTACTATGGAAGCTGAGACCACACTTACACTGCCATGCACGTGTCAGAGACCATGGACTGGGGCCTGGCCCCCTATTCATTGGGCATCCATCTAGGCTCTCCCTAGAGGAAGATGAGCTCGGCTCACCTGTACATGCTGCCATGGCCCAGCCATTTGGGACCCCAGGGAATCGCATTGAGAATAGCCTGACTCCAATCATGTATGACCACAGATATTGAGGCAGGCCCCAGCTGCCAGAGTGCTTACCCCCCACCCCATCCAACCCCAGTGGTGCGTGAGGGTCCATCCCTGTGTATACTAGCCCAGCTTGCCATTTGACCACAGCAATGCATTAAGTTACAGGTTTCAGCTTTTTATAACATGTTTAACACAGCTCACACTCCCCCTGAGACTGAGCTCTGAGCCAGGGAGTGCCTGCAGATAGGGTCTTTTTACAGAGCTTGCTAGTCACATAACTTATTTATTGACCCGTCACCATCTCTAGAATCTGCTCAGATCTGCTCAGAGTGTCTAGAAAGTTGTCTCTGGGAGACAACTGGATTTCTTAGCTCCTCATAACTGACAGGCATCCTCACAGCTACTACCGCAAGCTCCGAGGCAGACATACAGTAGGGGTGGTTGGCTTGGGGACTTTTTCTTAACATCAACAGCTACAGGGCCTGGGGGAAACCAGGAAAGTCTGGTGAAAATCCATTTGTAATTGTGAGTTTGGGGACTCAGGGATCTCTGCGTTCCATGTCTGTGGGGGTCCTTTCTTCTATCTGTGACCTCATAGCAAGGAGGGGATGTCACCCTCCCAGGAGGATAGGTCTCACCCCACACCGGGAGAGGATGCCTTTATGGTTCTTGGTCATGTGACTGAGATGCCTTCCTATATCCAGAGACCTGGATGGACATGCAGGTGTTGGGGGCACAGTGGTAGACCTGCTCTGGTACCTTTGGTACTTTGATTTACTGGGCATGACAGAAGCGGAGGTACCTTAAGGCCCTTGTTACATCCCTATGGTTTTTGCAGGCTATAAACACATACATGAACACCAAATCAGAAGCAGGAAAGGAGGAGACCTCCCCAAACACTCAGATAGCACCCCATCCCAATCTGTGCTTTCAAACACAGGATAGTTCAGGTTGACTGAGGCGGTGTGCTCAGCTGAAAGATTCCCAGAAGTTTACATCTCAAGAACCTCAATATTAATGCCCTTTACAGTTCTTTGCCAGATGTGAACTTCTGGGGTTTAAGGTGGGCCTTCAATCCAATCACTGATGTCTTTGCTAAAAAAAAAAAAAAGAGGAACGAGGGGAACAAAAGAGGAGGGGACACAGACACAAAGAGAGGCTATGGGAAGACGGAAATGACAGTGGAGTAGTGTGCCCACAAGCTAAGGATGGCAGCTCTGCCAGTGGCTGAAGGGAGTAGGAGGGACCCTCCAGAGAGAATAACAGTAAAGACTTAGACTCTGGCCTCAGGACTAGGAGGGCAGGTCCCCGTTGCCTAAGGCCTAAGCTTATGGTGGCAGCCCTGGAAGCTGTAAGAATTGAGGGGTTAGCTCGGGCTGTTTGCTCATGGTGAACCCAAGGGCTTTAGCAGAGTGCCAGGGCACTCTCTGGGTCCCCTGTGATATCCCTGTGCACCAGCTTAAAGGTGTCAATAAACAGTTGCATCCAGTCCTGCCGCTCGACCCCTGTGGAGAACTTGGCCCTCTCGGCGGTGTAGACCATCACAGCCACCAGTTGGGAGTAGGCAGATGGGTTCTGAGTGAACTCCGTGGCGTTTAGCAATTGCTGGATCAAGGGGATGGTCTTGGGGAAGGTAGGGTCCGGACCCTCTTCCGTGCGGAGGAAGGTGACCGGGGGCTTGCTGCCAGGCCATGGTTCATCTGTAAGGGAGTGTCCAGAGAAGATTTTAGGGGCTCCAGTGGATATGGCTGGCCTCCAGCCCTCCTTAGGCCTCTGACCACAGACAGTAGTTAGGACCAAAGAGACTGAGCAAGGGAGAGATTGAGCAGGTGTGGTATCTGACCTAGGCGGGAGGCCTGCTGGGGTAAAGAAGCTGAGAGCAAGCAACACAGCCCAGGAGACTTAGCCTTGTAGCAGTTTGGGGGTGTCCATAGAGCTCGAGGGAAACTCAGCATGGAGCATTAGCGCCCAAACCCAACTGAGAGATGTGCACAAATCTTGTAAGCTCCTCCAGTTCAGTGCTCTGTCTCGGCCCCCCTAGACGAGTCAGCTCCGGAAAGCGCCCACAGACAGAACCACACTGCTGACACTTTGTCCCAGACATGATCTGCTATCCCAGGACCTGTCCTTGAAGGTCCAGGATAGTGGTGCAGACATCATGGGAGAGCAAGAGCCTCTCTTCTTCCCTCCTCTCCTCCTCGCCACCCCCTCTTTCTTCCCCCTTCTTCCCCGTCTCTTATTTTCTCTTCTCTTTTTGTGACTCCATCTGCCTCTTTCTCTCCATCCCTTTCTGCTTCTGTCCCTTTGTCCTATCCCCTCCCTTTGTGCCTCTATTTCTCTTTTTTCTTTCTTTGTTCCTTCCTCTCTCCTTTGTTGCATCTTCCTCTCCCTGCCTCTTTTACCCTCCCCCCCCCTTACTCCTCCCTCTCTCTGCTTCCAGCGCCTGCTTGGATGAGAAGGGATGACTCAATGGATGTCATGGCCAAACTCACTCCCTTTTCTCTGGTAATCAAGGAGCCACGAGGAAACCCAAATGTGTCCAACACAGAACTAGGCCCCAGGACCCCGGGGCCTCCCTGAGGACACTTTCTTCTCTAAAGGGTCTTGTTTCTTTTCTCCACAACCAGTGCTCAGGTCTCACTGCAGTCTTTGATGCCATGGCCATTACCAATTTTCTCCCTGCAGTTTTGAGCTTGTCAGACACTCTCAGCAGTCCCTAAGGACTGACCCCATGCCTGGCCTGAGGCAGGGCTGACTACTTGGTTCAGAGGGTCAGGGCTATGTCAGAGTTGGAAGTGTGTTGTTAACACTGTATTCACATCAGAAATGCTCACAAGGACGCTCACCCACGACCTCACTCGTAAAGACACCGTCTACAGTCACTGTGTCCTCAGACACCATAATTCACTTTGAAATTTCATATAGCAGTGAATGCAGATGTGCTTTAGAAGGTCAGTAGAAGGGGGTTAGGGAGCTGGGAAATGTGGGGTCCTAAGCTCTTAGCGTAGGCTGCCATCCCCATTTCCTCCTGATCTTGCCACCCTCCAGAACTGGTGTGCCCACAGGTAGAAACTGTCTGATCCTGGCCCCCATCCTGGGCCACTGCACCCTGTCACCCACGGTCATTCTATACAAGCCAGACACAGATATCACCAGAAAGGAAGATGCAGAGAGACAGCTCTTTGAACACAGAAGCAAACTCTCCTCCATAAGGCATGAACTGACCACATTCAGCAGGCAAAACCGAGGTAGACCAAGAGCCAGGGCTATGCCTCAAGGAACAAGGCTCAGCCAACAATAAAAAATCAACATGACCGACCATCGCTTTCAAAGCTAAAGAAACCTCATGAGGAGTCACAACGACAAGATCCAACACCTCCTGTCCTGACGACGAAGCTCAACAAGGGGGAACACTCCCTAAAGACAGCCACAGAAACCCACAGCTGCTGTCACACTCTGGACGTTTCCCACTGAGATCAGGAGCAAGACTCAGGGGCCAAGGTCCGCTTCTGCCTTGCGGGGATGGAGCCATCTATGACATCAGCCTCCCTTACACAAACCTCACTAAAGGTTTACATCCTGTATAATACTGCGCTACAGTCCAACACCAAAGGTACAGTTCACTTGGGAGCTAATCAAGGTGCCAGGAGCTGGGGTTGGGGGGTCTCCCTGCAGACAGAGCCCTAGCCTTTGACAGATACCAGAACCGGCAACTTGAGGCCCATGCTCTGAGCCTCACACAATCCTCCCCGGGGTGGCTGAGGCCAAGGCATGCCCTGAGAGTGTTTTCTTGGTAATGATCTCTGCTGAATAATGTGAGACCCTGACTCCCAGTTCCACATGGTCCCTTCTGTTGAGTGGTTTCAGGGCCTGTGCACATGCTCAGTGGCCACCTTGTCTTTGGGAGGGGCCGAGAAAGTCAAGACTTTGCAAGGAGATGCAGCTGCATAGTGTGGGCCTTAGGCCATCAAAACCACCCTACCCCCTACTCAATGCTCCTGGGAGGGGCAGGGCTTGTAGAGCAGACTGCAAGGCTCCCGAGGCCCCAGGGCATCTCCCTGAGGCTCTTGCCCAGTTATTCTGCAGCAGTGTCTGGGGAGGCATTGGCAGGGACTCTCAGCACATCAGGGACCCCCTCTATGCTCCCTTGGGAGTAGCAGCTCGGGTTCCAGCCTCCTACCACGAAGGCCACAAAGGCAGCCGCAGGGTTAGAAGCAAAGCCACTACTGGTGGGCAGCAGCATGCTTGCCCCCCCCTCCCCATCTTACACCAGCCACTCTGCCCATCAGTTTTAGGGCTGCATCTTTTGGCAAGAGCTTGACAGGCCCTGGCAAATAGATGGTTCCAGCTAAGTCTGTCCAGGGCCTGGCCCCCATGGACCAAAAGAAGAGTCCCCAGTGGTGGGGAGACTTTAGACTCTTGGATGAGACTCCCTTTGTCTTGAAATGTCTTTTTGGCCAATGGCTAAGCGTCAAGCACAGCCAGGCCAGCAGTCTCTGCCCAGATGGTACCATACAGGAGTTCAGAATGACACTATATGCTCCCAGCAGCCAGTCCTCACCCTGAGCTCCTGACTCTACCATGCCAGGGGTGAACTTCAAGGGTTTCTCCCCAAGGAAGCACCTCCACAATGGTACACCCTTGAGGCTGCACAGTTCCTTGCTGCATCCCTGGCTATTAGAACAGGAAGGATGCTGGGCCTGCTCTGCCTGTCTGGGGTTAGGGTCTCAGGCACCCGGGTTACCTGTTTGGCAGGGAAGTTCTGGACACACGATCTGGGGGTCTAGAAGAGAGAAAAGAGAACAGGTCTCTATTAGTTCCTGCTGGGCCCTCGGTGGTCACCTACTAGCCTGCTAGGGGAAAATGTACCGGGTGTCACCACTCACCTGGGCAAAGGACATCTTCCATGTCATCGATGAACTTCTCAGCCACCAGGTCAGAGAACAGTGTCATGTTGCGCACCTGCTGCGGCTTGTCACAGGCGATGGAGTAGAGGTTTTCACTCTCGTGAGTCTCATGGAACATGTCACCAATGCCGATGGCTGTCACGGTGACATCTCGGTCACACAGGGCCCGGAGATTGAGGTCATCATCGCGGGGGTCGTGGCGCCCATCTGTGATGACCACTGCGAACACCCGGGTCTTCTGGCGCCGGCTCTCCTTGATGAGCTGATTGTAGGCGAACTTGAGGGCAGAGGGCGTCCAGGTGCCACCGGCAATCCACTCGAGGTTTTTGACAGCCTCCTTGAAACTGGATAGGGAGTTGACTCGTTCGTCGTCCAGCCGGATGGCCTCAAAAGTGCCCTCGTGGCTGTACTGCACCACACCCACGCGTGTGCCTACAAGGGTACAAAAACGGGAACAGTGTCTACCAGCCTGTTTTCCCACCTTGGTGACCTGGGCTTAGCCACCCTGAATGAAATCACAGGCAAAGCCATGATCCTGGCTAGAGGCAGGGATCTGGTTTCTGCCTCAGGGTCCTTCATGGCCTTCACTGACCTGTCTCAGACTTGGGGTCCTTGGCAATGGCGCCCAGCCTGTTGACCACATTGATGACGAAGTTCTTTTCCAAGGTGAAGTTGGTGTAGCCAATACTCTCAGAGCTGTCAATGACGAAGACCACATCCAGGGCACCACAACGCTTCTCACAGTCTGGAAGTATGTGTGTGTGGGGGAATGACAGGGTGAGTGTGTAGAGAGTGGGAAGACCCGTAGGGTACAGGGCCAGGGATACCCTGAGTGATCCCGCCCCACACACTCCATCCCTCCTGCACTCTTGCACTAGGCCAACTCACCGCAGCACCCGCAGGTTTCCCTCACATAGGTCATGACGTCACATTCCTGCAACACAGCCCCAGTGGGTGCATTTAGGCAGGGAGCACCTGCCATCACATGAGAGCTTCCATAGGAGTCCCTGACCCCATGTCTGCTGGTGTCTGTGCCAATATGCGGAGTAGAGGTACCTACATCTCCAGCTTTGCCCTATGACCTTACCCATGCCACTAACTCCTACCCAATGGTCTTGTCCTTGCCAACTTGATCACTGCTGCCTTTGCCCTCTCAACCTCCTGCCAGCCTTGATTCATCTTCTGACCTTGTCCCTGGTCAACCTCAAACCTGTTGGCTTTGACCTCTGCCTGGATGCCTGCTAACTTTGCCCTCTGAGCTCCTCCTCTGACTTTGCCCTGCCAAACCCCTATACTTGATGCTCTTGGATTTTGCTTTTCAGAAGAGAGAAGGACACTTACAAACAAGGGTCCTGACTCCACACTACGTGATACCTACCGTGAGACCAGGGTCTCCAGGAGGGCCAGGTTCTCCCTGGAAGACAAACGACAGCAGTGAGAGGTGAGACTGATGGGTTCAAGTCGCTCCTGGTGCCACCACTCAGTGCGTACCGACTCATGGGCCCACTAAGGATGCTCTGTGTACATCAGCCTGGCTGGCCCAGGAGCTATGGACCTAAGGGATAGAGGTGGCTTACCTCAGGTCCTGGGATGCCTCTTGGTCCTCGAGGTCCAGGTTCACCAGGGGGACCAGGATCAGCCTGTGGGGAATAGGAAAGTAGGCTCAATATAGCCCTGGCAGGTCTCTTTGCCCCATAGAAGTATTGATTCCCCTGTCAATGGCTTTTGCTGGGAGTATAGTGGCATGAATGACTGCATCACCCATTTTATCCTGAATCTGATATCACCCCAGGAACGTCCTGAGCTGCTGTTACCAGAGCCTGGTAGGCAAGAGAGAGTAGAAGGCCACTGAGGACCTCAAAGATAGTAACAGGATAACTCACGCTGCTACATCCCAGGGTCGTCTAGTCACTCTGTGTGCCTAATCTACCTACCCATTTATCCATTACCCACCAGCCTACCATCCCTCCACTGAACTGCCAACCCCATCCATCCATCCATCCATCCACCCACCCACCCATTCATCCATACATCCACCCATCCACCCATCATCCATCCATCCATCCATCCACCCATCCATCCACCCATCCATCCATCCATCCATCCATCTATCCATCCATCCATCCATCCATCCATCCTCCATCCATCCATCATCCACCCACCATCATCTGCCACCCATCCTTATTTGTGCTATCTTGCCCTCACTGTTCCTCCTGCATCCATACATCCATCTAGATACCCAAGGGTGCTAGAGACATGGAAGTGAAGACGATATGGGCCAGGCTTGTGCCAAAGGACCAGTAGGAGGTGCTGGCTGAGGATGGGGTGAAGAGTAGAGGAGGCCTCTGAGTCTGACCGTTCCCATCAAGGGCTTGTTGCCAGACAGGCTGGGTGTTTTCCCAGGAATCTTAGGCCCTCCTCATGCGCTAGCCCATTGCCCTGGGCATAGGATGATGACACTCACTGGCTCGCCTTTGTCTCCCTTCCTTCCGGGTGCTCCTTTCAGGCCAAAGTCTCCTCGGCCTCCCTGTGACACAGGACACATGTTAGTTGTGGGCAGTGGGTGGCATACACCCACCCACCCCACATGACAGGACTTTCCACAGACCTCCAGGAGCTCGGAGGTAGTACAAACCACACTCAGAGTTCTGGGCATTTTCAGGGAAGCCCTGGGTTTTGTTTGGAAAAGGACACAACACAGGAACCACCACACCAGTTAAAGCCCAGCCAGGGCTCATGTGACCTGTCTTGGATCAAGGACATGCCCGAAAGATGGTTCCCAAGTGGACATGGCATGCAGGACTTCCACGACCCCACCAGGAAAAGGCTAACCAGGACAAGACCCCCAAGTACCTCAGGGCCTGGTGGGCCGGGCTCTCCTTTTTCACCCTGTGAAGCAAGCAAAGGTCCGACGGGTGGCTCAGTCACAGACCCCAAGTCTAAGTACAGGCAGAGAAGCCCACCATCCCCTGGAGCTGGGATCACCCCTTATGATTTCTTGGATATCAGAATTTATACAGAAGCTCACACACACCTCAGGTAAAGGTCACAGAACCCACACATGCTGAGCCAATCCTGAGCTATATCTAACCCCTGGTGTCTCTGAGTGCTGGCTGGATCTGCCTTTGCACCAAGTGACAGGTGGCCCCCGCCCCCTCCCTATTCCTAGTCCCCACATCAAGGGAACCACAGAAGCCTTGGGACCCAGTCCACAGGGTTTTCCTGGGGGTTCTTCTTCTACGCCATGACTCACGGGTGTTCCTCGGGGTCCTGGGTAGCTGAATCCAGGCCTTCCAGGATCTCCCTGAAGGAGAAGGTTGAGTTAGTTGAAATGACTGAGGAGGAGGTGGTTTCCAAATAGTGCAGATGAAGACTGGGGGTATCTTGAGTAGGGTAAGAATACAAAGTGTGAGCCTCGCCTTGCTTGTCCACCTCTGGACGGGATTGTGTGTGATTGATATGCAGATAAGCCAGGGGCTGTGGCACACACTAGAGAGGCCACTAGGATCATGCAGTACCCAAATGGCTGTCCATCCCTCAGGACCCTGCCATCTTCTCAGGCAGGTCATTGCTGGGGAGGGCAGAAGACAGGTTGCATGGTCTCCTGCTGCTCTCTCCAGTCTCACTAGGAGCTGGGAACAGGAGGCTCACTGGAGGCCTCTCTCTTCCTCCAGGCATCCAAGCTTCTCCTGAAACCTTTCTGTTGGGGTTCCTCCACAGGCAACTGCTTTGGGCCCCATCCCATATCGACCGGAGGAAGGGACGTACCTTGGGACCTGGCTGTCCTGAATCTCCACGGGGCCCAGCATCACCAGGGTCTCCTCGAGATCCCTGAGGGCAGGAGAGCAGTCAGAGGTGGCCTTGTCACCTGAAATGGTGATGACCTAACCTGCTTTGACCAGCTCGGAGAAGATGGTAGGTCTTGGCACCAGGGCCACCACCTTGCCTGGGGTTAGGGGTTGGGATGAGTGGGGAGTAGGTAAATATGGGCTTGTAGGACTGTGGAGTAGGGTGGGAAGTGGGTAGGAGGTCTGGGGCAGAGTGAGTGGGCTAGGGGCCTGGGGGCAGAGTTGGGAGTGGGCTAGGGGCCTGGGGGCAGAGTTGGGACTTGATAAAAGGTTGGGGGAAGGGTAGGGAGTAGGGAGTCATGGAACAAGACAGGGGATATGTGGAGGGTTGAAGTGGGTGGAGAAGTTAGGGATTAAGAATGGGGTTAGGAGTGGGTGGGAGCTGGGGGGCAGGTGCTGTCATGGCCTCAGGGCTTCTAGTGTCCTGCTACCAACCTGTTTTCCGGGCTCCCCAATAGTGCCCTGGGGGCCTCTGGGTCCAGGTAAACCTCTGTCTCCCTGAGAAGAAATGCAATGAGGGGAAGACAGTGAGTTGCTGCGGTCTAATAGTGCATCTAGAGTCCTGACCTCAACCCCGTGGTTCAGGGTGAGGCCAACCTGCCCTGGGCCCACTGCCCACCAGTGGTCTTGCCTTGGCTGGATCTGCGAGGTTAAGTGAGGCAGGAAGACGATGGGCACAGTTTCCTCCAGCCTGGCCTTTGTTACTCCCTGTCCTGGGTGTGGCCTCCCCCACCCTGGCCTTTGCTCCTCCTGTCCTGGAGATAGCCCCCTTCTGTCTGGTATCTGCCACCCTCTGCCTTACATACCTTGGCTCCTTTGCTGCCAACTTCTCCAGCCAGGCCTCGGGGCCCCTCAGGACCAGGGTCTCCCTGTGAGAAGACAGGTCTGGTCAGGCTTTGCCAGGGAGTAACTCGGAGTTCCCCTCTCCAGAGGCAGTATTAGGGGGATGGGGTGATGGGGTTAGAGGAATGAGCTATTCAGTCCACTAGGACAAAGACCCTGGTGTGCGAAGGGCGGTGTCAGAATGGCAGTGTCCTTCCTCCTGACATCCCCTCATCTCCACAGACCTACTGAGGCCACTCCAGGGGCGAAGGGACCCTAACCAGCTCAGGGGAGAACTCCTTCACCGCCTTCCACTGTGGCAGTGGGAGCTGCGGGAACGTGTATGTCTGCCGTGGAGATACTGGAAGACGGAGCCTAAGTAGTTGTATAGGGCACATATAGGATGGGCGGCGCCCTTCCAGAAGCCCGGCGGACAGCTGGGAGTGGGAGCTCGCCTGTCTGGTTCTTACTGTCTCAGACAGTGCAGGGACCAAAGCCCCTCAGCTTTCTGGGGAGAGTCCAGAGCAGACCCTTTGGGTCCTTACAGAGCAACTCACCTTCTCCCCCTTTGGACCGTCACTGCCTGGGCCGCCCTTGGTTCCAGGATCTCCCCTGCGTCCCTGCAGAGAATGGACGTGAGGACAAGGGAAGAGTGAGATGGCCGGGAGGGCCACGCAGGCCACCTGTAGCCCTGCTCTCCCTAGGATGCTGGGGACCCTGAGCCTGGTGTTGCCTCCCCATATATCTGCTTGGGGTTGTGGCTCTGTCTTCATACTGCTTCTGTGCCAGCTTTGTCCCAGTCGGGGGAGTCAGGGCTCGGTGTGGGGGTGCTCCTGGTCAGGCTGGAAGTCCTGGTCAATGGCTGGGAGTGGCTTGGATAACCAGTATGGTCATTCCTGATCATTCCCTTACTAGGCCTCCTCAGACTGTCTCTTCTAAGGATCAGCCCTGGGATGGGGTTCCCAATACCACGTCCAGCCCTGGGGAAGCTTTGTTGGAACGGTAGTGAAAGGGTTGACGGGCAACAGAGGGTTCTGCCCATCCTCAGTGCCATTTGCCAATGGCCCTTCATCAACCTTGCTGCCCAAAGTGGTGCCCCAGAAGAGCCCAAAGCAGGGGCCTGGTTCAGGCTGAGAGACTTAGGGTAAACTCACGGGTTCTCCTTTTGGTCCACGGGGTCCAGGTGCTCCCTTGCCTCCTTTCACTCCGGGACTTCCAGGAGCTCCGTTGTTGCCTTGGTATCCCTGTGTGGGGCAGGGACAATTCAGCAGGGCTGGGAGCATGGTTGAGGAATGCACCAGGGCCAGGACATGATGTCTCCCTTAGTCATTCTGTACCGTCCCTCCCCACACGTGTGAGGGCATAGAACCGTGTGGATCACATCCTGGGCAAGGGTAGTGAACAGGCCAGCAACTCACCTTGCTTCCCTTATCTCCAGGGTCTCCTGGTGGTCCCCTGCGTCCTGGGCGGCCAGCATCCCCCTGGAAGGGTTGAGGGAGACATCAGCTTTTCGCATGGACAGGTACTGGGCAGTGGGGCAGGATCATCTAAATTCCCTCATATTCTTGGAGCATGCAGAATGCCAGGCATAATGGGGGAAGAACTTGCCATGGTACCCAAAAGACCAGCCCATGAGCCCAGTGTAAAGTCTGCTGCCCCCTCTGGGGAAGGGGCCCTATGTGAGAGGCCCTGGTGATGGCAGGATTGCTAGGGAGGGGAGTCAAAGGAAGAAGCAGGCAGAAGGGGCATGGTCTGGTCTCCTAGGGAAGGCTGCCTATTCTGTGGCTAAAGGTCTAGGCTACCAAGAGCAGTGGTGGGGACGACACAGGGTCTCTGCCAGATTGGAAGGGGAGGTGGGCAAGCTGTGCCACAGGTGACTGGTGACCCTGCTCTTGAATAGTGAATCTGAGGATGGGACCTCCCTGCTAGGCTTCACAGCCTGGGCTGTCCCCTCACCCCGGCGTGAGCTGGCATAGGGAGTCCCAAGGCAGGGATTCCTGAGGGTGGTGACAGTGTGTTCTAGAGCTATTAGCCAAGTCCTTACCTTGGCACCTTGGTCTCCTTGCTCGCCAGGGCTTCCGGCTTCTCCAGGGTATCCATCGGGGCCCTGAGGGAGGTGAGAAAGGCTTCTCTGAATGCTGCCACGGTGGACTATGCTTCCCACGGGTCAAGAACACTGACACAGAGCTGCCGCCAGAGATGCTGCTCACTCAGGCTCTGAGGTCCTGGCTCCACAGGAGCCATGCCTAACACTGCCCTTGATGGGCATCCAGGTTTCAGAACTTCCCAGCCTAGGACTTCGAGCTCCATCTGGTCTGGAAATTGTGTATGTCCAAGGGTTGGCTCATAGGCTCCTGGGGGTGGGTGGGTTGGGACCCCAAGACTAGAAGAGCTCCAGACTGGGGTGAAGACCAGGCAGGGAGAGGTTGGGCAGAAGAGCGAATCCAAAGACTTGCTTCCAGTCCAGCCTGGTAGCCATGTCCCCTGAATGACGTTTCATGTGATAGACAGAGAGGATGGTGAAGTTACCCACCCGACTTCCTGGGTCTCCCTTGCAACCTGGAGGTCCAATGCGGCCCAGTTTTCCCTGAAAGAAGAAGAGGGAATATCAGAGGGTAGATCTGGGGGTCTACACGCATCAGTGATGGCGCCAGCTGTACCCTAGTCAGAGCACAGAACGGTGAGGTGATTCCCACTTTGCTGCATTCTGTCTTCATGACAGACTCCCAGGATCAGGCCAGGGGCATGGGTGTGGACTGTCCTCACCACATGCACGAGTGTGTGTGTGTGTGTGTGTGTGTGTGTGTGTATGTGTGCAGTACGTATCTGTGCGAATAGACTTATGAGCATGTGGGGAGAGGCAGTGGCTAGCAGTCAGGGTGGGGCTGGGGACTCTACCTTCTGTCCATCAGTTCCATTCTTGCCAGCTAGGCCGGGGGCTCCCTGGAGAAGACAGAGAAAGGACTGGTTAGCCCCAATCCGTGTTCCCTCCGAGCAACATGACAGGGCACACCCATCCCTTCAGGCTTACCTTCCGACCGTCTGATCCAAATTCACCCTGTGCAAGAGGCAAGTGAAGTGTTAGTGAGTTTCCAAGCTTCACAGACACTGTTGTCTTTGGGATGCAAATGTAGATCCCCCCCCCCCCGCCCCCGCAAGCCCAAACATGAGGCCAGAAACCTAGGTCTGCCTCCAGGCAGTTGGGGGGACCTAGGTCTGCCTCCAGGCAGGGGGGGAAACCTTCATCTGCCTCCAGGCAGTTGGGGGGGGACCTAGGTCTGCCTCCAGGCAGGGGGGGAACCTAGGTCTGCCTCCAAGTAGGGGGGGGTACCTAGATCTGCCTCCAGGCGAGGGAGGTACCTAGGTCTGCCTCCAGGAGCCCACAGGCTGTGGGCTGTCAGGGCACAGTAGCTCTCTATGCCAACCTACCTTCTCTCCCTTGAAGCCAGGCACACCCTAAGGGCAGAAGGAAAAGACAGTGTGTTACCAAGGGCATTCCTGCAAGTGCAGTGGGACCCTGAAGAGACAGACGCGGACAGCCGAGACCCAGCAGTGACTGTCATGCCTAGAGATCATATGTGGGTCCTGAACGCATGCTTGAGAGAAGAGGGGTCCAGCTGGATGCATAGTTTTGGAGTGATCTTCAAACTGTAGAGGAATTCCTCTTCTTTGGCAACAGGGGCTGGGCTGTGGACGTCCCAAAGGGCAGGGTGGGGAACTGACCCAAACTGACCTTCCTCCACTTCCCTTCCCCCATCCTAGCCCTAGGTAGGGAACTTGCCTTGGGTCCTGGGAATCCAATGGGGCCTTCGATGCCAGGGTCTCCCTGTGAAGAAGGAACAATGAACCTTGGGTGTGACCCCAACCCTGGAGGTGGGGAGAGTAGTTGGGAGTCGGGTCAGGGGCCAGAGGCTATGTGGGGGCCTTACCTGTCGTCCCTTTTGTCCAGGCTCTCCTGGCTCTCCCATGTTGCCCTTGGCACCCTAAAAGTAGAGGACAGGGTAAAGGGTAAATTGAGGCAAGGGAATCCTGTCATCTGCAAGAGGTGGTATGGCAGAAGCTGTTGGTCCCTCCCCAGGTAGGAACATCTTAGGACAGGGTCAGGTGCCCCTGAGAGCCCTGGTGGTCCCCACCAGGCTCTTGCTGACTCTTCTCCGAGTCTTGATGACAGCTCTCCATAAAGCCACACTGCAAATGGGGCTGAGCAGCTTCTCAGCTGGGGATGCTGGGGCTCGGGACCTCTGTACCATAGCCCGGACCACAGCTGACCCTGGGCTCTCCAGAGGCCAGCATGGCACTCATGGGACATTAATTCCTCTCGAAAGGAATTGGCATGGGTACGACATGGACTGACAGAACTAGAAAGACTGGAGCTTCAGAAAACTACATAAAATTAGACTCCCAGGGAGCTAAAGTTTTAACCTTACACACACACACACACACACACACACACACACACACACACACCACTAAATAAAGGCAACAACTTATTAATATCCTTCCACTTTAAATGCAAAGGGACAGAGAAGAAGACAAGAGGCAAAGGAAAGAGGATGGAGGAGATCAAGCAGAGCAAGGGGTCAGATATCCTGCAGGTCACAGCTGTGCTCTGCTCTGAAGTCCCTGGGTCACCCAAAGGGCTCGATCACTTCTGTGTAAGTGGTATGGTGGCCCCGTAGCAGGGTGGGCATGACTTGCGGTCAGGACTGGAAGAAGCCAGACCAAGGAGTGGCTGGCGCAGGAGACACCTCACCCAGCCTGCTGCTGTAGAGGCTCTCACTCACTTAGAAAGGAGGATGTGCTACCTCCTTTCTAAGCCTCTGCATGTGACTGGCGTCATCTCCTTCCTACCCCTCTGCTTTCTGACCCGTGAATTGTTGGTTAAAGACGCTAAGGTGGTGAAATCGGAAGGGATTTATTTTACACAGCTCTGTTGTTAGGAAAATACCAGGTAGCCATTCAAAGCAGAGTCCTCAAAGCCTAGAATCAAATAAGCCTCCAAGTGGATGCCTCTTGTCAATCAGCAACCACGCCACTGACAGGAACCTTGCTTACCTCACAAATGAGTTTTAAGTGGCATATTAAAAAAAAAAAAACTTCTTAAACATTTCCTACTTTTCTCAAAATACCATTTGAAAGGGAATGGATAAAATCCGAAGTTTAGGTTTTCCAAGCTTGGAAGTGCTGAGTCATCCACAGCCAGCTGGCCCTCATTGTGGAATTCCCGCAGGTCAGGGGCTTCCTGAAGCACGGGCCACACGCTCTCCAGGCCTCTTACCTTCTGTCCTCGGTAGCCCTTGGGTCCATGGGGCCCAGGAATCTCCAGGCAGCTCACTTTGTAGCACTGGAATGAGGCAGACAAACAGCAGGTCAGGTTGGTGGGTCAAGTCCCCAGCTGGGTATGGAGTGGGGACAGGCATAACCTCAGACTCTCAGAGGAAGCTCCCAAACACCCATACAGACAAGCAGAGTGGAAGGAAGGACCAGACACACAGGGTACTAGATAGGTGGGGGCCGGTGATTAGTCAAATCATCTAGCCAGGTTTGGGGTAAGAGAGGCTGCAATAAGCAATGACAGACAACAACAAGGACCAACGAGCTCTGGTCATGGCTAGGCACCATCTGTATACAGGGACTGATGTGCTGTTCTTGGAAGTAGCTGCTCTAGGATGGCTTGTTTCCACAGAAGGAGTGGGTGGGACTTTGGGTACCCAAGGCTGTAGGACCCCGAGACAGGTACACGGCTTCCAGTCTGGGTTGGATAAAGCCCCCGGTCTGGGACATGCCTCAGCTTCCCCAGAAGTCATGTGTTTGGTAGAGAACTCTAGTACTGGCCCTCTAGGGATTCAACAGCCAGGATTGGATTGGGGATGGAATAGGGCTTCGTGCAAGCTCAAGAGTATCTGGCCCCATGGAGCAGGTGGACGTCAGTCCTTCTGCCGCTCTGGTCTGCTCGAGGTCCTGGGAAATGAGGTCCTGGCCCTCTGCTGGGTCAGCAGTCTTGGTTGCCAACAGGCAGCATAAGCTGGGCTGTAGTGACAGGACAACTCACCTCTCCGTAGGCTTCATGTTTCTGCAGAAAAGACAGAGACTGGATTAGCCTGAGCCTGGGGACCTGTGAGATGCTTCCTGAGTCTGGTTGGGGATCGTGGATATGAGAGGACTTGACCCTGACTTCCACCAACTGCCTCACTCACAGGGGGATCCACTGTACTCTGACTGCTGCCTCACTGGTGAGTGGACACTATCCTTAACCTCTGCCCCAGCGCTCACCATGACCTTGATGATGCGATTGATGGTGTCCTGGTCAATCTCAGTAGAGTCGGGTCTCATGGTGGCGTAGTTGTTGCGGTAGAGCTCATGAGGGGTGTTAGCAATGTCCCGCAGGCCTTGCTCGTTTAGGTTCCTGTTCGGGGCCACAGCAAAGAGCCGGATGCCCTCCTCACGGGCCCGCTCGGCCTGCATTTTGATGCCCCCACACGGACTGCCTGTGACGTGGCCGTCGGTGATGACCACAGCAAAGTGGACCACCCCTCGGCTTCCGTGCTGCCGGATCTGCTGTGTCATGTTGGCCAGGGCACAGTCAGTAAAGGTGCCCCTGCGGAAGGAGCGGATGCCTTGGAGGCTCTTAGTGAAGGAAGCCCGGTCGCTGCCGGGTGGGCTGAACACCTCCACCTGGTCTGAGAAGTGCAGGCCACCGTAACGCCAGCTCAGGGCCACCTGGTCCAGGTAGAATTCATTCTGCAGCTGGCTGATGAACTGCGGTACGAACTGCTGCATATGATAGAGCAGGCTGTCTGTGGGGGACTGCATGGCCACGCTCTCCGACGTATCCAACACGAAGTAGACATTGACAGGGCAGTCGGCCTTTTCTGGAGTTGGGGGCAGGGGGGAGGGGCGTGACAATGTTAAACCCATCAGGGCTTGCCAAGTCGGGGCTAGCCCACCCTCACCCTATGAATACAGATCTGTCCCAGAACTCCAGAGCCCCGCCCAGGTACCTGGACAGTTGTTGTTCCTGTCGGTGGTGGAGATCTCAGGAGAGATGACTTCCTGCTGCTGAGCGTGGAGGACTCCCAAGAGTCCCCCAAGTAGGAACACAGAAAAAGAACCCTGGAGCATCTTGACAGCTGTCATGTGCCCTGATGTCCTGCAATAAAACAGGGGACCATTTACAGACACCCCCACAAACACATGGCTGCCCTCCCAGGGTGGGGTGCACATAGCTGGTAATTGCCTGAGGAAACAGGGGCCTCCATGTTATCACCCCACCCACAGGGAAGTGTGGCTCCCCAACTCTGTTGGCTGCAGGGCTCAGTTCTAGGCTGGATTCAGACATCCAGCCTTTCCCTTTTGTCTGGGGGCAGAGTACACATGATTGGATCATTTGAGTGAGTTGGAAACACCAGGGAGCATGTCTCTTTACACATCCCTCTCCGGGGCCTGCACTGGGAACAGGAGGAGGGAGACACACGCCCACTTTACTACTCCGTGGGCAGGTCCTAGGCTCAGTGTGGGACCCGGGCATACCCGCTCCCTATAGCCTGATCCTCCTTCACGTGGGCGTTGGTGTGGACTGAGTGGGTCAGGGTTAGTCAGGTACAGTGAATTTTAGTATAACTTTCCACCAGGTGCCAGCAGACTAGGGGCAACCTTTTCCCTTCTGTGGGTGCAGCAAAACCTCTGGACTCTCTATGGCGGTGCTCCTGGGGAGACTGTGTCCTAACTTGTCATCTGGAAAATTTCTTCAATCACAGAAAGAACTCCAGATTTCAGATGTTATAGGATTTTAGTTGAAAAATAAGTAGCATCAGCAAACAGCATATTCGATGCTAAGGGTGGAAGGTATCAGGTATTGCACACACACTTGTAATCCCAGCATTTGGGAGTCTGAGACAGAAGCCATGAGCTCAAGACCAGCTGGTCTACATAGCACGATCCTCTCTCAAAAAAAGATGAAATAGACTATACAGGAGTGTGGTAGTTTGAATGTAATTGGCTCCCATAAGCTCATAGGGAGTAGCTATTAGGAGGTGTGGCTTTGTTGCAGTAGGTATGGCCTTATTGGAGAAAGAGTGTCACGGGGGGGGGGGGCTCTGAGGTCTTTAATGCTCAAGCTACATCCAGTGACTCAGTTCACTTCCTGTTGCCTACAGATCAAGATATAGAACTCTCAACTCTGTCTCCAGCACTATGTCTGCCTGCACATCTCCCTTATATAATAAGCCACAGTATTTGCATATAACTTACTTATATCCTCCTATACACTTGAAATCATCTTTAGACTGGTATTTATGTTTAGTACAATGGAAATTCTATATAAATACTTGTTATATGACATTTAAAGACACTGACAGGGAGTAAAAGGTCTGTCAATATTTAGCATGGACACTATTTTATTTTCAATCTGTGATTGATTGAATTTATAGATGAGGAAAAAGTGAATACAGAAGGCTCACCATTTACCATTTCAAAACATAACTAGGGCTGGAGAGATGGCTCAGAGGTTAAGAGCACTGCCTGCTCTTCCAGAGGTTCTGAGTTTAATTCCCAGCAACCACATGGTGGCTCACAACCATCTGTAATGAGATCTGGTGCCCTCTTCTGGCCTGAAGGGATACATGCAGGAAGAACCCCGTATACATTATTAATAAATAAGTCTTTAAAATAAAAAAAAACATAACTAATACACATTTAAATTTTTATTTTATTTTTATTTTATGTGGATAGGTTTTTTGCAAGCATGCATGTATGTGTGCCACATGTGTGCCTGGTGCCCAAGGAGGCCAAAAGAGGGTGTTCAATCCCCTGCAGCAGGAGTTACATACTGTAATGAGCTACCACATGGGTGCTGGGAAACAAAGCTGGGTCCTCTGGAAGAGCAGTCAGTGCTCTGAACAGATGAGCCATCTTTCCATCCCCATAACTAACATTTTAATGTACTAGTTTCTTAAATTATATAGCAAAGAAATTTTGAAATTACAAATAAAAATAGAAATACTAGCTCTTAAACTAATAATTGCTTCCTTTAAAATGCTTTTCAAATAATTTTCGAAAACAAACACTGGAGCTCCCTCCACGGCTACAGTAACACTAGCTTTTAACAGTTGCCCGCATTTCCCTTTTCTGAGATTGGCTTAGTTATTGTCCGTCATCCTTCATGTTAGCCTTCCGGGCTTCCCTTAGCATTCTTCTCAGGGGAAGGGAAGTGATGATGAACTTGTTCAGTTGCTGCTCTAGTAAGGTCTGTTTCTCTCTTACTTTCAAAGAACAATTTGCTAGAAACAGGCTTCTTGGCTGATAGTGTTTTACCTCCAGCACTTTGACTGTATTGACCCTCGGCCTCTGGACTTAAATGTCCATGGGAAATCTACCAGTAAACTTGTCAAGGCTCCTTTGTACTTGACAAGTCTTTTTTTTTTTTTTATGGCTTTCAAGATGTCATCCTTGGGGTTAAATTATGATGGGTCTTAGTGTAGGCTTCTCTGAGTTCATCCTGCTTGGAGTTTGAGCTTCTTGGATGTTTATATCCATGCCATTAATCAAATCTATGAGGTTCTCCCAGAAATCATTTCTTCAAACTCTCTACTCCCCGCCCTCTCTCCTCTTAGGAGACTCCTATAGAGCTTTTGTTGATCTCAATGATGCTCCATGGGCCCCCTAGGCTTCATTCACTTTTCTCAAGAATTCTCTTTCCACAGGTTGACTATTTCCCTTCTTCTGTCTTCAAGTTCACTGATTCTCTCTTCCAATTGTGCAGATAGATATGCCTCTGACTCTCTCTAGTAAAAAATTTTATTTCAATTCTGTACTTTTCAGATCTTTTCATTTATTTTTAATTCTTTCTGGCTCTTCGTTGACATTTTCATTTCATTCATACATTATTCCCCAAACTTTTTTATATCCTCCATTAGTTCTTAAGGCATTTTAAAGATGCCTAAAGTCTTTGTCAAGTAGACCTACCACTGAGTTGCTGTCATATAGAGGTCCTAGTGATTTATTTCTTCCTTTATCGGTCAGGCACTCTACCACTGAGCTATGCCTTCCCCTCTTTCTTGGTACATCTACTGATGTGACAACTGTTTATCTGCCGTTGCAATTCTCTTCCATCCTGGAAAGCGTCATTCTTTCATGTTATGTGTGACAGTTTCCTGAAAACTGGAGGTTTGAGTCCAATAACGGAGTAGCTCTGGACCTCAGAATCTCCTCCTCTCTGATGGCTTGACTTTTTTGTTTGTTTGTGTTTTACAGTTTCAGGCTGCCTCTGTGACAAGAATCAGCTTGAGTAAAACATGAAGCCTTCTTGGGCTCCTTCTGATCCCCCCACCTGCCCCTGTCCACGGGCACCTGCAGAAACTTTCTAATTTCCTCTGGTCATGTCATGGCTTTGTCATGAATGGCTCCAAAGTGGGAACAGAGGAGAATAAGGGGAATAAAGTTTCAGTCCTGTAAGTCCTTGGGAAGTCATGTTGTCCAGACAGGAAGAGGATTGTGGCAATGGGAGGTAGACACAATAATGCCCAGGTCAATAGCTTTGCCAAGACAGACACCCAAAAATACATCTTCTTCAGCCTCAGAGAAGTGAAGTTAGATATTGGTAACAAGGAGAAACTCGGAAAATCACAAAATTGTGGAAATTAAACATTATGCTCTTAAAACAACCCACAAATAAAAAAAAACACAAGGGTTGTGGAATATTAGTTTGGGATGGGTTACATTTGTTTATGCTATGGAATATTTGTTTAATGATACAAAGATGTGTTACTTTGCCTGTCTAAAACACCTGATTGGTCTAATGAAGAGTCACATGGCCAACAGCGAGGCAGGAGAGGGATAGGTGGAGCTCCAGGCAGAGAGAATAAAGAGAGAGACGTGGAGGGAGTGAGAAAAGGAGACAGGATGTCAAGGGCCAGCCCCCCAGCCCTCCAGCCACCCAGCCACCCAGCCACCCAGATACCCAGATACACAGGCAGCTACGGAGTAAGAAGGAAAGAAATATAGAAGAAAGGTAAAAAGGTAGACAGAATAATTTTTTAAAAAGCTGTCTAGAAATAAGCCAAGCAAAGGCCGGGCATTCATAAGTAAGAGTAAGTTTCCGTGTGTGATTTATTTGGGAGCTGGGTGGTGGGCCCCAAGGACCAAAAAGTTAAAAGAAAAAAAAACCAATTACATTTAAAATGAATAAAAACCAATAAACAAATTCCAAAACACACACAGCAGAAGCAATGCTGAGAGGGGAGGCACACAGCTGTAAGAGGCTACACCAAGGCTAAGAAAGAGCTCACATCAACAGCCCACCTTACAGTGAGTGGAGAAAGGACAACGGAGTAAATCCATGGGGAGTGGAGAATAATAAAGATGAGTACAGGAAAACAAGATGCATATTAAGGAAAAATGGAGAAAGTCAATGAAACGAAACCTGATACTTAGAAAACACAAACAAAATTGACAAAATATTTAGCTAGATCAACAAATCTTTTTGAAGAAAACTCAATCATAGATGAAAGTGGAAACATATTAACCAGTTCTATACACCTATTTAATAATAAAAATAACTACAGAGCAGGATTGGGGGTGTGGCTCAGTGGTAGAGCATTTGCTTAGCATGCATAGGTCCCAGGTTTGAGCCCTAGTGTATACATGTCTGTCTGTCTGTCTGTCTCTTTCAGTGAAACCAACCAATCAGGAAATGACAAGTGGTAGGGATATGACGCAAAATGAAGCACAAGGTCCCCACCTTGTGCCCTGTTGATGAAAGTGTAAGGTGGTGAAGCTGGTGTCAAAACCTTGATGGTTTCTCAAAAGATTATAAACAGAACTGCCAAAAGTTCCACTTCTGGCTATGTCTTCATGCATTCAGAGTACGTATACAGAGATTTAGTCCTTCCCCTCCCTCTCCAGGGCCTCACCACATAGCCAAGCAGTTAAAAGAAAAGAAAAGAAAAGAACATCTATTAGGAACACAGGGAAACTGTGGCCGGGCGAATCACCATAAGCCTACAAATGGCCAGTGACCAGATAACATTGCCTAACTGAGGCACACCAAGATGGGCACATCAGCAGAGACCAAAGGACACGGGTTCTGCCCCGCTTCTTCTGTGGGTGTCTGGCAACACACGGCTCTAGGGGCTCCTAGAACTGAGCTCTCCTCTCCATGATAGTTTCCCTGTCTGCCACATGGACTAGGAAGGTACCCCACAATCCCTGTCTATTTGTGGGGTTTCCTAGATTCTTACATTTTTCATAAATGAGCAGAAAGAGACACAGCAAGGCTGACTTACTGAAATGTGGGACCATGTAAAAGGAAAACAAACACATAAACAAAACCACACTAGCCACCTGCCTTCTAGGAAGCATACCATCCCCACATCTTAACTGGGTGCTTTGGGTGGTGAACAGCAATCTACACTGTGTATCCTGGCGCCCAGACTCCCTGCTAGCTGAGACCAGTAAGTGCTTCTAAGTCTGACCTTATCTGAGACCAGAAAGCAGAACTCCTCCAGGAGGGCGGGTATGGCTGGTGTCTGCCAGGGTCTGTGAAAATTCCCAGTCCCTCTCATCCAGGACTCTGAAAGTCATATCAGAAAGCCCCTAGTGCCCAGTGTTTCCCAAGTCCTGCTGAGAGGCCCCTTCCAAAGCACAGCTGCCTGGATTTGCTGGCAGAACACTGCTGGACAGGAAGGAGCCCACTCTCCAGCAGACAAACTGCCCAAGTGGCAGCAGCCTTGTCTGCTTCTTCCAAAGTCTGTGCCGGCTCCCTGACACCATTTCATTAGACAGAGAATTTTATTGTCCCCCAAGACTAACGCACAGTCCTCAGAATGGCTGCTCTACACTCCCATATTCAGCTCCCCCGGTCTGGTCTGTGGCACTTGACATCACTTGTTCCTTGGAACCCTAGGTCCAAGTACAGTTCCTGGCCCTACCTCTTCTCTCTAAGGGACCGCAGATACCTGCTTTACTGCCAATATTTGTAAGAGGAATTCTCAAATGCCCCTTTCCTTTTCTTTTTTCTTGTTAAGTGAGTGCTGGCCTCAAAGCCTGAACTATTTAATTGGGAAAAAAAAACCCAGCGAGTTATTCTGAACCTCAAACCTTCCTTTTAGGTACCTGGTCCCTCTGTGGCACTGGCTCCATGTCTTCAGGTGAGCGTGAGGATAGTCCCTGAACACCCAGGCTTCATGAGGGCTGTTCTGTGCTGTTCTGTCTAGGGAAGGTGTCTCTACTGTTATCCTCTGTGCTCCAGGGAGTCCCAGGGGTGGGATGGAGCCGAGAGTGACAGATATTAACTTGGGTCCCCCTCATCTTAGGGTCCCTCAGCTCCTGTGTCTCTCCCTAAGCACCGAGGAGGTTCAGCGTGAGGGTTGGTATCTCCTTGAGAGCATCTGGCTTGCCCCCCATTGGACCTGAGACTCCTCTGTAGAACACAGAGCACCCTTGAAGTCCATCTGAGGAGCTAGTTCAAGTGGCAGATACTTTCCCCAGGAGGAATCCCCTTTCCTGGAGCCTGCAGAGAGGACACCAGGGCCCGTGTTCAAGTCCAGGTCACACCATGTCCTCCCACTGAGACAATTTAGGTTCCTTAACCCTCGGGAGATGTCCTCCAGGCCAGAGATAACTCAGACCTGCTAGAAATGGCCATGGGTCTGACCAGATGCCAGGCACTCTGTGGACTGGGGAAGTAGGGGGAGTCTGGGCCATCAGTGGTCAGTAGAAAGCTGTGGAGTTCAGACCAAGAGGAAACCTGCACACCAATCAGGCTATGTACGGCATAGACTAGGGGCCAGCTGGATACTAGAACCCCAGGCTGGACAGTCAGTTTGGCTAGAACGGTGACCCCTGAGAACTCAGCCTCCACCGTACACCCCTGAGGTGCAGCTCCTGAACCCTGTTTCTCCTCTCCCCAAGTCAGGCTCGACCCCACATGAAGCTTACCTGACTTGGCACTTCCAAAAAGAGGCCATCTGGGCACTTCCGAGAAGAGGCCCGGTCCTGACGGCCCGAGATGCGGGCGCCGAGTGGGTAGGAGGGAGGGGACCGGGACTGAGCGGGAGGGGACGAAGCCAGAGGCCTCCCACTTTAACCCTGCCCCGGGCGGGCGGATGCCTGGGAAGCACGACCACCGGGAGGCGCTGCGGCCCCGCGGATGGGCGGGGTCAGCGGGTGGGGATGCCGGAGCCACTAAGGGGGAGCGGTATGGGGGGAGCGAGGGGAGCCGGAGAAGAAGCTGGGGGAGGGTAGGAAAGGGAGGCGAGGTGGAGGAAGCGGCCAGCACAGGCTGCTGCAGCGGTGGGGCTGGACCCTGTCTGCACTGTAGTACCTGATGGCTTTTTTTCCTAGCAAATTTTTGGGCTGACAGGTCTCCCAGATGTTTGCTCAAGTTCCTTCCTCACTTCCCCAAAGGAAGGGGGGCCAGGACTGGCCTAGTAGGAGCTACTCCCACCCTGTTGGACCGGGGTTCTCCCCTCCTCCACCCACCCTCCCCGAGTATCCTAATTGAAGTTGGGCGGGATGTGGAGTTGAGCTCCCAAGCACAGTGAAGGGATCCACACAATGCGTATATCTTTAGGGTCCCCTGGACAGTGGGTTGTTCTCAAGGCCCTTGGGAGTTGAAAGGGCCCCTGGAAAGGCAAGAGGACCTGTCATAGAGGTAGGAGGGGGTGAGAGGACCTTGATATTGGCATATCACCCCTTTCTACAAGAATCCCAAAGGTGGGCTTTGAGTGGGTCCTGCTCACATCCCTGGCAGGCAGGGTGAATAGGCGGGCAGTGGCTAGAGTTCCGGTTTTCCAGCCTGGAGTAGGTGTGGCTCAGAAGTAGTTCAATTCTGGCTTTGCCGGAGCCTAGCCAGTTTGGATGTTCACCTTCCTAGACATGGACGGAGTGGGGGAGGACCTTGGACTTTCCACAGGGCAGGGAACCCTGACTGCTCTTTGGACTGGAGAGGGAGGGGAGAGGAATAGGGGGAGGGGGAGAAGAGTGGGAGGAGGGGGAGAGAAATGGGAGGCTGGGAGGAGGCGGAAACTTTTTTTTTTCTTTTTCTCAATAAAAACTTAAAAAAAAGTAGCTCAATTCAGGGTAGTTCTTGAGGGTGAAGAGTAGCTTGCTTCCCATGAGAACTGATAAAATCTCCATAAAATGTCCACTCTGTTATCCTCCCCTCCCCCATCCTGTGTCCTGTCCCTTGTCCCAGGAGGAACTACTTTTGGTAAGCCCACACTGGATGTGGCTTCCCTATGGATACCCTTGTCTTCAGGGCCTTCCTCCCTTGGTCATCTCTCTCTTTTGATATCTCACCTCTGAGAAGTTGGCTGAAGGCGCCTTGACAGTTTCTTGTGTCCTTGTTCCTAGCAGTGGTTGGGGAACAGCATTTCTTGTAAGGAGGAAGGAAATGCCACTAAGGCCATGTCTTGAGAACTGCCCCTACAGGGCCCAGCCTCAGCTACCTGCCCCTATCCCTTCTCCTTTGCAGTCCCTAGAACCCGGAACCCTGTCTAGACTAGCATCATGGGCAGCACCAGCGATGGCTGTTCTCTGTTCTAGAGGCCTTTGAGTGGGTAGGGAGCGACTAGAGCCGGAGGTGTGAGCATGCGTATGACGGAGTGTCTTATTTGTGGTATTTGCATCTGTCTGTCTGTCTCTGTCTCTCTCTGTATGTGTGTACATCCCTGAGCTGTAGCATGTGTGCACCTGAGAGTGAGCATCTGTCTGGGTCAGGGTGTGCCTGAGTGTGCAGCTGCATGGTGGCCATGAGCAAGAGGCGCAGGCTTCACACCAGAGCAAGGATTCTAGACACCCCATTTTTTCCATGAAAATCTGCTTGTGTGAATGAGGGCTCTGGAGGGGTGTCCCTTTGGCCTTCACACCTACGGAGGAGAAGAGATCACCTCCTGCTCGCATTCCAAAGCCATAGGAGGGTTAGGCAGTCTTCTCCTCAGCTCCGTTTCCAGGTAGCTCATCATTCCAGCACCTACGTGGTACTAACCAGGCCTGTAGTACTTCAGATAAGGTACCTTCTGGGTGCCAACCCATGATGGATCCCGTGAAGCTGGCCACCTGCTCAAGGAAGCCCTTCAGTTAAGTATCATTCCCAGCCACTAGGGAGAATTCAGATACCAAAGTCACATGACTTTTCTTTCCCCCCCTCTGGGTGAGACTGTAGGACAGTGAGTAACACAGACATACTTTGCTGTCTGTTGAACCAAGGAATGACTGGAACAAGACACGCATGCCCTGTGAGGAATAACAGGCTGTATTCGCTGTCATGGTCAGAAGGACAAGTAAGCCATTCCATCACTCCTGCCCACATGTCGTCAGGCCTATGGGGGACTGCAGTAGGACTGTGCGGAGCCCTTTGGGCCCTCTTACACTGTTATCTGTGAGATCATTCTAGGTCCAGGGGTGTTGTTTCAGGCATGAAAATGCTGAGCGCGTTTCAGAGAAAGGCCTGTTTCTTTTGCTTAGGCACAGAGTCAATGTGCCAACAATCTCTCAGCTCCCAGAGCTTCACTGTCCTCCAAAGACAAAGCAGGGGGGAGGAGAAACAACAACCCACAAAGCCCCCTGCTGTAGGTGAGCACATCAGCTGCTCTGTGGTACCACATGACTATCCAGCGTTGGTGGTAGAGTTACAAGGTTCATTTTCTCAAGTTGTTGACACCCTGGTGTTCTCAAGAAGCTTGCCGGTCTCGAGTTGCTGGGCCCTTGTGCTTTTGTCTTCTAATTTTACAACTGCATAGAGGGCAGTGAGGGCTGCAGGAACAGTTGCTTTCAGTTCCAGCAGGTCCAGGAGCAGAGGACAGGTTCTCAGGGCCCAGGGGGGATGAGGAGGCCAGGGGATTGGGGGACAAATGCCTCAGGGGGGTGTCTCAAGAGCAGTCAGGGAGAGCCCAGTCACAGCTATGGTGAGGTAGTTTTTAATTTCCTCTGTGTGTGTGTGTGTGTGTGTGTGTGACATTTATCAGAGCGTTTATTTACCAGAGAGTCAGTCATCTATCAGGGAGTAAAGCTGGACCAGCGATGGAACACCCTGCAGAAGCTTTACTCATGCTTCCAAACTGGAGGACCGTGTGCCATGAAGGGTAGGCAGCAGAGGCCACTCTCCTCACAGAGGGAAGAGCGACTGGGATGAGGAAGAATGTCCTGTTTTAACTTCCAGTTCAGTGGTATTGCTTCTTTTCTCCCCTCAACCGCTCTGAGAACATGTAAACGACATGGAGTTAGATTACAAAATACTTCAAAATATTTATATTTTGACAAAAGCTTCCTCTTCACCAGATGCGCTGTGCTGAATGAAGAGGTCACTTGAATGTCATGTAATTCAGCTCTGCGCTGGCATGTGGAGGCTGAGCCAAGTAACCCCATGCTGCCTGGCCCGACTGGGATGGAAGAATGTTAGCACAGGGCCCCTCTGGAGGGCACCAAGTCCCCCAGGTATGAGAAAAACCTTGCCTATGAGTACTTCTATGAGATAGGAATGCATGGATTTAATTGAATTCTCAAATACATACTGTGGTGGTTGGCATACAAATGGTGCCCATAAGGTGCATAGGGAGTGACATGATTAGGAGGAGTGGCTTTGTTAGAGCAGGTGTGGCTTGTTGGAGGAAGTGTGTCACCACCATCACAGCCACCATCATCACAGCCACCATTGTCATAGCCACTATCATCACAGCCACCATTGTCAACGCCACCACTGTCACAGCCACCACCGTCACAGCCACCATCATCATAGCCACCATTGTCAACGCCACCACCGTCAGTCACCATCATCACAGCCACCATCATCATAGCCACCATTGTCAACGCCACCACCGTCACAGCCACCACCATTACAGCCACCATCATCACAGCCACCATTGTCAACGCCACCACCATCATAGCCACCACCATCACAGCCACCATCATCATAGCCAGCATCGTCATAGCCACCATCATCATAGCCACCATCGTCATAGCCACCACCGTCACAGCCACCACCATCACAGCCACCATCATCACAGCCACCACCATCACAGCCACCACCATCACAGCCACCATCATCACAGCCACCATCATCACAGCCACCATCATCACAGCCACCATCATCACAGCCACCATCATCACAGCCACCATCATCACAGCCACCATCATCACAGCCACCATCATCACAGTCACCATCATCACAGCCACCATCACAGCCACCATCATCACAGCCATCATCACAGCCACCATCATCACAGCCACCATCATCACAGCCACCATCATCACAGCCACCATCATCACAGCCACCACCATCACAGCCACCACCATCACAGCCACCATCATCACAGCCACCATCATCACAGCCACCATCATCACAGCCACCATCATCACAGCCATCATCATCACAACCATCATCATCACAGCCACCACCATCACAGCCACCACCATCACAGCCACCATCATCACAGCCACCACCATCACAGCCACCATCATCACAGCCACCATCATCACAGCCATCATCACAGCCACCATCGTCACAGCCATCATCGTCACAGCCACCATCGTCACAGCCACCATCATCACAGCCACCACCATCACAGCCACCATCATCACAGCCACCATCATCACAGCCATCATCATCACAGCCATCATCGTCACAGCCACCATCGTCACAGCCACCATCATCACAGCCACCACCATCACAGCCACCATCATCACAGCCACCATCATCACAGCCACCATCATCACAGCAACCATCATCACAGTCACCACCATCACAGCCACCATCATCACAGCCACCATCATCACAGCCACCATCATCACAGCCACCATCATCACAGCCACCATCGTCACAGCCACCATCATCACAGCCACCATCATCACAGCCACCACCATCACAGCCACCATCATCACAGCCACCATCGTCACAGCCACCATCATCACAGTCACCACCGTCACAGCCACCATTGTCACAGCCACCATCATCATAGCCACCACCATCACAGCCACCATTGTCACAGCCCCCATCATCATAGCCACCATCATCACAGCCATCATCACAGCCACCATCATCACAGCCATCATCGTCACAGCCACCATCGTCACAGCCACCATCATCACAGTCACCACCATCACAGCCACCATCATCACAGCCACCATCGTCACAGCCACCATCATCACAGTCACCACCATCACAGCCACCATTGTCACAGCCACCATCATCATAGCCACCATCATCACAGCCACCATCATCACAGTCACCATCATCACAGCCACCATCATCACAGCCACCACCATCACAGCCACCATTGTCATAGCCACTCCCGTCACAGCCACCATCATCACAGCCACCATCATCACAGCCACCATCATCACAGCCACCACCATCATCACAGCCACCATTGTCACAGCCACCACCGTCACAGCCACCATCATCACAGCCACCATCATCACAGCCACCATCATCATCACAGCCACCATTGTCACAGCCACCATCATCACAGCCACCACCATCACAGCCACCATCATCACAGCCACCACCATCATAGCCACCATCATCACAGTCACCACCATCACAGCCACCACCATCACAGTCTCCATCGTCACAGCCACCACCGTCACAGCCACCACCATCACAGCCACCACCATCACAGTCTCCATCGTCACAGCCACCATCATCACAGCCACCACCATCACAGTCTCCATCGTCACAGCCACCACCGTCACAGCCACCACCATCACAGCCACCACCATCATCACAGCCACCACCATCACAGCCACCATCATCACAGCCACCACCATCACAGCCACCACCATCATCACAGCCACCACCATCACAGCCACCATCATCACAGCCACCATCATCATAGCCACCATCATCACAGCCACCATCATCACAGCCACCATCATCATAGCCACCATCATCACAGCCACCATCATCACAGCCACCATTGTCATAGCCACCACCATCACAGCCACCATCATCCCACCATCATCACAGCCACCATCATCACAGCCACCATTGTCATAGCCAGCATCATCACAGCCATCATCACAGCCACCATCATCACAGCCACCATCATCACAGCCACCATCATCACAGCCACCATCATCACAGCCACCATCATCCCACCATCATCACAGCCACCATCATCACAGCCACCATTGTCATAGCCACCATCATCACAGTCACCATCATCACAGCCACCATCATCACAGCCACCACCATCACAGCCACCATCATCACAGTCACCATCATCACAGCCATCATCATCGCAGTCACTACCATCACTGTCACCCACCCACATTATCTCCTCCATTATCATTGCTGCAATTATTGCCTTCATCTGTTTCCCCACTATGACCATCATGGTGGTTTAAAGGAGAAAGAGCCCCCATAAGTGCATTTGAACACTTGGTCCCCACTTGGTGGTGCCATTTGAGGAGGTTATGGGAGGATGTATGCATGCTGGTTGGAGGAAGTACATCTCTGGGGGTAGGTTTTGAGGATTTATAGCCATACCTGTTTCTAGTTTGCTTTCTGCTTCATGTTTGTGGCTTAGGATGTGATTTCTTAGGTTTCTCCTCTGGCTGTCTGGACTGACTCTCTCTCTGTCTCTCTGTCTCTGTCTCTGTCTCTGTCTCTCTCTCTCTCTCTCTCTCTCTCTCTCTCTCTCTCACACACACACACACACACACACACACACACACACACACACACACACCATAAGTCCAAATACATGCTTCCTTTATTAAGCTGCCTTTGGCCATGGTATTATATCACAGAACAGAACAGTAACGAATGCAGCCACCATTGCAGAATTGCCTTTACAGAGCCAGGGCTCCAGAATGCGACCCTGTCTCCCTCTCCCATCTACAAACCTATCACAAATGCATTCCTTCTGGGTCTTGAAGGGTTGTAGGGCAGGCTGTTGGCCAGGAAACCTAAGCTCCTTTATGTAGCTCTCCAGAAGGTCCAGTCGGACTTGTTTACATGGAGTCAGTAAACAGAGCGAGAACAAAAGCTGCTAAGATTCTTGAACTCTGGGCCCAGAAATGTATCATTTTGTCACGTTTTGTTGATCAAAGCAATTTCAGGCCAAGCAGAATCCAGGAGATGGAGAACCAGACCTCAGCTCTGGTTGGAAAGGGTTGCAAAGATCCCACTGTTGCCATCGCTCTTCTTTCCCGACTGACCAGTCAGGGGCTTGGGTCGGAAAAATACAGTCTCTGTTAGCAAAGGCCCTGCTGTGTCCATGTTGAGTGTGGTAGTGTGGATGTTCTCACGTCAGGCCCCTCCTTTATTCTCATCAGCTCTCTTGAGGGAGAAGAAGGGGAGGACGTTCCAGGTGACAGGGATGGTTCCTCATGGAGTGGAGGAGGGGTGTGTGTGTGTGTGTGTCTGTCTGTCTGTCTGTCTCTCTCTCTCTCTCTCTCTCTCTCTCTCTCTCTCTCTCTCTGTCTGTCTACCTTTCTGATACAGGAGTGGAAAGAGATATGTGTGTGTGTTCTGTTTTTTATTTTTTTACTAATTACAATTTTTAACTAAAGTTGTATATTGAAGTTGTATTATTAGTTATTATTTCTGTGTAGACAGTGCATGTTCCTTGCACAAAAGTAAAAAGACACGATATGACAAGAGCATAAAGAGTGGGTGCCTAGCCCCCCCCTCCAATTTCCTCAAGGTCCCGTGTGCCAGCAGCAAGCCACAGCCTCTGTGGGCCCCAAACACCACTTTCTTACCACAGCCAGTACTTCACTACTGTACAGAAGCTTCATCTCCTCAGAGTAGGGGAAAACCAGAGAGAGATACTGGGGAGGTGGGGACTCAGTGAATAAGACACAAAGAGACAGAGGGTGGGGGAAGGGAATGGAGGCCAGTCAGAGAGAAGCCAGCTCTTGGGTAAGCTCATCTCAGAAGTGACAACCTGTGACTTTTGCCGTTATCTACTTGTTAGAAAAGAGTCATTAGGTATGGTCACACTCAAGGGGAAGTTCTTCACAAATGATGAGTGCCCAGAGAGGTGGGATATTTGGGGGCCACTTTAGATACTGGCCGCCACCATCCCTTCTACTGGGTTTTGTAGTGTGGACACAAATTATTCAATTTCCATTTGTCCAAGCAACTTTTTATTTAACTTCCAGTTCTGAAGGATATTCACCTGGGTAGGAATCCCAGCTTAGTGTATTTCCTTTCAATGGCATTCCATTGTCTTCTGGCTTCCAGATGTGTGGGAAAGCCTGTCTTTGAAGAGAATGAGCTTTCTTCCTCTGGCTTCTTTGAAGATTTTCTTGTTGGTTTGTAGCAGCCTTGCTCTGATGTCCCTGAGTCTACTTCTTGAACTTAGCCTCTTTGCCATGTACAAGTGGGGTTTTAAAAATTGATGACAAAACATCTTTTTATTGCTTTTAGCAATTAACTTCTAAAATGTCACTTCTGCCCCATTCTGCCTTTATTCTCTTCTGGACCTCGATTTCCACATCTCCCTGCTCTTCCTGTGTGTGTGTGTTTTATTGTTTTTTCTTTGCCTGCTCTTCCAATTCATTTATTTTCTTTTCTGTCACGTCTATCCTGATGGTAACTCTATCAGCTAACCTCTTAATATTAGCTATTGTTTTATTTATTTTTATTCTTTCTCTGAGCATGTGCATGTGTGTGGTGACCAAGGGTCAATGTCTTCTTTAGTTTCTCCACCTTCTGAGAAACTAGTCTTTTTTTTTTTTTTTTTGGATTTTCGAGACAGGGTTTCTCCGTAGCTTTTTGGTTCCTGTCCTGAAACTAGCTCTTGTAGACCAGGCTGGCCTCAAACTCACAGAGATCTGCCTGCCTTTGCCTCTGGAGTGCTGGGATTAAAGGCATGCGCCATCACTGCCTGGCGAGAAACTAGTCTTTTATTTTATGTGTTTGGGTGTTTTGCCTGCAGCTATATAGGTGCCCCACATTCATGTCTGGTGTCCACAGAGGCCAGAAGAGCATATTGGATCCCCTGGAACTGGAGTTACAGTTGTGAGCCACTATATGGGTGGCGTCAGTTTTGTGAACCTCTATGTGGGTGCCATCAGTTGAACCCTGGTCCTCTGGGAAAACAGATTATCTCTCCAGGCCCCCATCTTCTGTTTAGAAACAGAGTTCCTCACTAGAGCTCACTGGTTTGGCTAACTTGGCTGACTAGCAAGTGCCTGGCTTCTGCATGGGTTCTGGAGACTCCAACTCAGATCCCATATTTACAAGCAAGTCCTTTATAGACTAAACTATCTCTTCCCCCACGTTCTCTTTTTAGAATGTTTGGGGTTTCTTTCCTTCAGGGTAGTTTACTGGTCCCTTACACAGTCTTTTATCTCACTTCCAATTTTGTGAGGTACTTATCACATATATTTCAGGGTTCTTGTCTGAGAACTCCAAAATCAGGGCTACACATTTTTATTGTCTATATTTCCACATAGTCTTTGATACAATCTCTTGAGTTGCCTGGTAGGTAATTTTTGATTAAATATTAGATATGTGTGAAATACCATAGGAGTTCTATTTAATGTAAGCTTCCTTGTCATAGGATTCTGAATGGTCAGGTAGTACAGGTCAGTTTGCATTCTGAGAGACCGACTGGTTGTGATAGTTTAAGAAAAATAGATGCTGGGATTGGGAAGACAGCTCAGTATGTTAAGTGGTTGCCGCACAAGCATGACACCCCAAGTTCAAATCCCTAGCACCCATGCAAAAAGATGGAACAGTGCACCTTGGAGCTCTCTGGCCAGATAGTCTTGCCAAATCAATGAGTTTTAGGTTCAGTGAGAGACCCTGTCTCAAATATATATATATATATATATATATATATATATATATATATATATATATATATATATATATATAGAGAGAGAGAGAGAGAGGTGGGGGAAGACACCTGACATTGGCGTGTGCCTACATGTACGTGTTCTCTCTCTGTCCCTCTAACACACAGACACACACACTATAAACACAAAATCGATTCTGTAGAATTTCTTAGGCTATAGCCTTTCTGAATAAAGACAGCTTTTGTTTCTTCCTTCCAATACATGCTGCATGAATTTCTTTTTCGCAATTTATGCATAAATTTGTTAAGCCACTGAATAATAGGCAGTGAAAATGGAGCTCTTCATATTCTGGTGAGAGAACAGCTTCTGGCTTTTGCCTTATGATATCCGTCATTGGAGAGATGCTCTTCACGATGTGAGGAAAGCTGAAAGCGTTTTTGCAGGGTCGATGTTGCTTCTGTCTCAAATGTTTGGTACAATACTTTTCAGATAATGAATTCAATATTCTTAGCAAGCACAGGGCTGCCTTTTCATTGGCTAGTTTAGATAATTGTGTATCTCAAAGACTCTGTTCCTTTCCTATGAGTTGCCTAAATTTATTACCATAAAGCTGATCACCACATCTCTTGTCTTTATGACTGTCAGATCTGTAGTGATGACTCCTTTTTTGTTTGTTTTCTGAGACAGGGTTTCTCTGTGTAGCCCTGCCTGTTCTGGAACTCTCTCTGTAGAGCAGGCTGGTCTCGAACTCACAGAGATCCGCCTGCCTTTGCCTTCTAAGTGCTGGGATCAAAGGCGCGCCACCACCACCCAGCTTTGATGACTCCTTTTTAAGTTCTTTTACTTTTTTCTCTCCTTTAAAAATTTTATTTGCTTATTTATTCAAAGACTATTTTACTCTATGGTCCAGGGTAGCTTTTAACTTTCAACCCTCCTGCCTCAGCCTCCTACTTGCTACAATATTAATCATTAGTTACTCTTTTACCTTTTAAAAAGATACTTTTATATATGGTGTGTGTGTGTGTGTGTGTGTGTGTGTGTGTGTGTGTGTGTGTGTGAAAATACCATGAGTTGATTCCCTCATCCCCAAATTGGCCCACAAGGATTGAACCCTTCTGTGCACTGTGAAGATGTGTTGCTCTCACTGTTAATAAAAAGCTGATTGGCCAATAGCTAGGCAGGATTTGGGGGGCAGAGAGAAGGCTGGGAAGAAGAAGGGCGGAGTCTAAGGAGTCTTGAGCCAGATTCTGAAGAAGCAATGTGGGTTGTTCATAGATGAGGCAAACAAGCCTCGGGGCAGCACATAGATTAATAGAGATGTGTTCATCTAAGTTGTAAGCGTTGGCTGGAGACAAGCCTAAGCTACTGCTGAGCATTTATAATTAATAAGAAGTCTCTGAGTGGTAATTTGGGCGCAGCTGCCAGGACACAGAGAAACTCTGCCTACAACTGAACTCAGGACATCAGTCTTGGAGCAAGCACTTTACCTTTGACCCACCCCACCATCTCAGACTCTTTTCAAATTCAGTATATGTAGCATTTTTAAAGTTTTCTTCAGAATTCTTATTTTAAAATCAAGTTTGTCAGTCTTTTCATTTTATTGACTTTTGCTGTTGTTTACCTGAGAACAATACCTGTAGCCAGCCTGTGTGACAGGATGGGGAGGCACAGACTCTTGGGCAGGCCTCTGTCAGAGGGTCATTCACAGACCTGAGCCATGTAAGAAACATCACAGATGCAGGGCTGTGATGTTAGTTTCCCCAGCACCTAGTACTGGCGTGATAGTGTATAAATTACATGTAGCTGAACCCAGGAAGCATTCCTAAATCCTCTGACTGCCAGAAGACAGACCACAGAGAAAAGCATGGAGCTCATGCAGCCAACATATGTAAATGGATGTTCGCAGAAAATTAGAGTTCTGCCTACAAGGTGTCCTAGAACCCTCCTTGAAGTGGAAGGTTGCTGCAGGTCTCCCTATGAGGCTCAGGACTCCAGGACTAGCCTACTCCTCCCCCGCCTCTGTGGTACTAACATCAGAAAAGCAGGAAGGACACTGCAGGATCTCATTTCCTACTGCTGTCCTCTGGAGTCTGGGTCTCCCGATAATTGTGCAGCATCCTGGCTTGGCCCCGTGCTGCCTTCTAGCCTGTACTCTCCACGAGTTGATTCTGGAGGAAGCTTAGCAACATAAACCACAGAGAAGGACCATTTCCCTTTGAGAAGCAGCTTCTTGGCAGGAAGAAAATGTTAAATTGTCTAGCAAATTCAAGCCCTAAGTAGAACCAGCTTGTCTGAGGTCTAACCAGCTTTGAGGCTCAGAGCAAGCCAGGGGCATCGAAGCTCCTCTAGACCTGCGTGAGAGTGTGCATGATGCTGAGGGCAGGAGACCAAGGATTTGAGAGCTGGAAGTGACTTCAAAGGCCTCTGGCTTCAGGGCTCAGGCACTCGAGGGGTTTGGGATTTCTGGAGTGAATGAAACTTCCACAGACATGCTTGTGTTCTCTGTGGGCTCGGGGACTCTGAGAGCTGTTGCTAGCCTCCTGTGCTGTGCTTTCTCCATGGAAGCTACAGTTAGAGATGGTCAGCTATAGCGGTGCGAATGCTCTTTACCATAAGCGGCGGACTCCATGGACACCGCCAAGGGAAAGAGAGCAGCAAGTGGCCCCCTCCCACCCTCAGTGCCCTCAGTTGTAGAACAGGACATGATGTAGGCATCAAATGGTGGTTCTCAGTGTCTGTTTCCATCCTGCCTGGTCTCTATACATCTCCTGCACCGTGGCATTGGCCTTGTTGGACTTTCATAGCTAGCCTCCCAGGGCCAACTAGCCACAGCATAACTAGGAACAGCTTCTCCTTGGACCATAGCCTTCGCACACACAACGTAGATGGAGTTCACTCTCTTCTTTGCAGAGCTCTCCAGAATCCACTCACTGTCTATGTCCTCTCTCCACCTCCACCACATCCTGTAAGGAATTGAGAGACAGAGCCCCAAACTCATTAGCTGTCCTACCTGAAGCAAGTCACATGCTCCCTCTGTGCCCCAACAACTCCCACTTATGAGATGGACTCATGTGTTATGTGAGTTTGTCCATGGAGTGGAGGTATTCATGGCTATCAGCGACTCTCTTTGACCTGTCTGAGAAGCCTGTGATGACATCTCAAGATGAAGGATTATTGCTATTTGGTCAGTCCTGACAAAGCTGCTCCAGTTAAAACCATCAGCACTTGAGGCTGGAATGTATGCTCTTCCAACCCTGGTGTGTGTGTGCATGCATGTGTGCATGCTCATGTGTGTGTGTATACATTGGGCTCTCCAAAATGTTCTAAGTAGGGGTTCTTCTCTCCTCTCTGACTTCCTACTGTGGCTGATTGTATGCTGCTTGCTATCTTGGCCTCCCCCCACTACTTGGGTGTCAGGAGCCATTTCAGGCTTCTCCTTTCTCACGTCTCACAGGGCCTTGAGGTGGAAATCTTGAGACAGAAAAACGTAAAGTTAACTAAGACATTGTATACTGACCTTGGATATTCAAGCTTCAGACTGGCACCTCAGAGTGTCTTCTTTGTTCGCTGCTTATCACTAACAGCAGGTGCTCTAGCCACTGACCTTGCAACTGCCCAGCTTAGCTGTCTAGCTACCTAGCCCCTCCTTTCCTTCCCCCCTTTCCCCCTTCCTTAGTTCCCCCCTGCCTGAGCTCCTCACTGAGGAGTATATAAGACATAAAACTTGCTTCAATAAAGGTGATGCCTTGACAAGGAATACTGCTTGGTGTCCGTTTCTCTCCCCGCCATGTCTTTCAAGACCCTGGAGTAACTTAGGACCTGCTGAGTGAGACCCCAAGTGAGAAGAGACTGCCCTCCTTTCACTTCATGTCTACCCTTCATTCCTTGGTCTGGGTATGGGGTTTCCACAGAGCTGGAGGAACTTTTCGCAGCCCTTACCTTGCTATGGACATCTAGCAACCCAGCTGGCCCCCAAGATCTCATAAATGGCAGTTTTATTACTCAGACAGAATGTTCCAGAGGTGACTGGTCCAGGTACATGAGTCACAGTACACATTTCAGGAAGGACTCTGGGCTTCCAGTGAGTAACTGTAGCAACGGTTAAACACAGGTTTTTCTCCACACAGACATCTGTGTCTGAGCTCAGAGGAGCAGAGTTTGGGTCATAGTAAAGACAAAGAAACTCCACAGACATCTAGAGTGTCCGGTCCCGTGGGTTGGTAGGGATTATTAGCACGTTTTCCAAGCAGCCTGCGCAGGGAGCGGGGGACGCTCTGGTTTCTGTTGACTCACACTGTCTCACGGTCTGCTCTGGGCCAGCATTCAGTTCCCACCTATAGCACGGGGAGTCTGCTTAGCCTCTGCACCTCCCAGTTCTCTGCCCCCATGCCCTGTTGTATGAGACTAAGGCTGCCAAGTAGCTGATCTTGAGATAGGGAACCCTCTCTCCATCGCAGGAACCCCACAGCACCTCTGCTGGGGATGTCTGAAACCCCAGGAGGACCTGCTGTGGGGGTGGGGCCATGTGGATGCAGTAGAGTGGGGTCTTAGCTCAGAGCTGTTGGAGGAGGCTGCTTGTTGGTTCCCGGCCACCCAGCTAGCTTAGATCCAAAATAATCACAGAAACTGTATTAAGTCACTGCTTGGCCCATTAGCTCTAACTTCTCATTGGCTAACTCTTACATATTAATTTAACCCATTTCTATTAATCTATATATCGCCACGTGGCTGTGGCTTACCGGCTAAAGTTCCAGTGTCTGTCTCTAGCAGGGCTCCATGGCGTCTCTCTGACTCCACCCTTCTTTCTCCCAGCATCCATCCTAGCTTTCCCTAACCTAAGTTCTGCCTTGCTATAGGTCCAAAGCAGTTTCTGTATTCATTAATGGTAATCATAGCACACAGAGGGGACTCCCACATCACATGGCCAGCCAGAAGATGTAACCCCACAGCTGGGAGTGAGCTTGGGAAGCCTCTAAGCCCCCAGTGAACACAGCCTAGGACCCTGGGCAGGGGGACAGTGGCAGAGGAGAGAAAGCTGTTGAGGCTGCTCTCTGTGGTCATTTGTCCTATAGCTAGGGCACTTGTCACTCAAGGGCACCTCCAGGTCCTGTAGTCCTCTCTAGGTTCCACAGCTTTCTTTCCTCCCAAAGCAGCCTCAGCGCCACCATTCTGTGGGCTGGTTACTATTTTAAGATGTTTTACGATTTAAGGTTGGGTGTGTCTCAGGACTTCACCCACTTGCAGGTCAGCTCTCCTTGATGCCACTGCCTGGGCTTCTCAGTCAAGATGAGAAGCCCCCGTGACTCTGAGCTAGGAAGCTGGAAGTCATGTAGGCAGGACAATGTCTGCACCAACGCCCAGGAAACAGAGGGGACAGGGTCAGGGTGCTGCTGGACAAACTGGAAGCAGGTTGTCCAATGCTAGCCCTTCAGGCATCTGTGCTGACTTACCCTTAGGGTCCTGACAGGACACGTCCTCAGCTGCAGCCACTAAGAGCACCTCCTGTGCACATTCGCTATGTTCCCCCTTAAAAGGTGGGCTTTGACCACCTTCTGTCTCTTTCTCTCTTTCTTTCTCTCCCACTCTCTCTGTCTCTTCTACTGTAACTCTTGTCCCCAGGGACCCATCTCTGCCCCCTGCTGCCCTTTCTCTCGCCTCTTCCAATAAACCTCCTATGTGAGCCTTGCTGTGTGGCGTGACTTCTCTTTGCAGCATTTTTTTTTTTAATTACAACATTGGTTCCCTGACTGGGAGCAGTATAGATGTCTAAGTACTAACACCAGCTCACAGAACATTGGCAGTGTTCCCCACCTACATCCCGATGAGCAGCCTGAGGACAGCCACAGCAGGAGATCAGAGAGGAGCCCCCACCCACCCCAAACATTCTGCAGGGTGCAGTGTGAATAGCACCCTCTGAGAGTGGGAACAGTAGACTCACCCCAACCGCAGGGGCTGAGGGCTTTAACTAGACCAGGTTCCGCAGGATTGATTGACAGCACTAATCTTGTGGCTAAAGACATCCTCACCACCAAGGTAGGGGGTGCTTGGCAGTAAGAGTGGTGCAGAATATCTGGACCTGCTGTTTCTCCCCAAGGCTCCTGGCAAGGGCTTGAGACAAAATGTTGGGGTTCCTTAGTGGTCATCGGTAGGATTCTGAGATCCTGTGCTCAGGGCATCCATGAATGGTTACAGGAAGTATCTTATGTGTGTGGTTATACATGTATTTTGTACGTGTGCATGCACACGCACCTCGGCACACATGTGAGCACAGACATGTAAGTGGAGCATATGTGGGCACAAACATGTATTTCAAATGTGTATGTGTTGCACACAAATGCATATCTATGCCTGTGTAGGCGTATACTTGCATACGCATGTACACATTGCTTGTGAAATACACATAAATGCTCATGCATATACCCATGAGCACATGTGTATATGGTACACATATTACTGCATTCTAATACATATGTGAATCATGTGTATACATAGTCATGCATATGCTCATATATATATATATATATGCACAGTGTGTGTATGTTGACATATATAAATGTGTATTTAAATGTATCCAGATGCTCTGGACTTGGATGATTTATCCCAGAATTTGGCTGGATATGTGTGGGAAACATCTTTCTAGAACACAGCAGCTAGATGAGATCAGCTGAGCAGCCAACACATGTCAGCCAGGCGGAGCTGGGGGCTCACAGGAAGCTAAACCCCCTTCTTAGAAGTCCTCAAGGAGGGAACAGGATGTGCTGTATGAGCGGGTGGGACAGCGCTGGCTTTCTCTGAGTCACACACTCAGGCTGTTTCCAATTATGAGTCCGGCCAGCACAGAAAATGTCGTGTCGGGGCCTCATAGTCTGCAAGAGTGTGCTTAGACTGTTACCTGCTCCTCGGACCCCCAATCCACACAGTACCACAGAGAGCCCAGGACTCAGCCAGACTGTGGTATGGCTGTTGCTCCCAGAGCCTTCTGGTTCTGATCCCACATTTAGGACTGTCTGCCTGAGTCTTGGGGACTTGTGATGAGTTGGTGGCTGTCCCTACCATGGTGAGCATGAGATTGAGTCCTGGGGGCATCTTCTCTATTCCCCCAGGACCTTCTCTGTTCTGTTCTCAGGGGCGGCAGGGCATATTTTACCTCATGTCCCCACAACTCAGTTAGCGGTAGTTATGCCTCTGTCTTTGGGTCAAGGGTAAATGTTCATGCTTGATCTGCATCCCAAGGATCCTTCCAACTGTCCCCAGAGCACACAGGTTGTCTTGCCACCCAGGCATAGAGATATCAGGGTCTCTGAACAGGCAAATCTTCAGCTTCCCAGAGGCACTTTAGTACTGCTTCTGGGGTCCTTCAGGGTGTGCAGGGGATGCTCCCCACCTTTAGGACCCAGGCCCTGCTCATTGTTGAGGTCACTTCTCCCATGTTTTCACTATGTCACCTCCCAAAGTTGCTACCTCGGGCTTAGTCAGTGACCCAGAATTTTCTAGAATCTTATGTACCTACTAAGAACCTTCTATTTTCTTCTTAAGACTTAAAAGCATGAAAGGTGACATAGGTCCATTTCTTTTCTCTTTGATCTGGTTAGATCCAGAACATGGGAGGGAGGGTGCTGTGGAAGGGGCCAAATGCAGAAAGACTCCAGGGAATACGAACCTGGTACTGATGGCAAGGGGGAAACCTATATCATGTGTAGTGAGAGTTCATTCGTATTTTAATAAATAAAGCTTGTCTGAAGATCAGAGACTAAAACAGCCACACTGAGCTTACAGAGCAGGCAGTGGGGACACACACCTTTAATCCCAGTAACCACACTAGTTTACCATTGAAACCAGGCAGTAATGGCACACACCTACTATCCCAGTCCTAGAGAGGAATGTAAAACAAATATAAGCTCTCACACACAATCTCATTCTGAGATTCCTGGAGGCAGGGTATTTTGAAGGGCTGTCCCTCCTTGTCTTGATAGTGTTTGGCATTCACTTTCTTTTGTGTCCTACTTGTTCAATTAGGACAGCAGACTGTCAGCAGTTGAGGCCAGCCTGGTCTACAGAGTGAGTTCCAGGACAGCCAGGGCTACACAGAGAAACCCCATCTTGAAAAAAACAGGAGAGAGAGAGAGAGAGAGAGAGAGAGAGAGAGAGGGGGGGGGGGAACAATCAATACTGGGATCTCGGGAGAGAAGAATGTTGAGAAAAATGCAGATGTTGGAGCCTGACTTATGAAGTACCAGAGAAAAGTTTGGAGAATTCCTCAAAGACTCATTTGGGGTAGTTTGATATTTTGAGTCATGAATCTGTGGGTGCTGGTCAGCCGGGGATGGAGTGTCAGCTATGATTAGGAAGAGACCAGACTCACGGAGGCAGAATCTTCTGTGAGGTACCTCTGCAGGGTCAGCACACGGAGGCTGTGGTCCAGAGGTGGCCAAGGCTGTACCTATGCCAGCAGCTGAACTTGGTAGTGTGTAAGAGTCGGCTGGGGGATACTGGTTTTAGAAGGCATAGGAGGGCAGCAGAGGCATGGTAGAGGGTGGCAGGGCTGGAGTCCCTAAGGAGAGGCCATTAGTGTGGGTGCAGCCTGGGCTGCAGTCAAAGACCCAGGCCTGAAGAGTGGAGAAAAGTCGAGTCTTGTCATCCAGTGGTGGAATCAAAGTCCCTGGAGAATATCTAGGAGAGGCTATTGGGTGAAAGTGCAGCCCAGCTGCAGAAGGGAACCCCAATGTTTTGGAAATAACCAGTATCGTGGGACAATCACCATGGACAGAAGTAGCCATGGAGCAGAGTGGACCTGAGCCTATGAGACACTAAGCCGTGGTGAGTCCTTGGGAGTAGACGCCTGTGAGTCTCAGACGCTGGACACTGAACTGTTTAACAGCATTGAGTTTGCTTTGTTTAGATGGTGACGGGTCTCCCATTCTTCCCTTTGAGAGTTAGAAAAGTGTGTGACTTGTTTCTGCTACAGGAGCCTGCCGTTGAGAGATTTTGGTGTTTCAGAGAGACTCTGCAATTCTAAAGAGACTTTGGGTATTGTAAAAGCACTGAATTTTGAAAGTACGTGGGGCTTCTAAAGTTATTTAGGTTTTATATCGCGATATTAATGATATTTTGGGGTTTTTGTCAACCTGATGCAAACTTAATTAAGAGGAATCTAAACTGAGAAAAAAAAACCGCCTTCCTAAGATTGCCTGTAGGCAAGGCTGTAGGAAATGTTCTTAATTAGTGATTGATGTGGGAGGTCCAGCCCGTTGTGGGTGGTGACACCCCTGCAAGGGGTGCAGGGTGTACAAGAAAGCAAGCTGAGAAAGTCAGGAGGAGCAAGCCAGTAAGCAGCACCCCTCCCTGGCTTCTTGTCAGCTCCTGCCTCCAGGTTCCTGCCCCCAGGTTCCTGCCCTGACTTCCTTTAGTGTTGGACTTGGCTGTGAAACTCTAAGCTGAAACTGACCCTCTCCGCCATAGTTTGCTGATGGCCATGTTGCTTTGCTGCAGCAATAGGAGCCCCAACTAAGACATAACCTTTTAAAACTTTTCAGAGAAACAAAGAGTCATCAACTGTCTTCGGGTATCCTTATGAAAATTCAGACTTTGGTCAGTGGTTTCACCTTCATTATCTGGGTTTATAATTTCTAGTCAGCAATGCATTTAAACTTTTTTTTTTTAATTTATCCTTTTAAGTTGTATTTCCTGTCTTTCAGGGAGTTGACTTCTTTACCTTGTCAGAATAAGAGTCCTTGACTGATCTTTTTAAAATATAAAACTTATCAATGCGTACTTTACATCTTTAAATTGTACCAGTTGTAAGTTGGTGAGTTTGACAAACGTAGACCTTTGCACATGGCACAAAGTGAAGACCGGGACACTGAGCAGGGCCTGTGGTATCGACTGATAAACTCAGCACGTGGGAGACCGAGGCAGCTCTGCCTGCACCTGAGGGCTCAACCTACAGCCCCAGGGGTCTTGAACCCCACTGTACTCAGGAAGAGGCCTGGCATTTTGTCCAGAGAGAACCATAAGCCCCTCACTGAGAGCAACGAGCCCAAAACCTGCCTCGGACATCTGAACCTGCAGGAAGCAGCCCCACAACCTGGGAAGCACATGGTAGCTGGGAGAGCCTGGGCCTACTGCCTGGATGTTGGGGCCCCTGGGTCATGGGCAACATGTCATTCTGTCTGGAGATTGTTCCGTCAGTGCTTAGAGAAGCAGCTTATGTCCAACTCTGCTGCCTGCACTCACATTAATTTCCAGTTCCTTTCCAAAGAAAGGCCAGCCACAATAGCATCACTCACAGAGGCCAAAGGAGGACCTAGCTGGGTGGAATTCTATTTAGCCTCGAAAAGGAAGAAGCGGCTAAATATACAACCGCAGGAGTGAACCAGAGAGCCATACTTGAAGAAGGCCAGACACGGAAAGCTATAGGTCACATGACTGCACTTTGTGGCTTGTCCGACACATAGGTCCAGAGACATCCCACCTCCCTGGTCTATGTATGCTTGTCATTTTCTTCATTCTCTCCCTGGAGTCACATAAGATACAGCATGGACTCATGGGTAGACACACAGAAAAACTGGGATCCAGTAGTTTGGGTTCTCAGGTGGAGAGGCCCCAGCAACACAAAAGCTCGGTGTGGTACTGTGTACAGTTGACCAGGAGGTGGGATCATTGCGAACAGCTGAACTGGGAGGCAGGGTTATTGTACGCAGCTGAAGAAGGGGGGAGGTTTAGCTAATCTCAGGAGGAGCAGTCTTTGTAGGGGGCGTCATCAGGCAGTGAACATCCATGGGCAAAAAGCTACAGTGAACATTTTTTCACATACTATTAGCATCCACACGTGGGCAAGAGGGAGGCTTTATCACCCCTCTGAGCCTTCCGCAGGGAAGCTTTGCTATGCCAGGGTCTGAGGCTTTGGGGTCATTGGCATGGCTGTGCCCACGTTCAATAGGACACTCACTTGCTAATTTCGCTCTCTCACAGCCAATTGGGCACAGGGAGAAGGACATTGTCATAAGAGCTGGCTTTGACCGAGCAAGTGGTGGCACATACTTTAATCCCACCACTCTGAGGCAGAGGCAGACAGATCTCTGTGAGTTCGAGACCAGCCTGGTCGATAGAGCAAGTTCCAGGACAGCCAGGGCTACACAGAGAAACCCTGTGTTGAAAAACAAAAACAAAACAAAATAATAATAAATCCCATAAAATCAAAGCTGGCTTTGTCCTTCCTGGTGGCTTCTCTATACCAGGGTTTCCCCATCATGATGATCCGTTTGCTTGAGGATCACAGCAATACACACACACACACACACACACACACACACACACACATATACACACACATATATATAGGTATATATATATATACCTATCTTGCTTTCTGTTGATTTTCTTGATTTCTTAGCACAGCAGCAGATACTGACTAACAGAGTGGTCAAGAGCTGAGTGCTTGCCCAGGGCAACCAGCTGGCAGCAGAGCTGAGCGCTGAAGTGCCCACTCCTGGCATTTCCTGGCTTCTGTGTGGACTGCCATTTCCAGAACCTGGTTAAACAGACCAGCCTGACCCTGCTCTGCCAGGGACAGTGCTCCAAAGTGCCTGGATTTGCAAAGGGACCAGTGTTGGATGCTGTGGAAAGGACTGGAGGCCCAGTTGGCATTGGTGTCTGGCCTTATGCCTTGTCTTTAAATCCACAGACTCCTCCCTTCCGGTCGCTAAGCCCCGATGTTTAATGTATTAGTAAGGACCCCTCCCTTCTATTTATAACCCTGAGTAAGGCACTGTCCTCCGTGGTTGGTTTTGTTTAATCTACTTCTGATCTAATGCTGACAGTTAGTGCAGTGTGTCTCCAATCTGGGCTGGGCATGACCTCAGAGGTGGCACAGCTCCTGGCCAGAGACACGGGCAGCCCATCCCCACATGGAAAAACCTCCTGGCCTTCCCGTCTCCAGCATGGGGGAGTGTGGCGTGTGTTCTCAGGTGGGTGGCATGTGCCAAGCAGAAGGGAGTCAGTGTTTCTTCTCTCTCCACGCACACAGACATTTTTGAAGTCAGTTTGGATCTTTTGTGGAAACTTCATTTCTTATTTTTTCCCTCTTGTTTCTCTGGTAACACCAAAACAAACCCACATAGCCATGTCACCTGGCTCCCAGCTGCATTTCCCGGCAGACACCTAGGGCTGGAAAACTCAGTAGGCTGTGGGCGCCAGAAACCCGAGCAAAGGCAGCCTTAACCCTTAACTTCTCCCAGATGGGTTTCTGAGCTCTGGTTGGTCTCAGGTCCCTCCTGGGAAGGTCATCTGCAGGCTCAGGATAGGCCAGGGATGCTCTTCCCACCATGCAAACAAGCGCCTTCACATGGTAGAATTAGAGAATTGAGAAGCCCAGACAGACCACACAATGAACTGGTAGAACGAAGGGCCTCCGCCCAGCCCCCGTCCCCCGTTATGTGGCCCCATGGGGGTGGAGAGGTGCTGGGGGAGGCAGCTGCATGTGCTGTCTGGCTGTTCTGCAGGCCCTGGGATCTGGCAGCTTCAATCTTTTCTGCTGACTTGTTCTTTTTTTTTCCCCTCTTTTTATCTAAACAAAGAATTCCCTATTTCCATCCAGTTTTTGAACCCTAGTGTGTACTCTGACGGCACGGGGGCTTTTCAAACTCGCCTAGCAAATCATGGCCCAGAGTACCAAATGTCAGGCTTCCTGGTCAGAGGGCAAGGTCCTGTGTGACGCAGCTGGGTGTGCATGCAAGTGTCAGGAACAGCACTGCAGCAGGGGACACACTCCTTCTGCAACACTTGACAGGGAGGGGACGTGGAGCTTCGGCTTCCCAACAAACTTCTTTTGCCTTCTTTCTAACCTAAAGTAGTAGAGTACTAGACAATCATAAAAATCTCAAAGGTCCTAGTGTCCTGCGTTCCTATGGCCATTGTTCCCATCAGCTCCCCTGTGTAGCTTTTATCAAATGGTCAACTGCTCTGGCCTCTGTTGGAAAGCAACAAAGGCCAGAGTTATCTTATTGTTGTCTAAACGATCTCTTCTCAGTGCGTGCTATGCTATACTTAGAGCATACAGAATTAATTTACAGTAACTTATAATTCAGTCTGGGGGAGAGAATTTCAGGCAGATTAGTTATTTGAAAAGCAGTCCTAACTCTCCCATCCCAGAACCCTTCAAATGCATCTGGGCTAGAAATTCCCCACCCTCTTTAAAAATGTACCCAGGCCAGAAGCCAGGGAAAGCTGGGCCCCTGCCCAGAGCGTCCAGTCCAGCCTTTGTACTAATGCTACACGGGGCAGGACCAGCTGAGGGCTGTTTGCCCCTGATAGTGACCCTGGCCCAGGAGACAAAGCCAAGGTCTGGGTGGTGCTAAGACCCCGGATCCTTGTTTATGCAGAGAGGAGGCAGCTCTGGGAGACCCCAGGACTCTTCCTGGGTCAGTAAGCTCTGCCTGCAGGTCCTCTGTTTCTGGGCTTCTGGGGTACCTCTCACTAGACACACACTTTTGGGGAAATCTTTTCATCAGCTTGTGAAGGAATGCGATGGGAGAGCCCAGTCCCAGACAGAGCTACTGCAGTTCTAAGTTGAGCCCCTGGGACAGAATCCTCCTTCCAAAGAAGAAGGGAAATCATAGGACCTGGATTTTGAAATGACACTGCCCAATAGAAGGACAAAGTTTCCGTCAGCTCTTGGGGAAGCAGGTGTTGAACTAGACTAGATGTACAGGACGTGTCTGGGAAAGTTAGGGACAAGGAGCCACAGTGGCACAGGATGGGGACTAACTCAGGAGCAGAAATGGTCCAGACAGATAGCAGCTCTTGAGCCAGTTCATCCCTCGGTCCCCTCGGTAGAGTCCTGTGACTCACGGGAGTAGACCTATGTTTACCTATGTTTACATGGGAAGACAGTTGTGACCACGGGGCCAGGCTGAGAACTACTGATCAGCCTTGCTGGCACTCACTGAGCCGTAATGGAGTTCCTGTCTCCTCTAGGGTCCTGGGATTAGGTTCCCACGATTCTCATAGGACTCTGAGAAGGGCACAGTGGGTGAGCTATTGCCCTGGCTCTAAAGACAAGAGTCTCTGAGGGGAATTCCACCCTGCTCATCCTGCCTGACCAGGATGAAGTCAGTGATGTGGCCAGTTGGTGTGTTTAGAATCTACAGCTCCTGGACAGGGGTCAGAGAAACTTCAGAATCTGACACACACACACACACACACACGAAAATGAGCGTTTTATCATCCCTGGGATGGCAGACCACCTCTGAGAGCCATTCCAGTCAGAACAGGAAGGAGGGCTTTCGCCAAGTCAGTGGCCAAACGTTCTGGGCCTGAGCTCTTACTGATCAATGCCAGATAGTTATGGTCACACCCTAGGCCTGTACAGTTGTCTTGAGTACAAGAGAGAGCCAACGCTTCCGCGTTGTAGGAGGCGGCCATGATGGGGCTCTGAGTAGTGGAAGCCTCTCTGTGTCAAGTAGATTTCAGGGTCCATGCTTTTCCCTCCCAGTCCCCAGCCCCTGGTGCAGGCTGGCATGATTTCCTTCCAGCCTCTCAGTCTGCTCACGGGACACACATGTGCCGGTGCAGGCAAAGTACTTTACTACAAATGTTTGTGACTCTAATTCAGCTCCGTGGACTTCCCTTTCATCTCCTTCCCATAGGTAAGCAATAATTTCTTCAAGCCATAAGACCCCCTGCATCCTCTTGTTTGTTGAGTCCTGGTTTTCAGGGGGGCATGTTCATGACTATACCAGAAAATCACCCAGAACCTTATGATCTTGGAAAAACCCAGACGACACAGCTTCAGAAGGCAATCCCTGCACGCTGGTGAGGGTCACTGGCATTCCCACCTAGAGGTCAGTGGTGGTACCTTCTGTGGGTCAAGGCAGGAGAGAGTCGCAGGACCACAACATGTTGAGCTCCCTGCCCCCCGACACGGGGACATAATGGAGGCATATGCAACACTTAGGGGCCAGGGCCAGGCTGTGGCTGTCTTTGTGGTCAGTGAGTCCACAGCACAGTCCAAGGCACCCATCCCCAGGGAATAACAGAAGAACACATAAAACACAGCTTCTTAGGAGAAGTGTGTGATCCAGAGACACACAAAGATACAGTGTGTGATACAGCAGAGAAAGTGGGGAACAAGTTCCTAGCTTCGAATTCTTCATCCCCTCTGTATCCTTCATCTCCAACAGCTCCTTTATCCCAGCTGTGATCCTCCATCTCTCCTGCATCCTTCATCCTCCTTGCATCATCATTCATCCCAACTGTGAATCATTGTTCCCCACTAGATCCTTCATCCCAACTATGGAACCTCCATCCTCATTGGATCTTTGATCCCCATTAGATCCTTCATCCCGACTATGGACCCTCCATCCTCATTGGATCTTTGATCCCCATTAGATCCTTCATCTCAACTATGGACCCTCCATCCTCATTGGATCTTTGATCCCCATTAGATCCTTCATCCCGACTATGGACCCTCCATCCTCATTGGATCTTTGTTCCCCACTAGATCCTTCATCCCAACTATGGACCCTCTATCCTCATTGGATCTTTGATCCCCATTAGATCCTTCATCTCAACTATGGACCCTCCATCCTCATTGGATCTTTGTTCCCCACTAGATCCTTCATCCCGACTATGGACCCTTCATCCTCATTGGATCTTTGTTCCCCATTAGATCCTTCATCCCGGCTATGGACCCTCCATCCTCATTGGCTCTTTGTTCCCCACTAGATCCTTCATCCCGGCTATGGACCCTCCATCCTCATTGGCTCTTTGTTCCCCATTAGATCCTTCATCCCGACTATGGACCCTCAATCCTCATTGGATCTTTGATCCCCATTAGATCCTTCATCCCGGCTATGGACCCTCCATCCTCATTGGCTCTTGCACTGTGACTTATTCATCCTCCCTTGATCCTCCTTCCCTTGGTTCCCCATCCCCTCTGATTCCTCTCTATTGTCAATACTTCATACTCACTGTGAATTCTTGGGACCTAGAGCTCTAGAATCCGTGCGTTGGTGTTCACAAATCCCACATTGATGAGGGATCCTGTGGGCCTGGGGTCCCAGACAATAGCCTGGAGCAGAGGTTGTAGATCACACTAAGTGAAGATGGCCAAGGGATGGGATCTGGGAGATACAGTGGAGGGCAGTTGCTAGCCCTCTTGAGCTAGTAAGCCTGGAGCTCCAGATAAAGAAGGAGTGTAAAGGAGGCCACCCAAGGGGACCAGACCTTTAGCACATTAAAACGCCTTTGGAGGCATTTAGCCAAACCATAGAAGAAACCAAGCTGATTAGCAGCTAGAAGTAAATCAAAGGTATCATGAGCTGCCCAACAGCATCTCATTCGCTAGCAGACCACACAGGTGGAAGTGGTGCGGCAAGACACGATGTCTTTCCTTTGCAAGCTTGCTGAACAAATCCATCTAATGGAAAAGTTCTAAGACCGTATCTCCACTTAAGGTAGGAGTATCGCTGAGTGTTCCTTTGCTCCTCATCTTCTTGGTATTTTTGAGATAGGGTCTCAAGTAGCCCAGGCTGGCTTTGAACTCAGAGATTGGCCTGCTTCTGCAGCTCTAGTGCTAGGATTAAAGACGTGCACTACCACACCTGGTACAAGAATTACTTTTGATGGTTTGTCTGCAGACTCCATCCCCTTTCCGTTTCACTCTTTTCAGAGGAAGAATATGGTGATAATCCTTAACCAACGCTTACAATCTAAAGACTGCTGGAGTCAATGCTTAGACACAGCACTGTGTACTTATAATCAGTAACATTTTAAGATTTTAATTATTAAACTTATTTTTTGTATGTACAAGTGGGCAGATTGCATGCTAGCACATATGTGGAGGTCAGAGGGCAACATACAGGAATGGGTTCTCTCCTACCATGTAGGTCCTGGGGATCAAACCCAGGTCCACATTCAAAGTATTTTAAAGATTGACTTTATGTGTATAAGTGTCTTTCTTGGATGTATGCATGTGCCCTGTGTGCTTGCTTGGCACCTGCAGAGGCCAGGAAAGGATGTCTGGTACCTTGGAACTGAAGTTACAGGCAGTCGTGAGCCACCGTGTGGGTGCTGAGAACTGAACCTGGGTCCACTCCAGTATGTGTTTTTACCTGCCGTCTCTTTGGCCCCTTCAAAGCAGTTTGTATATATTTACTGTGTGGGTGTGAGAAGGTGTACAGGAGAATGGCGTGAGGCTAGGTGGAGAGATGCTCTGCATACACGGACCTGAGAAGCAGTGGCGCAGCCCAGGCTGAACGTATTCTGCCAGTGGGTCTTCCCAGCTCCACCCGTGCTCCTGTGTTCCCAGTGGGTCTTCCCATCTCCATCCAAGCTCCCGTGTTCCCAGTGGGTCTTCCCAGCTCCACCTATGTTCCCATGTTCCCAATGGGTCTTCCCAATTCCCCTCGTGTTCTATGTCTGCAAAGTACCTTCTGCCATCCTTACCACCCCTGACTCAAGACCTGGAGTAGACTTCCCCTGAGGTTTCTTCTCAACCCTAGGATGCTGCACAGCGTCTGGAAGTGATTCATACAAGCTTGATGAACATTCAAATGGATTGGGTTGCACCAACTTCCCACATTCCTTCCCACTCTCTGAGTCAGAAGACGACTTTCCACAGAAAGTTCCCGCAGGACCCAGGCTGTCCAGCGTGACTCACTGTGGTCACCCTGTGACCTACTTTCCACTGTGAGCTTTGGCAGAGAGGATTCCCATGGCACCCCTCTGTCACCACCGCCACCTCCGTGTGAGAATCGAGGCTCAGTGAAGCAAGCTGGTGTGGGCAATGCTGAATTTGGCAACTATGGTTTTGGGTGTGGATGGAGGGTTTAGAGGGAAAGGCGGGTCCCCCAGCTCCCCAGGGCTCCCTGGATTGCTCCCAGCCAGGCTAAAGTTGCTTCTGCATGCTGAGCATCTGGGAAGAGGGGAGTTGGGAATACAAATCTAGAGCCAGCTCCAAAATGCCTGCTTCTGAGCTGGTGGCTTGCCACCAGGAGAGTTAAACATCTTCCTCTGGTCATTTGAAAACCCTTAAATGCATTGTGCTTTTCAGTAGCGGTTTAGCATGTGACCCCTTTAACCTTCAGGGGTTGGGTGGGTTGCTCTGGCTGAACACAGGTTGTCTTCACCATGCTGAACAAGCCAACGGTGCTCTTGGTGGTAGAGGGTTTTGACTTTACAGCTGAGCACAATTAAAGAGCTCCCTCTAAGTAGAGAGACACAGTGGTCCAGTAGCGTGTCCAAATGGAGAGAGCATCGGACGAAAGATTCGGCTAAGCAAGGGTCCTGGGTAGAGGCATCCTGGCTATTGTGGGATGGTTGCCTGTAAGACACTGAATGAACAAAGCCAAGAGAAAAGAGTAGCCGTCTGTCCATGCAGACACCAGGGTGGATGCCCAGGTGTGTCCTGTGTCCTTGCTTGCGGCTTTCCACTATTAAAGCCCACAGCAGTGAGGGATTTGTCCTTTCTACATAGCCCTGGTACAGATAACTATGGGCTGTACCCAGTGATCAGTGTGTTCATACTGTTTGGACCAAAAGCACCATATTTTAACTGTCTGAAAATTCTCCTTGGATGCCGATAACATGCCTTGATGGCCATCCATGGCAAGGCCTCGCCTGTCTGTCGTGTGGCAGAGAACCTCAAAACCAGCCTGCAGCAGAGATGAGCCCGGCAAACCTTTAAGAGGTGTCTCCTAGGCACCGGACCTTCCAGGCTGTGACGGTGGCTCTGGCTTGCCCCTGCCTCCAGCAGGAGCGCTTGAAGTCTGGCTTTCCACAGGCACAGAAGCGTACTTCTTACAGGGAGTTGCAAAGGCACCAACCGTGTTAACTTCCCCACTGTGTGGCAGGTGGTGAGACCAAGCCCCGGGTCTCCTAGAGACTGGTATCGACATCCAACCCCAAGAGGACACAGCATGGTTTTGTGATTTGGTGACACTTTAGCTGAGCACAACGGAAGGTCGTTGTCTGCTGGAGAGCTTCATTCTTTATTTGGAATCCTCTTCTGGCTCCCAAGTCGTAGGAATCAGGCTCCTGTGCTACTGGGGGGTGGAGTGGGTGTGACTTGGAGAAAGAGCCTCTGAGAGAATTGAGCAGCCTTAGGAACGAGGTCCTTGAAGACAGACTTCCAGACACAGTGGGGCTCAGGGCATCTCTAGTGGAATGTGATCCCTGAAGTGTATGTGCAGGGGTGTTAAACTGCATCCCCAAGGGACCAGGTTGTCCCTGCTCCCTGGCCTCTGGTTGGCAGCCCCCTCTGGGCCTCATATAATGTATGCTTGGGCAAAGTTCATTTGGTTAAAGCAGAGATGAGTGTTACCTTCCTTCAGTCCTTACCGTCGGCCACCCCTCCCATGCGCAGGTGGGCCCTGCGCCACAAAGACTCAGTCTCTCAGGGCCCCATCAGACAACCAGGAAGCAGAACTAAGCAGCATCTGGACATATCAGTGTGGAGTCCCTGAGAGCCCCAGCAGGTTCTCTGCAGGACCCAAATTGTTTGAATGATCCTGGCAAGGATGCAGTGGAAGCTGAGTGTGGACCCCACCTGAGGAACCGTGGGGGCTGCGTCTATTACTGTCAGCCACAGCACGGCCCCTCCCACCCACTTCCCTCAGCCCCCTCTGACTTTGGCTGCATTTGGGAGAACCCGTAAACGCTCTGATCGTTTAAGTGTTCCCATCTGTGTGGCCAAGCCTGGATGAATTCTAACCATAAATGGCAACATTCAGAAGGGGCCATTGGCAACACCAGTGATAAACGGCGGGGTAGGAGTCCTGCCAGCAGGCACTCTCTGGGCTGTTACAAGGGACCAGGGAGCGTTATTAGGGAACCATGGTCCCTAATAACCTAATAGCCATGACTCTCTCCTGGCTCCTCAGCCTGTGCTCTCTAGCCAAGGTGGGCTGTTAAGATTCTCAACTGCTTAAAGAAAGTCTCCATTTTAGCCTCCTCAAAGTCCATTAGAAGTTAACGGAAAAGGGTTTTCTTTTTTTCAAACTTAGGGCTGACTAATGCTGGCAGGAAACCGTTCCCAGGCAGATGCAGACACGAAATGCAAGCCATGCAGCGTATACCGCAGACCAACCAGCACCCACAGACTCGGCCGGCCTAATGAAAACCAGGCCCAAGAGATAAGTATTTAGAGATTGTTGGAAGAGTGTTTAATCTGCTGCCAGTGAGCTTAGCTTTGAGCTTAAGATGTCCGCTTTCTTCTTCGTGTCTCCTCCTCTCTGAGCGGTCACTGAGTTGTCGCAAAAGAGTAGCCAACAAGGGGAATAAAATACAGGATGTAGAAACCCCAGGGGAAGGACATACCCCACTCCTGCTGGGATCACAGGGTTCTGGCATCTGTAGGTAGATGCCCATGGATATGGGCGGTTAGGCATGGCCATCAGGCACACTAGGGGTCGCAGCCAGTCTTTCCTGACAGTGGGTTGTCACATCCCCACGACCTCCATCATGGAAGAGCCTCAGGCATCAGGCTTTTCTGAGAGTCAAGATAAAGCCACCCCTCCTCCCACAGCCACAGATAGGAGACTCAACATCTGGAATCGTGTGCCCAGCCCTAGCCATGACTCCCTCCTGGTTGTGTGAATCTCGGTCATCTGATGCTCAAGGGTATCCAAAATCAAAGCCCCATAAAGCCAAGTACCAATGGGGCCATGGAGCAACAGGAACATATACATTGGGAGTTCAAATGATACAGGAGCTTGGAGAACTGGCAACTTTATACAATTATGTTTCCTCCTATCTGCTAATTCACCCACCTCCACTTCCAAGAGTTTCCTTAAGACAACGGCCATTGACAGCTAATGCAAGGACATTCACGGTCTCATTCACCCCTTTAAGCAGTGAATATGATCATAAGTCCCACGTGTGAGCAACAGGGACCTGCTCAGTTCTTATGAAGACATCGGCTTCCCACATGCAGCCAGACGGAGGGAAGCTGGACAGGGAAGAGATGTGCAGGGTCCCGTTCTGGTAGCATCTGGAACGGGCTAGAGCAGCCGCATAGGCTGGGAGCTTGTCAGTGTGGCTGGGCACGTATGGACTGGCCCTTTGGTGCAGACTCTCACCCGAGAGACAGATTCCGCGGCTTGAGGATGCTGTGCTCACACTGGTGTGCATTTGTGCAGTCATTAAAGCGCACAGTCAAAATGCACACGCCTCCCTCTTATTAGCTGTATGTGCAGTGCTCAAATAATGGGTCTCATGATGACATTGTCATCAAGTCCATCAGGTGCTTGACTGTTTCGCTCCCATTACCATCTCCTGTCCCCCACCCAAACAGAACCCCATGTCACGTGTGGGGTATACATACCTCAAGAAAACTGAGTATAAAAGTTTATAAAAGGCGGCTGGGCAGTGGTGGCACACGCCTTTAATCCCAGCACTTGAGAGGCAGAGGCAGACCCATCTTTGTGAGTTTGAGGCCAGCCTGGTCTACAAAGCAAGTTCTAGAATAGCTAGGACTGTTACACAGAGAAACCCTGTCTTGAAAAATAATAATAATTAAAAAAATCCAACTTTATAAAAGACACCAGCCATATGGGCCCTGAAAGGCATTGGGTAGGAGCCTGTGTCAGCCAGAAATGCTTCAGACAGCTCTGTGTCCTCATGGCAATGTAGGCCAGGCTGCCCTGGAATTCATGGTCCACCTGTCTCAGACGCTTAAACGTTGGGTCTCACAGGTGTGTGTCATCATGTCTGGCTGTCTCCTCAAAGTTAGAGTCAAAAACTCAAGATCGCGGTGTGGCGGGGCTGGTTTCTGGTGAGGCATCCTTCCCTGGCTCATAGTTGGTTCAGCCCTGAAAGGCATTGGGTAGGAGCCTGTGTCAGCCAGAAATGCTTCAGACAGCTCTGTGTCCTCATGGCAATGTAGGCCAGGCTGCCCTGGAATTCATGGTCCACCTGTCTCAGACGCTTAAACGTTGGGTCTCACAGGTGTGTGTCATCATGTCTGGCTGTCTCCTCAAAGTTAGAGTCAAAAACTCAAGATCGCGGTGTGGCGGGGCTGGTTTCTGGTGAGGCATCCTTCCCTGGCTCATAGTTGGTTCAGCTTTCCCTTCCTCCTCCTCTGCCACACGCCACCACCTTCTCTTCTTCCTCCTCCTCATTTTCCGTTTCCTCTTTCTTTTCCTCCTCCTCTGCCTCCTCTTTTTCCTTCTTCTCCTCCACACCCTGCTACCTTCTCCACCTTCTTCACTTCCTCCTCCTCCTCTGTGGTACCAGGGAGGATCAAGCAGGGTCTGGTACATTCTTGACAAGCACCCCCCACTGAGCTGCCCTCCTGTCATCCAAGGAACACGTCTTGCTCTGTCCTCACAGAGACAGAGATGGGGAGCGTATACTCTTGACTCTCTCCCTGTTATGACTCAATCCTCAGGGATCAGGCCCACCCCTGAGACCCCAGTGTACCCACCTTGCCCACTAAATCCACCCTTTCTGAACACAGTCAGCTTGAGGTCAGGGTTGCCACAGTGATCGCGGGCAACACAGTCCATTGGCACTGGTCAGGGTGAGGTGAGTCACAAGGCCTTGGCTCTTAGGCCACATGCATGCACTCCTTTTTTCCGTGGGGGCCGTGAAGCTGCTAAAGGGGGGTCGAGAGTGAGAGAGGTGGTAAGCATCCTTACAGCCCTGAGGGATGTGGGGGAAGCAGGCTAAGAACATGGCTGGGTGGTCCCACTGTTTGGGAGGGAAGAGCTCCCCTCCCCCAGGGAAAATTGCCAAGAAAACCGGGATGCATCTGCCCAGGGCTCCATTCTGTCTTTCACTGGCTCACACTCTAGGCATGGGAGGGGCTGCCAGGGGACAGTCACCCAGGGCCCCAGCCTCCACCAGGTAGACAGCTGTCTCCCTTGTGGCTCGTAGCTTCATTCCACCATTCCAGATGGTGGAAATTCAGAAGGGCTTTGTTCACGCAACTGTTTATCGATCCGTGTTTGAATCAAAGATTAAAAGAGGAAAACAAATATAGATTCAAAATGAATATAATAAACCCATCACATAGTAAAAGAGTTTATTATTTTTTTTTAATGAAGACACATTTTTTCCCAAACAGAAAAGACTCGAGAAGAGCAGCCCCACTGTACATTCTTAGGGGTTTCACTGCGGCCTTAATGGGAGACAGCTGTGCTGCCAGGCCTGCTGTATTCCAGCTGTGGTAAAGGCTGCTGGGGAAAAGTGGGCCTTGAGTCAGCAGAGGGAAGGAGAGGACCAGGATGGCCTTAGAGGTGGATGCTCTTCAGTGTGACCCTGAATCCCAGGGTAAGGCCATCTGAAGTCTAGCAGGGAGCTTTAGTACTTGGTGCGGCACTGAGAGAATGATAAAGATATCGAAACCAATCTGGCCTCCCCGACTCTGAAATATCTCAGAAACCTCCCTGGATCTCCAGACAAGCCCACAAACACTGGGGTGCTAACTCCTCAGAGGGCGGGACATCCGTGAAGACTGGTGGAAGGGGCCTCACAGAGTCACTGTTCTGTGGTTTTGAGACCCAGGGGACAAAGGAGGAGACAGGTAGGTTGAGGGGCAGTGCAGGGCAGAGTAGATGGGGAGAGAGAGATGACACTATGGGACCCTGGAACTGTCACACCCTGCTCATATTCCTACAGCTGTTCATTTTCTGGGCCCATGAGTGACTTCAGCATGATTCCCGTCAGGTTAGACCATACAGTGTCCTCTCTCCTAAGAGTCTGTTAGCTCCACAAGACCGTGCAGATCCTGCCTGCTTCAACAATCAATGCCCTTCGTCAACAATCAATGCCCTTCGTCAACAATCAATGCCCTTCATCAACAATCAATGCCCTTTGTCAACAATCAATGCCATTCGTCAATAATCAATGCCATTCATCAATAATCAATGCCCTTCATCAATAATCAATGCCATTCATCAATAATAAGTGCCTTTCCTCAGTAATCAATGCCCTTCGTCAATAATCAATGCCCTTCCTCAACAATCAATGCCCTTCGTCAATAATCAATGCCCTTTCTCAAAAATCAATACACTTCCTCAAAAATCAATGCCCCTCCTCACACACTGCTGTGGTTACCCTTGTGTATGTAGCCCAAAAGAACAGTGAGAACCTGTGAGGAGGACCAGAGGAACTCCTAATAGAGAAGCTAGCCTGTGGGGGAGGGGTGTCACCTTAGCTCACAGGTCCTACAATGCTGCTCCTCCCCCTTCCCAGTCCTGTCTGGGGACTGAAGGGTTTCTGTCTCCTGGTCTGGACGGGAGTCTTGGTTGGCTCCCTGCTTATCCCTGTGCCGCCTCTAGGATGGACCCCAGCCTCCTCCACTACACTGCTGTCCACAGCTCCCAGTTGGACCCTGACCTATAGAGGGGTAACAACCCCCAGCCTCCATGCTGATGCCCAGAGGCCTTGCTGCATACCTATTGCTTTGGGTGAGGCAGCCCTGGCTCCTTCCCCTTCCTGAAGTCTGGCCTATATGCCAGCTGCCCAATGGGCACTACGTGGCTCCAGATGTTGCTTTCATGATTCATAGACAGCTGGGTCAATTTAGAGACTCAGCGGGTTACCAGTACCGATGAGCTCCGAAGTCTTGGACTTACAGATAGACTGTCCGTAGGAGGAGGGCTGGGGAACGGCTGCCAGGCACTCAACCTTCTTTTCCATCTTTAAAATTTATTACTTTTGAGATTATGAAATAATGACAGCATTTCTCCTTTCTCTTCCCTCTATCTAAACCCTTTCCCTGGTCTCCTTCAAATTCATGCCTCTTCCTTCATTAATTGTTATATGTACTTATGTTCATATGCATATATATCCCTAAGTATAATCTGCTCAGTGTGAATAATGGACTTGTCTGAATGCTTTTGGGGCTGATAATTTAAAATAAAGTTATTTTCATACAATATATTCTGATCACGGTTTCCCCTTTCTCATCTCCTCCCCATCCTCTCTACCTCCCTACCTTTCCAACTTCTTTCTCTCTCTTTTTAGAAAACAAACAGACAAATACAAAAAGAGAATGAACAAACTAACAATCAAAAACGGAAGCTAAGAAAGAACAGGAGAAACATATACAGACTTGCACAAAAGCCAAACCCATTACAACTGAAAAATCAGATATACAAGCAAAAGACCAGTACGATTTAAAAAAAAATCACCAAAACCCAACAAACAACAAACCAAAGCAATATGAGATTAAAAAAAAAAAAACTCCAAAACATACCTTTAATTTTCTTTTGTATTAGCCATTTAACTGGTGGGTATGGGGCCTACCCTTAAATATGGTTCTTGTGCCGTGAGAGTCCCTAGAAGAAACTAAGGTTTCTGTTATGAGTGCTGGTTGACTGGAGATAGCTTCTTGATTGGTGGGGGAGCTCCAGTCTATGTTCCTGTCTCTGTGTCCCCATCGCAGCACTGGGACCCCACTGGTTCGCATCTGGACAGGCCCTACACACGCTGTCACAGCCTTCATGTGGGTGTCAGCTCTGTCACGTCTAGAAGACATCGTTTCCTCGGCGTCATCCATTTTCTCTGGCTCTTACAGTCTTTCCGCCTCCTTTTCCATGTTCCCTGAGCCCTGAGGGGAGGAGATGATAAAGACGTCCTGTTTAGGACTGAATGTCACTAGGCTTCTCATTCTCCGCACAGTGTACAGTGGTGGATCTCTGTATTAGTTCCCGTCTACTGCAGCAGGGAGGTTCTCAGACGCTGACTGAGGGGGACACCGATTTATGGGGTAACTCAGTGGCTGCAGTAGTCATTGTATTGCGATGTTCCTTCTGCAGAACAGCGCTATTTGGTTTTCTTCTAGGTCCATGGTCTATTGAGTCTCAGATTCTTGGCCACTTGAGCAGTGTCAGGCCTGAGTTCCATCTCAAGGAGTGTGCTTTACATCCCCAAATCAGCTAGTGGTTGGTTATGCCCATAGCCTTTGTGCAGCTGTTGCACACAGGCAGGACACCATTGTGTCTGAAAGGTTTATAGATGGAGAAGGTTTTCCTTCCTCCTCTGGTAGTGCATAGGACATCTTCCAGTACCATGCACACTAGTCAGTGGGGTGGAGGCTCTAGGTGGGCCCAGCTCAACTTCTCCATTCTCAGTTAACTATATAGGCATTGTCTTCAGCAGTAGGGCCTTGCTCTCAGTTTGTGGGAGCAACCAATAACCTTTACAGCAGCATGCATTGTTTGGTAATTTCCATGGGGCCCCTTTGGACCCAGATCTAACCCATTCCTGACTCTAGAGGTTTTGTTTGACGGCATACGATGTCTGTTGGGGCTTTTTCTTCCCTGTTATTTGAAGATTTCATTTAGATTTATTTCATGTATACATGCATTATAAGAAGCCTCTACTGTAGTAAGTTTCTGTATAAGTGTTCAGATGGCCCCAAATGCTAGCTGTCCCTCCTGCATTCCCTGCCTTACCCTCCTCTTCTCTCCCTCCCTCTATTCAGCCTCTCGTTCCAGTATCCCCGTTTCTAACTATATATTCTATTTCCCCTGGCATTCTTTTCTCACTAGTTCAATTCCTGACCTCTCTGATTATTCAGATAATAGTATACCTATGGAAGGCCTAAACGCTGACATCCACATGTAAGAGAAGACATTATGTAGTGGTTTGAAAGAAAATGGTCTCCATAGGCTCATAGGGAGGGTCACTCTGAGGAGGGGTGGCCTTGTTGGAGGAAGTGTGTTTCATTCACTTCACGCTGCCTGCCTATCCTCATGTAGAACTTTTATCTTCTCTAGCACCATGTTTGTCTGCACACTGCCATGTTTTATTTCCCACCATGACGATAGTGCACTAAACCTCTGAAACTGTAAGCCAGCCCCAATTGAACGTTTTCATTTATAAGAATTGCCGTGGTCACGGAGTCTCTTCACAGCAATAAAGCCCTAAGATACATACCACTTCTGCTTATTTGGGTCTGTGTTAACTCTCTCAGGAAGATTCTTTTCTTGTTCCATCCATTTACCTTAAATTTCATGTCTGTTTGTCTTTAACAGCTGGATAAAGTGGTACATTCTATATCATTTTCCTGATCCTTTCATCTACTGATGGACATCTAGGCGGTTTCCAATTTCTGGCTATTATGAATAGGTGAATATCTATCAAAGAAGATGATTGAGTGGCTATCTAATAGTAGGATGTGGAGTCCTTTGGGTATATGCCCAAGGGTGGCATATCTGAGTCTGGAGGTAAATCCTAGCTTCTGAGGAACGATCTCACTGATTTCCATAGTGACTGTACAAATTTGCTGTCCTACCAGCAATGGATGAGTGTTCCCCTTATTCCACATCTTCACAATAACATGTGTTATTTATCTTAGCCATTCTGACTGGTGTAAAATGAAATCTCAAAGTACTTTTGATTTGCATTTCTCTGCACTAAAGATGTTGACTATTTCCTTACATGCTTTGGTAATTGTATTTCATCCTTTGAGAATTCTCTACTTAGATAAGTACTGTGTTTTAAAATGGGGTTTTTGTTTCATTGTTCAGTTTTTTGAATTTTTTATATATTTTAGATATTAGCCCTCTATCAGATGTGTAGTTGGTAAAAAATCTTTTCCCATTCTGTAAGCTGCTTTTTGTTCAAAAGGTAGTGTCCCTTTACAGAAAGTTTTCATTTTCATGGGGTCCCATTTATTAATTGTTGATCTTAATGGCTATGCTATTGGTATTCTGTTTTTTTTTTGTTTTTTCGAGACAGGGTTTCTCTGTGGCTTTGGAGCCTGTCCTGGAACTAGCTCTGTAGACCAGGCTGGTCTCGAACTCACAGAGATCCGCCTGCCTCTGCCTCCCGAGTGCTGGGATTAAAGGCGTGCGCCACCACCGCCCGGCTGCTATTGGTATTCTGTTCAGAAAGTTTTTTCCTGTGCCAATGACTCTTCCCCATTTTCTTTTCTATCAGATTCAGGGTATCTGGTCTTATGTTGAGGTCCTTGATTCATTTAGAGTTGAATCTTTGTAGGGTGATAAATATGGATCTATTTTGCATTGTTCTACATACAGACGTCCAGTTTGACCAGCATCGTTTGTTAAATATACTGTCCTTTTCCAGTGTGTACTTCTGACTTCTTTAAAAAAAATCAGATGCCCATACATGTGTGATATTATGTCTGGATCTTTGATTTGATTCCACTGATCAGTGTGTCCGTTTTTATGTCAGTTCCTTGCTGTTTTTATTCCTAGCGCTCTGTACTACAACTTGAGATCTGGGATGGTGGTACCCCCAGCAGTTTTTTTGTTACTCAGGATTGTTTCCGCTATCTGTTTTTCTGTTTATTTTTTTGTTTTTGTTTGTGTGTTTGTGTTTATGTATGTGTGTTTCCATATGAAGCTGAAAATTATCCTTTCAAGTTCTACGAAGAACTGTGATAAAATTTTGATGGGGATTACATTGACTCTACAGATTCCTTTTTGTAGAATGGCCATTTTTACTATATTGATCCTACTGACCCATGAGCATGGGAGATCTTTCCATCTTCTCACATTTTCTACAATGTTTTTCTTTCCAAAACTTCTGAAGCTTTTATTGTACAAGTCTTTTACTTGCTTGGGTAGAGTTACTCGAAGACTTGTATAATGTGTGTGTGTGTGTGTGTGCGCGCGTGTGTGTGTGTGTGTGTGTGTGTATTTAGTTGTTTCGTAGATCTCATTCTCAGTCTGTCATTTGTATGTAGAAAGGCTTCTGGGGTTGTCTATTAAGTTTGTACCCTGCTACTTTGCTGAAAGTGTTTATCAGATGTAGAAGTTTCTTGGTGGAGTTTTTAGGATTAGTTAGATATAAAATCTTATCTTCAAATAAGGTCCTTTGGCTTCTTATTTTCCTATTTGTATCTCCTTGATCTCCCTCAGTTGTCTTACTGTTCTAGCTAAGACTTCGAATACTATGTTGAATAGTATGGAGAAGTGGACATCTTTGTCTTGTTCCTGACTTTAGTGGAAATGCTTTGAGTTTCTGTCTATTTAGGTTGATGTTGACTGTGGGCTTGCTGTAATTGACTGTATTATGTTTAGGTGTGTCCCTTGAATCCCTAGTCTCTCCAGGACTTTTATCCTTTGGACTTTGTCGAAGACCTTTCTTGTGTCTAATGAGATGGCTATGCAGTTTTTTGTCTTTCAATCTATGTAATGGATTATGTTTACAGATTTATATATGTTGAATCAACCTTGCTTCTCTGGGATGACGTCCACTTGATCATTGTGGATAATCTTTTTGATGTCTTCTTGGATTTGGTTAGCAAGGATTTTATTGACAATTCTTGCGTCTATGTTCATAAGGTGTCTTATGTTATTGTTGCTGTGAAAAAACACCAGGACCAAGGAAACTGTTCTGAATAAAGCATATTTAATTGGGAGCCTGCTTACCTTCTCAGAAGATTAGTTCATTATCATCGTTCACCATGGTGTAAAGAAGACAGGCATGGCACTGGAGTAGTTGCTGAGAGCTTTACATCCTGATCTACAGTCAGCAGGCAAAGACAGACAGACAGACAGACAGACAGACAGACAGACAGACAGACAGACACACACACACACACACACACACACAGAGAGAGAGAGAGAGAGAGAGAGAGAGAGAGAGCTGGCATTCCCAGTGACACACCTCCTCCAAAAAGGACACACCTATACCAAGAAGGCTAAACCTCCTAATTCTTTCCAAACAGTTCACCAACTGGGAACTAAGCATTCTAAAATAGGAGCCTTTGGGGGACATTGTCATTTAAACCACCTTATAAGGGAAACTGGTCCTTTACTTTCCTTGTTCTGTCTTTATGTTATCAGTTTAGTTATCAGGGTAAAGGGGTCTTGTAAAAAGCATTAGGCAATATTCTTTCTCTTTCAATTTTGGGGCATAATTTGAAGAATATTGGCATTAATTATTCCACAAAAGTCTGATAGAATTCTGCACTGAATCTATCTGGCCTAGGGCTTTTTTTGTTGGAAGACTCTTTACTACTACTTTTATTAGGGGTTATGGGTCTGTTTGCCCATCCAGAAACATCCTCTACACACTGTATCCTGCTCTCTGTCCCTACCTTGAGTCTTCAGGCTCTCCTTGTTGCTGCTGTGGCCAAGCAGAACCAGGGGAGCATTGCAAACCCCATGCCCTGCTCTCTACATCCATCAGGCCTGTCTGCCACCTGGTCCTTGTCTTCACTGTCCCGCCACACCCTTCACTGGACTCCACAACTTCACAAATACCTGTGTTTTGGGATGGGCAAATAGAACGGTGTTTTTACCTTGTTCTTTCGGCTGAGTGTCCCTGATCTGGTCCATTTCATGTCCAAACCACAGGGGCCTGCCTGATTGGAGTGTTGTAGACTCAACCTTCAGTCATAATTCTTCACAAGCTGCCCCAATATTACGGTCTATACCAGCTAAGGATGGCAGGATCCAGGACCTGTCATCTCCCTGGATCTGCTCAGGTCCCTCCCTGTTTAATGTCACAAGTGGGGATGGGTCTCGGCTGCTGACCCCATGGGTAACCGGCTACACTGTTGACAGAAGGGCAAGCTCTTCTCTGGCTGCTGAACTAAGAAGGGATGGGGAGGAGTTCCACTTCCAGAGGCTCTATAAAGCCACTGCTCATTTATCCAACACAAACCTTTGCTTTCCAAGCAAGCATTTCCGCTACAGGGACAGCTCATCTCCAAGGATGCAGCTTGAATCAGATACTTTTTATCCTGAGCAAACACACACACACACACACACACACACACACACACACACACGTGCACATACATGCATGCATGCACACATGCACACATATCTCTAAATCTCTAAGAACAAGTGTGGAAAATCTGTGAAGGACAGAGCAATTGGGAGAAGAAGGAAGATACATTCATATCCCCTCCCTGCTGGGAGGACGTGATGGATAATTGTGCAAAGCATGGGTCTGACAAAATGTTCTTGGGAGAGACAGTCAAAGCCTGTAATAAACTGGGAACTTAATCTTCTGGCTCCCTGTCCAGCTTTCTCTGATCAGGTCAGAGGGAAAAAGGCCACTGAACCTGGCTTGGGTTTCTTCAGCGCCGCTCCCCACTGCTGAAGCGTTGGCGGAGGTTTCTCTGGATTTGGATTCCATTGTCCTTTGGTTATGCAAGATCCTTTCCAGCCTTAGCCAAGAGGGGTCAGGGATTGCTTGGGAAGGAGCTGTGTATGATGTGGCGGGTGTATTCTGGCTCCAGGTCAGAGATATGTTTCCTAGGAATCTCTCTGGAAGTCTGGAAACCCTTAAAACCCCCACAGACCGCTTTCATCGCTGATTCCCAGGCTGTCTTCCACATAGGGTCTGTCTCTTATGGCGAACCAGATGGGGGGAGCAGATAGGGAGTGGCATCCGAGTTGCTTGTGTGGTAGTGGGCGTGGGGGTGGGTGACAGCCGCCATCCTCTCGGCATGGAGTGGAAGTAGCAGAACTGGGAGGGTCTATTAAAACCTCACTTCACCAGCCAGCCATAGTGGTGCACACCTTTAATCCCAGCACTCGGGAGGCAGAAGCAGGTGGATCTCTGTGAGTTCAGGATCAGCTTGGTCTACAGAGTGAGTTCCAGGACAGCTAACTATGTAGTGAGACCCTGTTTTGAAAAAAAAAAAAACAAACAATAAGACAAAACAACAACGGCAACAATGTCGCCAAGGATGTCACTGCTTCTACCTCCCAAGCCTTGGGGTGAATGCTGTGTGCTGCTGTGCCTCGTTTGGCCATTCCTCTGATCTCATTGAAATGGATTGTCTTTTGTTTTCATAGGTGTGGTTGTGATGTGCTTATGTGTGGATACACGTGGGTCTTTCCTGTTAATGGAGGGCCCCCTCAGCTTTGTGCACTTTAGAACAAGAAGTCAATATCTGGACACTAGCCCAGACCCACTGATGGTGTCACGCGGGAGACATCAGTGGGTTTGTAGTACCTAGACACAAGAGTCTACTGAGCTAGTTTTTATTTCTGCATTTTCAAGGTGTGTCTTAGCTGTGTAAATGGAGGCAGAAGAACCCCTAGGATATGGTGCTGCTATAGCTCAGGTTGGGACTTGTTCTTGGTCTCTGTGTTCTCTGACCAGTGGAACAACCACACACAGGCTTGGAGAGGACCCACTTTAAACAGCAGAAATCGGTGGATCACGTGGCTGGCTTCCCTTGTACTCCTGCAAGCATATGAGAGAGATTTGTATCGTTTGGCTATTTGTAGCTGAGATAGGGTGGGCAAGAGCAAGACGGGAGTCGGGGGACTTCAGGAATAGAGAGAGGACATAGAGGCTCATGCTCCGGGAGCAGCTATAACAGCTCACTGGTGGTAGAAAAGATGGCTTGGGGTTGTCTTGGTTGTTGGAAACTAACCTCCTGAGAACCCTGGGAAGAAACAGGAATGGCCTATAGTGGGCCAGTCCCTATAGGAATGTCAATGGTGAGGAGACACAGACATGGCTCCATACTGTCTCACCCAGCAGTCCCAGTTAATCTTTTGAAGGATCTTGACTCAGGTCAGACCAGGATTGATGTCTGTGAGACAGAAAAGAATTTCAGGACCAGGCAATACAAGGCAGAGTCGGAGACTGTGTTTGTTTGGTTCCCCATGACTGTGATAAAACAGTGTGACAAAAGCAACTTCAGGGAGAGAGGGTTTCTCTCAGCTCACAGTTCCAAGCACAGCTCGCCATGGTAGAGACACCAGGGCAGCGGGCTTGTACCCTTTCCACACCCAGGAGCAGTGGGCAAGGAAAGCAGGCTGCTCCTGGCTCCTCTTTCTCTTTCCACACTCAGGAGCAGTGAGCAAGGAAAGCGTACTGCTCCTGGCTTCTCTTTCTTTACTTGTTCAGTTCAGGAACAGCTGAGGAATGGTGGGTGGGTCTTCTTACTCAACACAATCAAGATAATCTCCCACGGGCGTACCCAGGAACTCTTCCCAGGTAGCTCTAGATTCTGTCAAGTTGATAGTTAGTACTGACGGTCACGAGGATTCTATTAAAGGCATTAATAAAGGTGACCCAAAGAGAATAAAGCACAACCAGGAACACAGAGCTGGGCTTCCATAAGATAAAAGGTTAGACACACCCCAGTATGGGTTCAAGTTCCTCGTGGAACAGTAGCAATCAATTGTCTTGGCAGGAGGCACGCATGCCATTTTGGTTGCTCTCGGTCTCAGGTCACATCTCAAAAGACTTCGAAGAGATCCATTCTCTCTATCTTTTGATAAATTCAAGGTTATAGATTATTGAATGACTCTGGAGGCGCCGTGAATGCAATTAGTCTGAGAAGGTAGAGCAGGAGCCCACAGGGTTATACAGAGCTTTAATATATGTTCTTTCCCAGCAAACAGGGTTTCTGGTGAGATTCATAGAAAATCGCAGGCTTATAATTGAAAAGGGGAAAGATTAACAATGAACAGTTGTTAATTGTGGAAGAATCCTTGATTCCCAGCTGGGAAGAGACTTCAGGTAGAGCCATGGGTGAAAGGCTCCTTTCCTTCTCATGTCTTTATAATTTTCCCGGTCCCTATACGCTATGAAGGCGAGGCAGCCCAAGCTTCACTCCCTGTTCATGGAACCACTATCCCCTTCATCCCAGCTAAGCCTGCTCTTCCTGGTGTGGGCGCTGAGGCTCAGCTCCTGACTCTGCTGACCCAGCGATGACAGCATGGCCACTAAGTGCTCCTGGTTTCAGATGGTCATGGAGGTGATGATGGTGGTAGAGGTGGTGGTGGATGGTGTTGATGGTGGTGGTGGTGGAAGTGATGATGGTGGTGATGGTGGTGGTGGAAGTGATGATGGTGGTGATGGTGGTGTTGATGGTGGTGGTGGAAGTGATGATTGGTGGTGGAAGTGATGATGGTGGTGGTGGTGGAAGTGATGATGGTGGTGCTGATGGTGGTGGTGGTGGAAGTGATGATGGTGGTGCTGATGGTGGTGGTGGTGGTGATAGTGGTGGTGATGTTGATGGTGGTGGTTGATGTAGGATGTGTTGCTTTTATTGGTTGAATAAAGAAAACTGCCTTGGCCTTTTGATAGGGCAGCCCTTAGGTGGGCTGAGTAGACAGAACAGAATGCTGGGAAGAAGGGAAGTGTGGCAGATGCCATGAATCTCTTGCCTGAGAGAGACGTAGGTTAGAATCTTGCCGGTAAGCCACAGTTACGTGGTGACATACAGATTATTATAAATGGGTTAGCCAATAAGAGGCTAGATATAATGGGCCAGGCAGTAATCTAATTAATACAATTTCTGTGTAATTATTTTGGGGGTTAAGCTAGCTGGGCGGCGGGACGTGGCCCACCCTTCCTCCCTACTTCAGGTGGTGGTGGTGGTAGAGATGGTGGAGGTGATGATACTGGTGGTGGTATTGATGGTGGTGTTGGAGGTGGTGATGGTGGAGGTGGTGGAGGTGGTAATAGTGGTAGTGGTGTTGATGGTGGTGGTGATGATGCATTCAGAGAAGACACGCCCAAGTAGAGGCTTAAAGGGAGAATCACTCTAGGAGACAGCAGATCTGAGGTAGGGACTTCATGAGCAAGTGTCTAGGGAAAGCCAAGGATGTGCGGAACACCAGGGGCTGCGGGATAGCCACCTATGTGGGCACTAGGTGCTAGGGGAGGAGGTCATGTGGGGATATCAGAGGCTGGAGCGAATCATCCTGTGTTTTTCCGGGATGGTGGCTGCAGGCACGTTAGGTAGGGGTAGATCAGGGTTATCACTGGGTCCTCAAGGAGGAATATATGGAGTAGCACCGTGCAGTGGCTTCCGACTAGGGGATCCTGCCAGAGCAGTGCGGCAGGGGCTTGGCAGGCCATGCTGGAGCGGTCCATCCATGACTGATTGTGGGTACAGTCCACGCCTGTGTGCTCCAGGCACAGAAGTAAGTAGGAAAGCTCCTGGGAACACAGCTCTCAGCAAAAGGAAGCAATGGGCGAGCAGTGTGTGGGAACACTCAGTGTCTGCGCTATTTGTTTTAACTTCCTGGAATGGTAGGCTTACATACTTTGTGAGAGATGGCTGTACTCAGAAACCGGCTCGCAGAAGTTCTTAAAGGGAAGACCTTTGTACAAACTTGGGGTGCTGGATGTCTAGGTGGGCTGGGCCTACATCTACTGTGTCTGAGTCACGGGTCCCCCCCCTCCATCCTGACTCATAGGTTGGCAGTCATCCTACCCGATGGTGCGACATCCAAGGGAGACAATTTAATGCTGCCTGTCCCAGTCCCCAGAGCACCCTCACCACAAAACCACAGGTCTGTGTGGGAGCTATCTCTGAGGACAATTCTGTGGCATGATTGTTTGGGAAAGGCTCCCTGTGGTCTCCTGGGAGGTTAGCAAGGCCTGGGGAACCAGGGCCCTGGAGTTTTCCAGCTCGGACCTGAAGGAGGAAAGACAGCATACAGTTCCCAAGGGCTGGTTCTTAAAGCCCCTCTCTTCAACTAGGCTCAGACTCTTCAGTCTCCAAGACCCCATGTAGTCTCTCAGATTCTGGGCACATAAGTGGACAAAGCCATGGGTGAGGGTAGAGCCCTTGCTCTCCACTCCCTGAAAGCCCCATCTCTGAACATTGCTGCACTAGGGACCAAGCCTTTGGCACATGAACCTTTGAGGGACAGTTCAGATTCAAGTTTATGCCCATCCCATCAAGCAAGATGCTCTCAGATGATCACCAAAGGCCCCATAGTCTCAACAACTCAAGCACTATGCAGAAGTTCAAGTCTGATTTCAGAGTCTCTTCTGGAACTCAAGGCAACTCTTGGTGGGGAGACCTCTTGGTGGGGAGACCTCTGCTGTGAAAACAAAAAATAAGTCACATAATCCCATGTACTGTTCCCAGACTCAGGGCCTGAAAGAAAACAAACAAACAATAACAAAAAAGCAACGTCTCAGAGAGCAATGCTAAGGTGAAGGAAGGCTTCATCCCATGATTATAGAATGAAGAAACCCTGTGCCGTAAGCCAGCCTCTCTACCCCAGGGGGCTGAGGGACTGCAGATTCAGGGTAGAGACGATAAGGAAAATACTGAAGGGGAGAAAAAGTGTTGCTTTTTTTCTGAAAATAGGCAAAGATCTCCCAGACTCATCTTTCCAGTCTGGGGTTTCTGGTCATTGAGGCTGGAAGGTGTCTTGAAAGGCAAGAGAGATGAGGCGAGACTAGACGGAGCTCACTTGTGTTACAGGCTTAGACAAGGTGTTTCTCAGTGATCGGCGGGTCTCCCTCAGAGCTGAGCAGAGACTGACTCCAGGGATGGATGACGTGAAGACAGTGTGCCAGCCTTTTCACTTGTCCCAGCGACCTGGGCAGGATGCCAGCCTCCTCACCTGCTCTCTCCGTGCATCAGACACCTGTAGCCATGTAAAGAGCCAGTGTTGCCAGCAGCAGTGGCCCTGAGCAGTAACTCAGGTGGCCGTTATCACAGCCACAGCAGCCGCCACCCATAGCCAGATCAGTGGGGAACCAGTGAGGGCTGGGCGGGTCTGTGATCTCATAGTCGGGACCTAGTGGGGACTGGGCGGGTCTGTGATCTCATAGTCGGGACCTAGTGGGGACTGGGCGGGTCTGTGAGCTCATAGTGGGGAACCAGTGAGGGCTGGGCGGGTCTGTGATCTCATAGTCGGGACCTAGTGGGGACTGGGTGGGTCTGTGATCTCATAGTCGGGACCTAGTGGGGACTGGGCTGGTCTGTGAGCTCATAGTCAGGAACTAGCAGAGATTGGGTGGGTCTGTGATGTCATAGTCGGGACCTAGCGGGGGACTGGGCAGGTCTGTGATCTCATAGTCAGGAACCAGTGAGGGCTGGGCGGGTCTGTGATCTAATAGTCGGAAACTAGAAGGGATTGGGAGGGTCTGTGATCTCATAGTCGGGACCTAGTGGGGACTGGGCAGGTCTGTGAGCTCATAATCGGGAACTAATGAGGACTGGGCAGGTCTGTGATGTCATAGTCAGGAACTAGTGAGGACTTGGGGGGTCTGTGACTCCACAGTCACTGATTGCCCATGAGTGATTGAAAGTAGAAGATTTATATTAGGTGTCTCTTTACTCATTAGGACAGCATCGTCACCCTCATCAACTGTGTCTCATAGGACAAGGTTTTCCTCATGGAACTCCATTTCATAGGCTACTGAAGAGCAGTACTGAACCTGAGCAGCCTTTGCCTTGGTTGTGAGTCCCCCTGTGCTCCTCCCTGAGGGGACAGGACACCCTAGCTGGAGGAAGCCCTTGGCAGGTCCATTGACTCCAAGAGCTCTATACCCTCACAGTCCTCTTGGTTAACTGGTTGATGTCAGATCCTCACGACAGCACACTTGTGTACCTAGCTTAATTGTGAAATGACTTAGGTTGTCTGGGAGGAAAGAGTCGGCTGAAGAGTTGCTTAGATCAGATTGGTCTGTGGGTATATCTGTGGGGTCACTGGCTTTATTAACTGATGTAGCAGGCCCAGCCCACTATTATCCCTAGGCAGGCAGTCTTGACTTATACAAAAAAGCAGTTAGCCAAGGATGAGCGGGTGGGGGAGGGGGGTGTGAGCTAGTGAACTAGCCATTAGACAGTGTTGTTCAGTGGCTACTGCCTTAAATGACTGCCTCGGTTTTCCTTAATGGGAGTGTAAACCATTAACCCTCCTCCTCCATGTGTTATTTTGGTCAGAGTGTTTGATCACAGCAGCCCAGAGGAAATGCTGTGACCTTGGCTCCTCAGGGCCGTGTTTCCTCTTTTCAGCCCTGTGAAGTCCCTGCCTTGCTTCTTAGCTTTATTCTTAGGACTTGGTCCTGCTTAACTCCCTCTGTTCCTTTCCTCATCTGATTTTTCTGTCCACAAAAGTCTCTTTATGTCTCCGTCAGATTCCCGAAAGATCACCACGTGAAGATTTGAAACGCTCTCAATCCTTTCAGCCTCAGCAGAGACAGTGTCACCTGGAGCCACGCGCAGGTCCAAACACTGGCTCTCGGTGGCTGAGATCAACGGCTCTATGGGATGTACCCAGATCCAGCTCAGAGCCCCTGTATTTGGAACTGTTGAGCATTGAGTTCAAGTTGTGCTAACTTTAGGGACTGGACTTATCTCTTCAAATGCCCTGTGTTGTCTCCCATGCACCATGTCCTTAGACCTTGTTGGAGGAGTGGAGTGTTTAGTGGGCTGCAGGCATGGAAGGGACCATGTGGTGCCCAGGAGACATTTTGAGGCCCCAACCACATGCTTATCTGTGTGGTGTGGAGCTTCTGAGATTCTCGCAGGGCCAACCTTACCACAGGACCTTCAAGGTCTTTGTGAACATTGTTTGTTAGACATTGTCACTACACCTTGAGTGTACGATTGAGCTCAATCCGCATTGAGCTGACACAGAGACTCAATTTCCCTTCTCTCCTGCAGATGGACGGTTTCCGTGCTTTGCAGAGAAACATCTGGATGGTTTTCCAGTAGGGCTCCATTAAAAAATTATTGTTTCAAATTATTTTTAAACTTCCACAGAGTCAGTAAGTGCATCAAGATGTTTGATTCCCACCGTGGCAACCAGGCACACAAAGGCTTTCTTAATCCCAAGAGTCTCTCAGACTACCTTATAGTCAGACATAGCCACTTAGACTCAAGAAACCCAAATCCTATGGCCCCTTTCCCCATGGCTGCATCCTTCTAAGTACTTGGCTTGGTGCTCTGTCACGTTGCTATGGCAGCCAGAGCTCACTCTTCCTCATTGTTCTATGGTTTTCCAGCACATGCTGTGCAGAGTCAACGCTGGCCTTTCCCCTAATGAATGATGGTGGCCATGCTGCAGAAGCACTCATGATGAGGGTTCGCTCCCATCCCTCCAGAGTCAAAACCCAGGAGTGGGACAGCTGGGTCAGCTGGCAGGCACATGCTCAGCTTTATCTCCAACAGGCCGCTTCTAGAAGGGAAGTAATTTTCCACCAACCATGTGGGGTCTTTCAGGGCTCTGTGCCCTTGCAGCACTTATGTGTTAGTCACTTGTTGCCGTGAGAAACAAAATGCCATGACCAAAACAAAAACAAGGAAGGCTCAGAGTTTGGGGCAACACACGGCAGAGTTTGAGGTGGCTGCTGCATTGCACCCACAGTCAGGAAGCAGAGGGAACTGGCTGACCCATGGCATCTTTTCTCCTTTTTATATATTTCAGGACCCTCACCTATGAAAGGATGCTGCCTATGGTTAAGGTGTGTCCTCCTGCCTCAGTTAATCTGACCTAGATAATCCTCCAAAAGTGTGCCCAGAGACTCATCACCTATGTGAGTTGGTAATATAAATCAACACAACTCTTCCCTTTGTCAGTTTGAAACCCACCCACATCGTTTTTAAACCATAACTTTTCTCTCCTTGTCCCCACAGGTCCAAGGCCATCTCATTATGCAAATTCGTTCAGTCCACTCTAAAAACTCCCCACAGTCTTTAAGAGTTCCAACTCTGTTTAATGTACAACGTTCTAGGGCTGGCAAGATGGCTCCGTGGGTAAGGCACTTGCTGCCCAGTCTGACAACCTGAGTTTGGCCCCCAGAATCCACATGGCCAAAGGCTAGAACTCACCCCTGAGAGTTATAAAACTGACTCTTGCAGGTTTTTCTCTGACCTTCACACGCATGCTATGGCGTGCACTACTCCCATCTGTAAATGGAGACTGCTCATTTGTTTTCTGTCCACCCAGACCTGAATAATGACACAGAAACTATACCAGTTACGATACTGTTCCACCAATGACTCAGACATATTTCTAGCTAGCTCTTACATCTTGAATTAACCCATTTCTATTAATCTATGTATTGCCACAAGGCTGTGGCTTACCAGTAAGATTTTCCAGTGTCTTTCTCCTTCAGCAGCTACATGGTGTCTTCTTGACTCTGCCTACTCTCTCTGTATATCTCTGTTCAGATTTTCCACCTGGCCATATTCTACTAAACCATTGACCCAAACAACTTTATTCATCAAGCAATAAATGCAGCATGTATATAGAAGGACATCCCACATCACCCATCCATAAAATAAACAAATAAACATTTATTTAAAAAGCTCAAAATCCCTTCTGAGACTTAAGACAATCTCTTACTGGTAAGCCCCTGTACCAGTGGTTCTCAATCTGTGGGTCATGATTCACAGGAGTCACCTAAGACCTTTAGAAAACACAGATATTTACATTGTGATCCATAACTGTAGCAAAAGTATAGTTATGAAGTAGCAAAGAAAGTAATTTTATGGTTAGAGGTCACCACAACATGAGGAACTACATTAAAGGGTTGTAGCTTTAGGAAGGTTGAGAACCACTGTCTATACCACCAAAAAAGCAAGTTACATACTCCCAATATACAGTGACACACAGTAAACAGAATAGGAACAAAATAAAGAATTATTAGAATAAAGGAAGACCCAAATGAAGCATGGAAAACACAAAATCCCACAGTTCTCTGGCATCTGGGACTCAATATGGAATCATCTAGGCTCCAAAGGGCTTGAGTAGCCTGGCCCCTCTGCCACTTGCCCCAGCTCTGCCACTTACAGCACACATAACCTCAATCTTGGGCTGGTTTTACTAAATGCCTGAAGCTTTTCTTGACAGGTGTTTATGGTTGGGCATCTCTAACATCCTGGTTGTTTGTTGCAACTTGGGCTTTACCGTCACAGCTTCATGCAGGGTCTCACCCACCTATCGTTGCTAAACCTCACATTTTTATCTTACTTCATATCTGGATGAGAGTAGTAATCAGTAGCCATGCCACAGTATGAACTCTATATAGTCTTGAAATTCTCTCCATCAGAGAAATTAGTTCATCACTTTTAGATTTAGCCTCACCCACGTTCGCAAGACATGAGCAGAATGTGTTGCCACGATATCAAATGGATGTCCCCTTGCTTAATTCTGGATAGAGCCATTGTTCCTCCCTGAAATTCACGAGCTGGACCTGCACTGTCTTTGTTTCTCTCAGCCTTCTTATCTTCCAGTGCCCACCAGAGTGGCGTATTAGGTTCTGCTTATAGTGTTCTAGGGCCTTTCTAGCTCAGAGTTCTAAACTCTGACATTTCTCTTGCAAGTCAATCCCAAAAGTCTAAGAGCTACATAGTTAGGTCTATTAACAGCAGCCAAATTCCTGGCACCGTTTTTTATTAGTTACTTTTCTTGTTGTTATGAATAATACACTGACACAAGATACTTGGAAGGAAGGATTTGTTTTTGTTTCCTAGTTCAGGGGTCCAGTTCAACATGGTGGGGTAGGCATGGCAGTGGGAGCTTGAGGCAGCTGGGCACATTGCATCCATAGTTAGGAGTAGAGAAGGATTAATGTTGGCGTTCATTTCACTTTCTCCTTTGTATTCAGTCTAGGATCCCAGCCCATTGAATGGTGCTACCCACAGTCAAGGTGCGTCTTCCTGTCCCAGTTAACACAATCTAGATAACCCTTCACTGTCATGCACAAAGGCTCGGCTCCTGGGTGATTGTAGGTCTGTTCAAGCTTACAGAATTAGCCATTATAACATGATCTTCCTAAAGAACTTTTACATCACAATTTAGGTATTCAAATGTCTATATTTAACATTTTTTACTGCATCTATTTGTGTGTGTGTGTGTGTGTATGTGTGTATGGGTCTGGGACTTGAACCTGGCTCCTCTGCAAGAACAACTAGTGCTCTTAACTGCTGTGCCATCTCTCCAGCCCCTAGCGTGTGTTCTTTAATTTGCAATTATATAATAATGAAGACTTTGAGTAACTCACTTATTTATTTGCCATCTGTATTTATTCTTTGGCAATATGTCTTTTCTTAATGGCTCATTTTAAAATGTTGAGTTGCTTGTTCTTATGCCATGGTTTTGTCTCTCATCTTTTCCTCATCCTGAGATAAAAATAGGCAAAGTCCTCAATGTGGCTGAAATCTGACTCGCCAGTTCTTTTTGTAGGCGATGCCTTTGGTGATATTTCTGGTATTTGTCATCTTACATGAGTTGTGAAGGTTTTTCTCTATCGTTTTCTTCTAGTGGCTGAACACTTCAGACTTTGCTCTGGATACGCAGCCCTTCCCGAGTTTGCTTGTGTGACCGTAGAGTTGAAGCCTCTCCTGTTCCAGCACCACTAATTCAGAGAAGGAGCCTTCCTCCACCCAGGCACTTTCTCACTCACACCAGATGCTCCAGTTGTCTGAGAACATACAGGACAAGGACTTCTGAGAAGGACCCTGAGTCAGATTCAGGTCACATGTCCCCCTTCCAGGGTCAGCAAAGAGCAGCCCACCCTGAAGTCATTCCCAGATATGAGTAGGAAAGAGGATAAACAGGGTCTCCCTTCCCATCCTTGACTGGGTTTCTATCCATGTTCTGTAAACACATGCTGGGTGCCCAGGGCAGTTCCCATGTTCTGTAAGCACATGCTGTGTGCCCAGGACAGTTCCCGTGTTCTCTAAGCACATGCTATGTGCCCAGGTTAGGTCCTTTTGTGCAAATCATCAACTCCGTTAAGACCCTGCCCACTTGGTGACGTGGCCCTGGACGTTCCCTCATCTTGGAATTAGGAGATGGGGTACTCTAACTTTCCATACTAGTCCTGGGTATCTGGAAACACTCACCCCACCCCCATGACCCACGGTGCTTCAGCAAACAGGAGATCCCCCAGCTCTGAATGTTTACATGACTTCCAAGAACTGAATAAATATTTACATCTCAGACAGTTGCTAGAAATCCTTAAAAAGAGGAACTGGATTCCAGGAATGGACCCTTTATGGATCTTTGGGCCTTTTAAGAAATAGTATTTTGTAGTAATATGAGTGGCGGGGCTGCGTCCCCAGCACCCCGGCCACCTGGCTAGCTTATACCCCGAAATAATTACACGGACACTGTATTCATTTAAACACTGCTTGGCCCTTTAGCTCTAGCCCTTACTTGCTAATTCTGATAGCCCGATCAACCCATCTCTGATGATCTGTGAGCACCAGTCTTACCGGGAAGATTCTAGCCTACGTCCATCCTGGGTCAGAGCTTCATCTCGTGTGTCTTCCCAGGAGCGGGGAGCATGGTGTCTCTCTGAGGCTTCTGCCCCCGAGAGGAGAGCTGTCGAGTCTTAGCTCACTTCCTCTTCCTCCCAGCATTCTGTTCTGTTTACTCCTCCCACCTATGTTTTAACCCAGGAGGGCCAAGCAGTTTATTGCTTAACCAATGAAATCAACAGATTGATATATGACACTCCCACATCAGTATTTTATTTAGTTATTTGGGATATTGTGTGTGTGTGTGCACGCATGCACGAACACACATGCACTCATGTGGGTTCACACAGAGTTCTGTGAAGGTCCGAGGATGTCTTCGTTAGGGTTTGTATTGCTGTGAAGAGACACCATGACCATGGCAACTCTTATAAAGGAAAACTCTTAACTGGGTGGCTTACAGTTCAGAGGTTTAGTCCACATCATCATCATGGGACACTGCAGCTTGTAGGCAGACGTGATACTGGAGAAGGAGCTGAGGATCCTACATATTGATCCACAGGCAGCAGGAAGAGAGACAGCCACTGGGCCTGGCTTTGAAACCTCAGAGTCCACTCCCACAGTGACACGCTTCCTCCAACAAGGCCACACCTTCTAATAGTGCCACTCCCTGATGACCACGCATTCAAATCTATGAGTCTATGGGGACCCTTCTCACTCAGACCACCACAGAGGACAACTTGTAGGGGCTGCTTTTCTCCTTCTACCACTATGTGTGCGTCCTGGGCCTCACACTGTTAGGCTGGGCAGCAGTACCCTTACCACTGAAGCACTTTGTGCCCATTTCCAGAGGGAGATTTAATTTCCAAGGGGAAAAGCAACTTCCTGGAGAGTTCAGCTCCAGGAATGGGCCCCGCTGCTACTCTCCCCCACCTGCCAGACTAGACTGTGCCCATTCTGGGAAGTCCCACAGGTAGAGTGACATGGGACTCATCCTTCCTCACACTGTCCGACTGTCCTTCCTCCAGTGCCCCAGGGGAGCCCCCTGCACCTGTGTACCAGGATTTTCCTCCTTGCCCACCAGTGTGTATTGGGACTTCCTGGCTTGGGGACGTCCTGAATAATGCCACCATGAGTATTTCCTGGGAATCTGTGAGCTACCAACGTTGTGCCTGTTGTATAAGCACCTACAGTGAGTGGTCAGCCACAGCAGGCTAGATGTCCCGTTCCAGGAGATCCCACGGGCCATTTCTGCCTTGATGGTACCCTATTGGAGAATAATCTTTTGCTACACTGTGAAGATGTGTCGCCCTGATTGGGTTAATAAAAAAAGCTGAATGACTAATAGCTAGACAGGATTTTCAGGCACAGAGGATGCTGGGAAGAAGAAGGATGGAGATGCCAGGAGACTCAGAGGAAGCAACATGGGCCACACAGAGTAAAGGTAACCAGGTCATGTAAAAAGAAAGTAAATCGAAAGGCATTTTACTTTCATGGACTGGAGAGTATAGTTGAGACAGGGCTACATCTTGAGCTGAACTGTAGCTCAGCTCCCTCTCCTGCCGTGTAGATACAGCAGCTGTGACCCTCTAATGCAGGTCCTCGTGTTGTGCTGACTCCAACCACAAAATCATCTCGTTGCTACTTCATAGCTGTCATTTTCCACTGGTATAAATTGTAATGTAAATATCTGATATGCAGACGGTCTTAGGTGACCCCTGGGAAAGGCTTGGTAGACTTTCAAGGGGGTCACGATCCCCAGGTTGAGAATCACTGGCCTAGCCAGCTCAGTGAGATAGATCTAAGTTCAGTGGGAGACACTTTCCTAAAAAATAAAGTGGAGAGTAATTCATTAGTCAACCCAGTGTTGACCTTTGACCTTCACAAGCATACACATACACATGCATACACAAACATGTGCACATTGATACAACACACACACACAAATACATACACATGGATGCAATACATACCCATATACACCAACTTTTGTGACCTTGGATTTACAAAAGCACAAGCCACACAAGAAAAACCAGAGAAAACAGACATTATCAAAGTTCAACATTTTAAAAATATTAAATACATGGTCATAAAATGGGGAGAAAATACTTGTAAATCAAACAAATTAAAATAAGCTAGTGTTCAGAATATGTAAAGAGTGCCTATAACTCAATAATAAAAAGACAAATACCCTTTAAAACAACATACAAAGGAATAAAATAGGATGGTCTCCAAAAACATCTTAGAAATGACCAATAGGTCAATGGAAAATGATGGACACTATCAGATATCAGGGAAATGTAAATTAAATAACATCAATGCAAACTGTGTATAGAACTTGCTGAGTTACTCAAAAATGGCTAAAACGTGGAAATAACTCTCGTCAACCAACTGATGGATAAATAAATGTACTATTCTCTCAGAAATGATTTTTTTTTGAGACAGGACCACACATATCTCAGGTTGGTCTCCACCTTGCTGTGTAGCCAGGATGACTTGAACTTCAGATCCTCTTGCCTCCACCTCCGGATGCTGAGATTACAGGTCGTTTGCAGAACGGAATATTGTTAAGTCACAAGGAGCTAGACTCCCCTCCAGCCACACACTGCAACTCTGAACAACTGTAAAGATGCCGTACTAAGTGAGCAAAGCCAGTCACAAAAGTCGCATGTTGAGGGTTCTGTGACAAAATGGCTGCAACAGGTAAGTCTACAGAGGGAAGGAGCTCCAGGCCCTGGGACGAGGCGCTGGTGAGTGACTTCTGGGGTTCCTTGTGGAGGTGACGGGATGGGTTGAGGTTGAGAACCCGCCACGGTGCTTGTCCTGGTGAATGTATCCAACACCACCAGGACGGATTCTTGGAAATGACTGTGCTGTTGGACACCCAGCTGTCCCCGCTGGCATGAGGACAAGAGGAACCCATTATACACTCAGGGGAGAGGGCAAATGTTCATCGTCTTCAGTTTTAATGGGTCAAAGTGTTATCAGAACAGACAAGGAAAAACAGAGCATGTAAGTGGTGGGGTAGGATCCATATTCCTGGAGGAAGGGCTGTCAAAGAAGGCTGGGAATCCAGGAGCACTAGCTGCCTCAGCCGTACTGGGACCAGTCCCCTCTGAGGGGCCTCGTGGGGGACTCACCCAGCCCGTAGGTAGGTACTCCCTCCTTAGCATTCCCGGTGTCGTATGATACTTGTCTGTAGCCATGTACACGGGTCTGTAAGCAGGCACACATGGGGTGGAAAAAGCCACTGAGGCAGATGGAGGGTGTACTGACAGGACACCTAATGGCAGACTGATCTACTTGTGGGTGCCCAGTGGTCCCTATGGAGGCTGCTCCCAGGATGTTGGTGGTTGCTTAGGAGGTCTGACCCAGTGCACCACCAGGCCCCTGTCCATCCTCAAAGAGCACTGTGATATGGGGCACAGAGGAGACCGTACACCAGAGTTGCTTACTTGGGTGTCTGTGTAACTGGTGCTCTATCCCTTGGTTTCCCAGCTCTAAGAAGGGGACAATGGTAGAACCTGTCCCTATGGACAATTCTGAGAGTCAATCAAGGGAATGGTGTGCTGACTGGCTTTCCTCAGGCTGACGTCATCTGAAAGGAGGGAGCCTCAGTGGAGAAAATGCCTCCATAAGATTCAGCTGTAGGGCTCTTCTTAAATAGAAATTCATGGGAAGGGGCCCAGCCCGTGGCGGGTGGTGCCATCCTTGGCTAGTGGTCTTGGGTTCTGTAGGAAAGCAGGCTGAGCAAGCCATGGGGAACAAGCCAGTAAGCAGCACCCTCCATGGCCTCTGCATCAGCTCCTGCCTCCAGGTTCCTGTCCTGTTTGAGTTCCTGCCCTGGCTTCCTTCAATGATGAACAGTGATGTGGAAGTGTAAGCCAAATGAACCCAGTCCCTCCGAGTTGCTTTGGTCATGGTGTTTCATCACCGCAATATTAACCCTAACTAAGACAAGCTGGGGCAGGATAGTGTGCCTTGATGTGGCAGACCTGTCCACGTTATTTGGGGAGGATTGTGGAAGAACTTTGGAACGTTGGGCTAGAAGAGTCACGGAATATCGAGAGCTCAGTGAGCTGTTCTGTAGGAGCCTGGAAGATGAGAATGTTGGAGCAGTGTGGATGATGGAGGCCTGGCTTGTGAGGTTTCAGAGGAAACCAAAGGTTCTACCAGGCCTTTGTGTGGCGAAACTATGGCGTCTGGTCAGTGAGGCTGAAGAATCAGCTGCGATTAAAAAGAGACCAGCATCACTGAGGTGAAATCTGGGAAGTTCCTGAGAGTCAGCACACAAAAGCTGTGTCCCAGAGGTGGCCAAGGTTGTGCCCCCTGCTGCCTGCTGAACTTGGTACTGTAAGAGCCACCCAAGTGGGGCTGGTTTTGAAGGCATTAAGGGGTCATGGAGGGCAGCTGGGGCTTGGTACTGTGTGGCACGGCTGGAGCCCCTGAAGAAAGCCTATTGGTGAAAGCACAGCCCAGTTGCAGCAAGGGACCCTAGCATTTTGGAGATGCCAGTCCCATGGCATGGCCACCAAGACAGCAGAGGCATGAAGTGGAACCAGTCGGAACTTGGAAGACAAGATGTGTGTGCTGCGGAGGGCAGAGCCGGAGAAGTGGCCCAAGTCCGTGGAGGAGCCCCGAAGATGGTGAGTGAATCCCAGATAACTGGATAGTGAAGGTTTTCACACTTTTGGAATTTAGTTTTGCTTTGTTAAGATTATGTCTGTGCTCTGGTTCTTCCCTCTTGAAGTAAGAAAGTATTTTTAATTTTCCAGGAGCCCATGGTTGAGGGGCTTTGAATTTTAAGACGAGATTTTTAAAAGCCCGAATATTTAAATTGTTTGAATTTTTAAGGTCGGTAAGATTTTTAAAATTTGGAATGCTTATATTAATGTGCGATCTTGGGGAAGAAAAAAAGGAAGGGGTATGGCTGCACAGGGATGTGTTTGTGTGTCAAGGTGACAAGGGGTCAGGTGTGCTGGCTGGTTTGGTGCCAACTTGACACAGGTTGGTATTATCTGCAAGGAGGGGGTTCCGTTTGAGAAAATGCCTCCTTGAGATCTGGTTGTAGGGCATTTCCTTAAGTAGTGATTGATGGGGGAGGGCCCAGCCCATGGTGGGTGGTGCCATCCCTGGAAAGGTGGTCCTGGGTTCTATAAGAAAGCAGGCTGAGCAAGCCAAGGGAGCAAGCCTGTAAGCAGTGCCCCTCCCTGTCCCCTGCAGCAGCTCCTGCCTCCAGGTCCCTGCCCTGTTTGAGTTTCTACCCTGGCTTCCTTCAGCGATAATCAGTAATGTGGAAGTTTAAGCCAAATAAACCCTTTTCTTCCCAAGTTGCTTTGGTCATGGTGTTTCATCACAGCAATAGTAACCCTAACTAAGACAAACTGCTACAGAGGGCCCAGAACCCAGGTAAAGGGGGTCTGTGCCTCTCCTGCAGGCTGGGTACACATGACCTCCCTGGCAGCCTGCACTGTCTTTGACTTGGTCCAGGGCTCCTGACTAGACTGTGGCCTCAGAAACCCAATAGTCACATGTCTCTGGGTAATCATCATGAATGTGACAAGCTAAGGAGACAGTACAATGGGGGACACTTGTACCTTGCAGCAAGTACCCTAGGGAACAAGGGCAGGATGCTGGCTGTCTCAGAGTGCAATGTAGAGGTGCATTTCAGGGGTCTGCAGGGTTTAAAGAGGCAAAGCCCTCTCTCCCCAAGGGGAGAGGAGAGGCTTCATCAGTAAAGGTGCTGCCCCCATCCCCAGTCAAGGCCCAGAGCAGGAGGTACCAGTTCCCAGCCCTGTCCTGTGGAAGAGCCGAGGACTGATGGGGAGGTCCACTGCTTTCCCCCTGGATCACCTTGGGCCCTAGATGGTGGCCATGCTCTGAGAGATAAAGGGAGGAAAAGGAGAAGAGACAGAAAGGGGAGAGAAGGGAGAAGAGATGGGAAGAAAGGGGTGGAAGAGGTGATTCAATTGTCTTCCCAGAAGCCCCTGTAGCAGCCCCCACCCAGCCTTGGCCGACCATCCTGGGCCATCTGCCTCCTTCGCTCTCTAGTTCTGAGGAAGTCCCCTGCAGATGCGTCCTCCCTACTGGATTTGTTTGGAGCTGGCTGACATGTTCCAGAGAAGGAATGGAGAAGGAATGACTCCCGGCAGGCAGGAGGAGGGCCAGCTTTCTGTGGGGGAGAGGCTGGCCTCATACTGAGCAAGGGAAGGCAGGGGGCTCAGTTTAGGGGATCACCCTGTGACTTTGGGCTAGCCAGGAGATATCCCAAGCATCTTGGCAGTTATTCCTCTTGCTTCCAGAGAAGGACATCAGTTTGAACCTGACCTGGGTTGGCTTTGGGGATGTACTGCCAAGCAAGGGTAGCACCATAGATCTTTCTGGGCTCTTGAGAATGTTCTCTGAGACCCAGGTTGGAGCAGCCATGGGATGGGAACCATGGTATAAGCCATACCTCTGTCCCCTTTTGCCAGACACCCAGGCAGTGTCCATCTCGGCAGACCAGCACTGTGGCTCCCAACTGATGGTCCCAGGTACCAAGTACTTCATTACAAAAAGGCTCTTCTTACAGCAGGCAACCCGATGGCCTCTCGGGCTTTCCCTCTACACAGACAGCTCAGGGCCAGGCAGACACCACCAAGAAGCCCCGAGGAGGTGATGTCCTGAAAGCAGAGGTCTCTCATGAGTGTGGTATCTATTTATGCCAACCACACTGGTATCAAGTTTTCTCTGAAAGGAGCAGAGTAGGGCTGGCAGGTCAGGCCTGAGGCTTGAGGAGGACCGTTGTGAGACATACAGCCCCCACCGTCTACCTGCTCAGGCGATACAGCTGAGGATGTAGGCTTCCCAGACCCTGGCTCCAACACCCTGCACGGAACCCCTTCCCAGCCCTAGGCCATGTAGGAGGCCCAGACAAACGGACCCCCTCAGCGGGAGTGAGGACTCCCTCGGGGGTTGGGGCGGGGAGATGGCACTTGTTCCCGTGGGGTGAGGGGTAAAATCTTTTGCCCTCAGGCATGAGAGAGAACTGTGTCGTAGCCACCAACGTCTCATCTCTGGAGCTTGAGGTTGGTCAGTACTAGCTGTGGAGCTGTCCTGAGCACCGAAGCTGGAGCGACAGATGTGGGGTCCCTTTGAGGGCCGTTTGTGGTCACGAGAAATGCAGCCTTCCTCAGCTATCTCCTCAGTCCTCACCACAGGAAGACCTGGAATCCCCAGGCTGAACATTCCATGTGTCTGGGATGGTGGCCAGGCGAATGCGCGACTTCCTGATGGCTCCCTTGGGTGTTCCCCTCACCCTGAAGAGAGATAAGCATTCTCCAGAGCAAGCTCACCACGGCCCAGGCCACCCCGCCCTGGGTCACAGATGTAGTAACAATTTAGGCGGGGCTGCTGAGGGCACAGGGCAGCAGCTATGTAAAGGGTCTGAGACACATATTCCTTCCATCTGGAGTTGTTCTGGGACAAAATGGGTCTTCAGCCACCTCCTTAGGGAGCCTTCAAGGCTGTGTGGGAGCTCTGGACTGGGAGTAGGGTCTCCTCTGTCCTTAGCTATGGATGCGGCAAACCAGCCCTCCCGGCCAGGCTGCCATCATGGTCTGCAGGACCCAGACCTGTGTCTGATGTGGGGCAGGTCCAGGACCCTCTGGGCATGTTGCCTGGCTTTCATTAAAATTACGAGGCATATGTAACATATTCTCACTGGATGTCACAATGTGTTTAAAGAGTAAATACTTAAGCTCTTTTTAAAATGGCTTGAATGGATTTTGTAACCAGGTGACCAGCAGTCAAGGAGAGCTGGATCTTTGGCTTCTCTTGAGTCCCCACGGTTTCGATCCCCTCTTCCTGCCTGAGGCATCACCAGCTGGAGTTGGCCTTTCCTGGGGTCACGACTGCAGGGAGGGTAGCGCTTCAGGGGAGATGACTAGGACGTGGCCTTCATCTGTTTTAATTTTCCTCTCAGAGTCGTCCTTCATTTCATATTCTACACAATATCCTGGGACATTTTCCCAAGTGATTTTAAATGGCGTATCTTTCTATAAAATCAAAATTTGCATTTAAACAGCGAGAAACAGGGACGCAGAATCTGGAAGACTGTCTAGGATCCGGACCTGCCTCTTCCTGTTGGCAGATGGTGGAGTTTGGTTCTATTTTTTCCAAGCATTTTCTTTGAGAAATAGATTACTACAAACATAACGGAGCCTCGTGTTTCCCTCTCCATCCCCCAAAGTGCAGGCCCCTAAATGAAGCAAGGACTATGCTAACACTAAAAATATACCAGCTTGCAGGACCTCAGGGACAGACTGAAATGAAATCTATACAAGAGTGTTAATGGAACCAAAAAAAAATAGCATTTAGCAAAATCCCAACTTCTCTCAGAACATGAAATGTTACAAGCAGAAACAGAAGGTCATGCTCTTGCCCTGATAAGGGTGTTTATTAAAAGTTCACAGCTAATGGAAACCGTTGGAGGTGTTGGGGTTAGAAGTGTCCCAGACGGCTAGAAGCCGGGCGAAGTTGCTGCAGGTATCCCACATGCCCTGGCTATGGTCGCTAGGTCCGTAGGGGAGGGGTGGAGTCGGGACGGCAAAGTGGATGGGCTCCTCTTCTCTCTTGGTGTTTTCCATAGTCTTACATTTGAGCGTAGTGTTTGCAGGCAAAACTTCTGTCCTGTCATTTACCTGGCCCCTAGGTCTCTTTTGGAGGGTTTTAGAGTAATCTTGTGTGAACAGCGAGAACTGACCTTTCTTTATTTTTTAAATTATGAGTTTTATCTACTTACAGTAATTTCTTATGCATTTTAAGCCTTTTATTAAAAGCCACTTTCTGCTTTAGGTCTTTCTATTTGCTGGGGTTTATCCACCCTTTGCATTTTTCTTTCTTGTATTCTCAACTGCTGGTGAATATGTTTTAAAATCTAGTTTCCTTTAGTCTCTGGTTTGGAATCTGAGACTAGCAACTCTGTCCCTCCCTGCCGACCACCGCTGTCCCCAGGCTGCTTTCTGGTGTAAGCTTACACAGCACTTGGGTTCTTCAGAATGGAGACTACCAGCTTCTTGTCACCAGATATTTCAGCTTGCCTTTCCAAGAGACGGAACTTCCCACATGTCTGTATCACGGTGCCTGCAGTTCGACTATTCTTAGAACGCGTCTCTTGAGACTGCTCTTCCTAATTGCATACCCAGCCCCTCATTATTAGTCAGCACGGCCTTTGGGGCGCTGTCTCTGCTCTGGTTTGTATGTCACTCCAGAGCAGCCCTGACTGAGTACCACCCAGTGCCCCGCCTGTAGGCCACAGGGATGGCGTCTCTTAGGAGGTTTGGTGTCTGGGCCAGCTCTCTAGACAAAATCGGCTCACATTCCACTCTCAAGACCTCCCCAGCCATCCCATTAGAGTTTCAGCCTCCTGCTTAAGGCAGGCATTGATCCTTAACCAAGTCCAGCTGTGAGCAGTCCCCGGTTAAGTATCTGCTTCTGGACTCAGTTGCCCTTGTTCTGAGATTTGTAAGAAAAGACAAAGGTTATTGTCCATCCACTCCCAGGACACAATGGTGTGACAGAAACAGGAGACTCTGAGCCTTAGGGAACACTGGTACCCCGTAACCTTGATTGGGTTCCCCCATCCTGGCCTCTCTGTTCTGTTCCTGAGCTCATTGGACCTTCTGGGCCTTACTTCTCTCATAAGAAACAGCTAGAATCAGCATTAAGTTTGGGGTTCCCCTTCTTCAGAGGTTGAGGGGTCCTAGACCTATAACTTATACATCTGTTCCTTCAGTTTGCCCATGCACATTCCAGGAAAGCTATACCCAACAACTCCGCCCTTCTGTGGCTTCCCTGCTATTTGCTGGGGCTTGGACTTTGGGATGCTCCTTTTGTGGTACCTGTAGGAGGCACACCTGTGCTATCATTAGAGAAACGTGAACTGTGTGGCCTTGAGGCTGGGCTTTAGAGATTTCTGGGACAGTCTTGGTCTGTCCTTGCTGCTATAACAAAAGTACTGCAGACCGGTCAATTTATAAAGCATATTGACACCTCCCAGTGTTGGAGACAGAAAGTTCTAAGGTCAAGGTATGGCATCTGGTGAGAGGGTCAGCTCCTGTCCTCACATCATGAAGATGGAGAGGGGAGTGGCAAATGTTGTGCCCCCAAATGGGGGAAAGTCAGAGGGGGGAGGGGAGTCTGTGAGAGGAGAGAGCAAGCCCCTTCTGCTGCCTTGATCATGGTGGCAACTCCTCTGTAGGTCCAATTCTGAAGAGCCTGCCGGCAAAACTGCTTCTTATCCCTGCTGATGGGGACACAGGGGATGTCACAGAAACCAGAGCTAGGGATTCTGTAGCCTCTTCCTTGGCTCCATATCGGCTGAGTCTATACTGTCTGTTCAGCGGCTGGTATCTTTATCACACTCCACACCGAGGTGAAAGCAGGGGCCAAGCCAGGAGCAGGGACTGATTCCTCATGTTGCCAGCAGCCTCCGCCCCACAGCACATCCCTGGTTGGTACACTGCCCAGGTCTGCTGACACTCGAGTGGACTGTGTCACTATTCCTGGCCGCCTCCTGTCATTTTCCAGAGAGGAGGTTTATAGTAGAAAGACAGCCAGATTGCAGCCCCCGCCTGGCTTCAGGACTTTATTCCAGCGTCTCCAGCCAGTGTTCTCCAGAACTGTCTGGCGGGCACCACTGCAGGGAAATTGATTGCTGAAGAGGCCAGGGAGCCGCCTTCAGTACCAGGGTGAACAGACTGAATAGCAGACAACAATAGAGGCCAGGGCCTTTGTGCCTCACTATTGTTAAAAGCAGCAACACACGTGTGCATTGCAAAGACCTTCCAGATTCAGCTCCTCCGTGATGAGGCACACGCAATGGAGGCTCGAGAAGACAGTGGATGCTCTTCAACACCAGGGATGTGGAGCTCGGCTGTCAACTGGCTCAGTTGCCGGCTGGCCATGCAGATGTGTGGTTGTGTGGTGTTGGTGACCAGTTTTATTAAAGCCAGCGGAAATGAGGAAGCATGTGGCTGGGAGCAAAGGAAGGGACCAAATCTCTCCTTAGAGCCGGGAACCCATCCAAGCACTCCTTCAGCAGATTCCCCAGAAATGAAAGCCCCTCATAAGCATTGCCAGATGCTGGCTTGCACTGTGAAAAGACCTCTCTAAGATAACCTCCCAGGACTGGCTGCCTTTGGCCTGGAAGGCATCACGAACACTGCACTTTCAGGGCTGGACTCGTGGGTTCACATAAGAGGGGAAACACAATGATGCTTTTCCTATGGAGGGCCACAGAGTATGCCAGACACAAGCCAGGGCACAGGCACTACGCAGTGTTGTGGAAGTTAGAGTGGCTTGTGCGTAGCCAGTCCCATCCTCACGGGCACTGGATGCTGCCAGCTCTCTAAGTTTCACCCTGTGTTGAGTCGGAGTTGCCCTGTCCCTCGTGTGGCCATGCTGGCCACTGTGGTTGACCACCCGGATTTGTGGATCTTCTGAGCAGGGATTCTTCAAGTTGTTGCTTCATTTCATTGGGTTGTCTTTTAACCACTGCTGAGTTGTAGGGTTTCTTATGAACTATGAATATGTTACTTTCCATATATGTATCATTAGTATTTACTGCAGGACCCACATGGTGGGAGGAAATAGTTGATTCCCCACATGCTGTGGTACACACACACACACACACACACACACACTCACACACACACACACACACTATGTGTATATATTTATGTATATATATACAAACAAATGTAAAAAATCAAATATCTCCCCTAGTGAGAGCCCTTATTCTGACTTCTAGAACCATAAATTTAGTTTTCCTGTTCTTGGGCTTAATATAACCAGGAGTGGGTAGCATGTACTATTGTGACTGGTGTCTTTTGTTCAAAGAAAGCCTTTGAGAGTCGTTCACATTGTCATCTATTTATGTTTATTTTTAATTGTTTGCATAATATTCAACATGTGAATTATGTTACAATTTATTAATTCATTCTCCAGTTGGTGGACAGTTAAGTTGCTTTCTGCCTTTGCCTTTTTTTTTTTTTGCCTTTGCCTTTTTAAAATGAAGTTGCTAACAGGGGGTGATGGCACACACCTTTTATCCCAGCACTTGGGAGGTAGAGGCAGGTGGATCTCAGTGAGTTCAAAGTCAGCCTGGTCTACACAGAGAGTTCTAGGCCAGCAGGAACACACAGTGAGACCTTGTCTAGAAAAAGAAGAGAAAGAAAAAGAAGATTAAAGAAAGGAAGAAAAGAAGATAGAAGAGAAGAAAGGAAGGAAGAAAAAATAAATAAGGAAGGAAAGAAATAAAGAAAAGGAGGAAGAGGAGGAGGAAGCAACTGCAAATACTGGGTACAAGGTTTTTGTTGTTGGTCATTTCATTAATTTTTCACATAGGATTGAACATTTGTGTCATGGTGTTATTTAGGACCATCCCTGAGCCTCACACAATATCATTCTCAGGAGTTTAAATCATAGCTGGGCTTGTTGACTGTTGATATCCTCTCATGGGCATGACAGGAAAGTGGTGGTGCCCTCCCCTGAGTATCCAGCCATCCTTCCCAACTAGTGATGTAAAACTCTGCCCTAATTGCATGCGGCTGCAGTATATAGGCGGTGGAGTAGCAGCAGAAGGAGCCACATCTGTATAGTCAAGGCAGAGTCATCCTCCATGCTGATCTTCCGGTGTGGTTGTTTAAGTCCATTAATGCCCTTTACCACGACCCTTCATCCGCTACTCTGTTAGTAATTCTAATAAAACCACTGGTTCCCCAGAGGGAACTGAGATGGCTGGAGGAAGGCATGCTATCTTCACCTCTTCCCCTGAGGAAGAGTTTTAGCATCACATGATGGAGGGGCAGAGCTTTGCATCCATAGTCATCACAGAAGCCCTCAGTTTCCCCTGTGGAACCACTCTGTCCTCCGAGAATGTATGAGATTCCAGCTATGTATATCCCCACTGATGTGTGCTTGTGTGGATCTGTTGAGATGTTTGCCATTCTGCTGGTGTGGGGCACTTTTAATGTAGTTGTCTTGTGCCCCCAGTCTCGTGGTGTGCAGTGCTCACTAACATGAACACATCAGAATTCACCTAGCCATTTCCAGGTGGATGGACAGCATCAATCTTGAAAACATTGCCTTATTTTGGAACCCTGAGCCCTCCAGCAGTGATTTCTGGTGGTGTCCGGGGTCATTGCTCTGTAGAGCAAAGCTCAAAGGGACAGACTGTGAGTGAGAACTGGCACAGCCTGTTCAGTTTCCCCATGACAACCACTCTGAGATATCACAGAGAGGCGGGGCTTCTTTCCCGCAGAGCTCAGGGCCCTGTCCGCTCTTCTGCCTCTTCCCTGTGATGCTCAGGCTCCCACCTCCCATTGCCTGTCCATACTCCTGGCTCTGGAAGTTCTGCTTTGGACCACTGTTCCTTTGACACCAGCATAGACTGGACGTCTTTCCCGGTGCTCCTCCTCAGCTGCCTTTTAGACAGGGCATTCTAAAGCAGCGGCTCTCGACCTGTGGGTCTCAACCTCTTGGAGGTCGAACAATCCTTTCACGGGGGCCACCTAAGACTATCAGGAAATGCGGATATTTTCATTACATTTCGTAACAGTAGCAAAATTACAGTTCTGAAGAAGCAATGAAATCATTTGGTGGCTGGGAGTCACCACAGTATGAGAGAAACCGTAGTCAAGGGTTGCAGCGTTAGGAAGGTTGAGAACCACTGTTTTAGAGAAACATTCTCCTGTCTTTCACCTCAACAGACCCACAGCAGAAACCAGCTCAGGAGGCCGCTCACTCTGAGGTCCTTCTTCAGGTCTGCTCTGTTCTGCTTGGATGGGAGTAGGAAGCTCCTCGCACTTAACTTTCCTCTTCTCCGGTCTCACCAGGAAGTTATCCCTCACTCTCCATTTTAGAGTCCACCATGCTGAGAAAGCTGATGCTCCTATTCAAACACAGGACTTGGGAGGATGAAGATGGTGAGGGTGGGTGGAGTCAAGAACCATCCTGAAATCCCTCCCTAACCACAGGGATGGTGTAGAGGTTGTGAGACCCAGTCCCTTAGTAGTTGCCTAGACACACGTATGTGACATCTTTTCTGCCATTGAGATGCAAGGAAGGGTTCCTGGAGCATCCTGGGGAGGGTGATCTTTCCAGACAGAAGAAACAGAACCCTCAGCCTGAGGCGTAGAGAGTATGCACCCTGTCTTCATGTGGCCTAAGCAGGGACCCTACTAAAGTGAGCCTCCTCCGTGGGGTGTGAGCCTTGTCCCCATGGAATGTGTGTGATGAGAACAGTGTCCTTGTGTGGTGCCCCAATCAGTACTGTCATCAGGACCTGAGCAACGTGGCAGGAAGAGGAACCTGTTTCCATCTCACATTTGCTCTGGCCTCTCGTTCCTTTGGTTCGCTGTTGAAGACCCCCTGCCACAGGGTGAACGCCAGTGACCTCACTTTCTGGGAGGCCGGGGTGTGACGTTGCTTCTGTTGCTCATATTCCCAGCATGTCCTCCAATAGCCAGTCGGAGGCTCGCTCTCCTGCTGTCGATGTTCTCTCTGTGCAGTGGGAGGGTCTCACAGGGCTGCCTAGACAGACAGCCTTAGCTGGGCCTCCTGAACACAGGGGGAATGCAGCAACCCGCATCTGAGGTCCTGGACTCATTCCTAGGACCGTAACTGTCATAGAGGTGCTGGACCTGAGACATCCGAGGGTCAAGGTACCAGAACTGAACTGGGCCCAACGTCGCAATCCTTGTGAGCTCCTCCCCACCCAAGCATCGTCCTGGGGTGAAGATGCAAAGAACTTCTGCTACAGGACCTGCCTGGAACAACTGAGCCCTCTCCTGTGTGGGCCTGATCTGAGCAGCCATCTCTGTAGGGGAAGGGGACAGCTGAACATGTGGTCAGCCATGTGTCTGTGGCTTCCTGTCGAATCGTCCCCTGGGGCATCTCACCTTGGCTGCCTTATCCTCGCCATTCCCACTACAGAGGGCCATTTTCAGGGCTGTCATGGCCTCTGTCACATTTGGGGCCATCTTGGAGAAGAGACCAAAGGCAAGCCTGTGGGCAGACCTCGTTATCCCCAACAGGCAAGGAGAAGATCTGTGGAGGAGGAGGCAAAGCCCGTGGAAAAGCACGGAGCCACCATGGCATTGTGATGGGCAGACAGGCAAGACAGGCACCTCAGGAGCTTGAGGCTCACTCCATCTCACAGTTGTAGCTAGACTGATTCTGGGTGGGTTTATTTCCTGTGGTATTTTCTGAGGGATGCCGCCCTTCGGCTTTGTGAGGGCCTGTCTAGCATCTCTGTGGACATGCTCCACGTTAGAAACCTCCTAAGCCTCAGACCTGGGTTGAAGAGGCGGGGACTCAGATAGGTGCTGTCTTCCACATCACCACCAGGCTTCACATGTTGACCAGCCTGAGCCCGGAAGTGATTCAGACATGGAGGGCTGCCTCTTAATTCTCAGAACGCCAGCCAGTCCTGCCCTATAGCCATGAAGTGATCCGACTGCCACAGGACTCCTCAGAGGTGTTTGTGGAAACACCCAGTGACGGGAACAGGAAGAATCAGGTATCTCCCCAGACTTCCATACTCACCCTACCCGCCGACTCCAGACTTCTCTCTCCTCCTGTGGTCTCCTTTCCCTGAAGCACTGTGGCCTTATGGGATACAGAGAAGGGAGCAGGTGAATCCACGTGGTCGGTGTCAGCGCTTGTCAGAAGTAGTTCATTGGGCTTTCTTCTCAGCTGAGGCTCTGCAGTCTGTGGCTGGAAAGTAGCCCCTGGGTCTTGGTTAGGTCCCCTTCCTAAAGGAAGAGTTATAGCAACAGGACTGGCTAGCATGTGAGGGGCGATTCACGGCTCTATCTGAGGAGTTATGGGACCCGGGCGCCTCTTCAACACACCTGGCACCTTTGCTGCTGCTCCAGGGCCTTGCCTGCTCTCCAGACAGATGACCCCATGGCCTTTCACAGCTGCACAGCCATCGGTCAACTTGGATGCCCTTGGAATGTTCTTTTCTGGTTAAGCCCCTGAAAATCTACCCAAGGCTTCAAAAACACACACATCATTTTGGGGTTGGAGCTGGGGTCCATGAACTTATGAATGACATCTTAAAAGGGAAGTTTGTTTCTGCCCCACAGAGCCTGGGTATGAATCAGTTAATGGTGGCTGCTAAATGCAGATTTCAGTAAACCCTCAGCCAGAAAGACTCTAGAGACCCATCTTAGCCAGGCTTCCAGCTCCCACAGGTCAGGGGACTTTATATCCTACCCCAGCTGTGATAGAATGCTCCCTTCTCGGGGGAAAAAAACGCTGCAATTAACGCGTGTTTCCTGGGGCCTGAGAGATCTGGCTGTCGGGTGCCCTTAGTTTATGTTCTATAACAAGAGGAAGTTGCAAGTTAAATGCAGACCTAACTGACTGATTTTAGAGACCTTCAAGTCCATGCCTGGGCTCCCTGGAAAATGGCATGAGTTTAGTTAGGGTGGCGTACCCTAACTCAGTGCTAAGACCACTACGCTGGCCTGCCTTGTCCCCTCCGGTGACCCCACAATCCAACCTGGGATTCCACAGAACTAGCCCCTGGTGGAACTTGTGGAGGTGCCCAGGGCAGGAGGGAGATCATTCCTCTGGGTCTGGGGCCAGCAAACAGTTGCCTGTCCTTGGCAGAGAGTTGCAACTGGTTTGTCTCGAGGGCTGATCACGGTTTCCAGAGAAGCCACTGACTGTAGACAAAGACATCTGCTTTGTGTAATAGACGCAGCTCAAACTTGGCTGAAAGAACTGGTTTCTTCAGAGCATGGGTTTCGGATGTCACTTGTTTTCTAAAAGTGTGCCTCTTCGGGATAAAGAAGGAAGAATACATAAACGGAGTTTCGGTTATGGTATCCATTCCCCTGCTCCTGAGCTGGGGACAGTCACCCACTTTCTCACCCTTACAGGCCAGGACCACTGCCGTGTTTCATCTGAAATAAGTTCCTTTCTTCTCCTCTTTCTTGTAATCACCAGCTCCATTTCCATTCATGACCCTTTGCGACCACGGAGAGGAGAAAACAGTCCTGGACCACTGGCACCCTCTCCCGGGCCACCTGTGGTTCGTTTTGGCACACCTTCGTGATTTTGTGGCATTAGGGTGAACCAGAGACACCCAGCACTTCACAGTCACAGCCTGGTATTCATCTCCACGACAACGAGGGTCCTTCTGAACCAGCGTCACACTCAGAATACCTAACCCACCTTAAACAAGCTCCAGAACCTTCTCTAGCGTCCAGGCCCTAGCCTCATCTCCCTGCTCTTCACATCTGTTTTTTTTTTTATATAGTCATTTTTTTCTTCTAAGTTTTACAAAGCCTTGAGTTTCCTCCAGGCATCTGTGTTTCCACTGCGCTTGGGTGGAGGTAGTGGCGATGCCGAGACATGGGACTTGGATGATTTATGGGAAGCACAGATAAGAGCTAGATTTACTCATTTCAGCTTGTTCTTACACCAGAACATCTCTTCCTGTAAATCTTATTTAAATGTTTCAAATACATAAAACTTGACCTGGCCCAAACGTCCAAGACTAAAGGGTCCCCTGCCCACTCCTTGTCTCAGAAGAAGCTTGATAGTTTCTGGGAAGTTCTTTTTAAAATAGAATATTTTTTTATTAACTCCTTTACATTTTCTTCATGTATACAATATGTTTTGATCATACACCTGGACACTTCCACCTAACTCCTTCTTGACCTACTCGCACCCCCTCCTAACTTGACCCTTCTTAAAAAGCAATAAAACAAAAAAACAAAGCAAAAAAAAAACCCCAACTAAATCCAGTTTGTGCTGCCTGTATCCCCATGGTTGTGGAACTATCCATTGGGGCATAGTTGACCTACTGGGGCCATATTCTTAAAGAAAACTGACTCTCTGGTCCCCAGAGGAGGGTTCATGAACCCTTTCTGTGGGGTTCTTTTGTGATATGTTGATGGTTAACTTTTGTCAACACAAGCTAGAGTCATTTTTTGAAAGAGGAAACCCCATCTGAGCAAATGATCCCCACCAGATTGGTCTGTAGGCAAACTTGTGGTGTCCCCCACCAGATTGGTCCGTGGTCTAGCCTGTGGACTGAGTGGAAGGGGAAACTGCAGTTGGTATGTAAAATAAATAAAAAATAAATACTTTTTAAATAAATAAAATTAAAACCAAAACAGGCTGAGCAGCCATGAGTTGCAAGCCAGTAAGCATCACTCCTCCATGGCTTCTGCTTCCGTTTCTACCTCTAGATTCCCATACTGCCTGAGGTCCTGTTCTGGCTTCCTTCAAAGATGGAGAGCAATGTGGAAATGTAAGCTGAAATCAGTCCTTTCCTCCCCATGATGCTTATGGTCATGGGGTTTTAACACCAACAATAGAAACCCTGACTAGGACAAATATCGGTCCCAGGAGCCAGGTGTTGCTGGGACAGGCCTGACCATGTTGGTTTTGGAAGGACTGAGGAAGGACTTCGGAGCTTTGGACTAAAAAAGCCATTGAGTGTTGAGAGCTTGATGGGCTGTTGGGAGAGCCTGCAGGATAAGGCTGAGAGCCATGCAGATGGTGGAGGGCTGGCTTGTGAGTTTGCAGAAGGAAGCAGATTCTATCAGAGCCATCCCAGTGATGTTATGGATGGAAACTTTGTGGAACTGAAGAAGGCTTTGCTTTCCTGGGATGGTTGATGCTAGTTAACTGGAGCTGAAAGAAACGAGCAGCCATAAAAAAGAGACCAGCATCGCTGGGGACAGTACTTCTGGGGCTCTTTCCTCAGTCAGCTTCCATATTGGTGACTGAACTTGGTGGTAAGAGTTACCCAGATAGTACTGGTTTTGAAGGCGGGAAGGAACCATGGACAATAGCTGAGGCCTGGCACCGAGTGGTAGTAGGGCTGGAGTCCCTGAAGAGAGGCCAGAAGAGGCCATCGGGGGTAGAAGGCTCCTGTTTGAAGGGCCCAGGGAGAGAAGTTGAGAGCAAAGCCCAGTTGCAGCAGGAGCCCCAAGCATTTTGGAGAGGCCAATAGATTACTGCCAAGGACAGCAGCAGGCAAGGCCTGAGTCTATGGAACGAGCTGTATGTGCTGCGAACTGTAGAGCCAGAAAAGTACAACTGTGCAGGCCTTTGGGGCCCAGAAGGCTGTGCGTGAGTCTCAGACATTGGACACAGACTCATTCAACACACTTGGAGTCTGGCTTTGCCTTGCTTTAGATTGTGGCTATGTCCTGACTCTTTCTTCTAAAGTAAGAAAGCATGTAACATTTTTTTTAAAGCAGGAGCCCAAAATTGACAGATTTTGGAGTTTTAGAGAGACTTTAGATATTCCTTAAAGACTTTGGATATTGTAAAGAGATTAAACTCTTAAGTGTTTGAATTTGTAATGCCTATGGGACATTTTACAAGTTGAGATGTTTTATCTGATGATATTAACATTAGCATGGGATCTTGGGGATAAACAGGAAAGGAAAGGCTGTGGTTGAATACAATGCATGCGTGTGTCGAGCTGACATGAGATCAACTGCCCTGGCTAGTTTTATGTCAACTTGACACAAGCTAGAGACATTTTGGAAGCAGGAACCTCAGTGGAGAAAATGTCCTCACCAGATTTGTCCGAGGGTAAACCTGTGGTCCATCTTCTTGGTTGATTACTGATATGGGAGGGCCAAACTCACCATGGGCAGTGCCATCTCTGGGGTGGTGGTCCTGGGTGCCATAAGAAGGCAGGCTGAGCAAGCTATGAGGGGCAATTCAGTAAGCAACGCCCCTCTGTGACCTCTGCATCAACTCCTGCACCCAGGTTCCTGCCCTGCTTGATTTCCATCAATGATGGACCATGATGTGGAAGCGTAAACAAAATTAACCCTTTCCTTCCCAAGTGACTTGTGTTCAGGGTGTTTCTGTCACCGGCAGTTGAAACCCTAAGACAGACAACTTTTTACACAATATGAACTTAGTGGTACTTTTAGAGATGTTTTGTATTGTAATGCATTGTTTGACAACTTTATTATTTTTTTTACCTTACTTGTCTTTTGTTCAACTATTACGTTTTTCAACTTTGTTTTTATGGGTTTTGGGTGAGTGTTTTTATGGGTTTTGGGTGAGTGACAACTTGCAAGGGTCCCTAACTCACTCCCTGACATTTCCTCTAGTATTATAGAATCTTATACAGTCTTACAGCATTGGGAAGGGTTTTCTGAACCCGGTTACAAGGCAGTTCCCAAGCCATTCTCGTACTTGCATGCCCCATAGTTTATTCCTGGTCTTTGATCCACTTGGCACTTGCCCGACAGTGTCTCACGTGATACACAAGGACCGCGGAGATGCTCATGTGGCTCTCATTACAAGCTCCCTGCTCCACATCCACCGTCTCCCTGCCGTGGGCATGTGGTCGAGCTGGCCCTTTCTGCCTCTGGCTTCTTTACACACCCGCACTGCGCCGTTAGCTGTGGACACTTCAGAATATTTTTAACATCTGCTGGAGACAGCCCCACACCCCTGCCAGGGCTTAATTGTTTCCAGGGTTCTCCAGGCGCTTCCTGCTTATTTTTTCATATGGGTTTTGGAGTAAACATGTCTGGAGACTTCTGTAGCCTTCTCTGCTGCTTGTCTGTCGTCTGAGGACTATGAATTCCCATCAGTTTCAGGTCCCAGGCCCTCGGAATTCTTATTACTCCCTTGCCTTGTGTTTGTAAGAGCCCTGGTTTACAGTGGAGAAAGCCTGCCTCTTCTTCTCTGGTGCCCAAAGGCTTAGCCACTCCAGCATGCCTCTCCAAGGATGTTGAGTGGGCACCTGCTCGCATCCCTGGCTTTGGTGGGAATGCCACACAGCGCCCATAGGATGCCAGCCTGGCTGTTTGTCTGTGGATGAATCTCCTCTGTGTGGGATGGCTCCTTGTCTTGAAGCTTCTGAAAGGTAGCAGCGTGGAGCTTAGGGTGTGGGGAGCAGTTAGGGTTCTGCTGAGTGAGCCTACGGAGATTTCCTGTATGTTGGGGGCCCCCACCTTTTCAGTCATGTTTTCCAGTGTTTTGTTCTGAGCTGTTGCAGCCCCTTACCAACCACCTCTGCTTCTCCTCACCCAGTTCCCCTCTAAGGGTTTGTACAGATCATATGTGATAGCTTTGCTTGTATTCTATGTCATGATTTTGCTTTGGGTGGGAGAGTCTAGACTAAATTACTTAGTGATACTTTATTGTGGCCCGGCTTATGGCTAGCTGTCATGTCAACTCTGCATGTCCTGCAAGAGAAAAACCCTCCTCTCTGTATCCAGGGTCAGATCTGGAGAGAATCAGGGCCCCTGCAGTTAGCATTACACTCCTGCCCTAGCTCACAGAGGGATTGCTGTTGGCTGCCAGTATGTGCTGTTTCCGGACCTCGGGTAGCTCTGCTCAGCAGCTGTTGCCATGTCCCTCGGTGCATCATCCTATCTCGCTTTGATTCCGTCACTGTGAGGAAAGGCTAAAGTCCGCCATTCTTCCCTTCCTCGGTGCTTCTTGATCCAGTGTTTGTTCTGTGCGATGGAAGACCATAACCCCGGCCATTTTGTTCAAACCAACCCTACCGTAGAGACAAAGCTTCCATGTGATGAAGTTGTGAGCCCATTAAAGGTGAATCTTGACAAGCCAGGGATGTTTGTATCATCCTGGAAAAAACTGTTCCCTTCCCAGAGATCCTCCAACATACCAGGCAGCGAGGACTTCTGATGCTCCAGGTTAGACCAACCTGCTCTGGGAGGGGACAGTGTACAGGCTCTGCTGATTGGCGCATGCTCTCTGCTGACTGGCGCCTGCCATGTGACTTTCAGATTCTCAGCTTTGTGCTGTCACAGGCAGCGGGTTCTGCTTCTCTAGTTGCTGAGTGGTATGTCCCTGACATGGTGGCTTGTCTTGAATACACAGACGGCACGTGGACCTGCCTCTAGATCTGGAGTTTCGTGGGTGAAGCTACGGCAAGCTTTCCTAAGCAGGATTTGGCTTAGACCAATATTTTTATTTTCTTGGAAAAAACAAATACCTGAGAGAAAACAGCTGGATTGTGGCAGGGAAGCGAGCTTTTGCTGGACACTTTAAGAAGCTATTTTCCAAAATGTGTATCCCACTGAGGTAAGAGCTAGCTCAGGGTAAGGGAGAAGGGTCTACAAATTGCTCAAAAATATTACAGTGAAAATAGATTCTGGTTAAGGGAATATTAGGGCTAAAACAGTGGCACCAGGTCAGGATGAAAAGCAAGAGACTGTAGCTGGGTATGATCAAGCCAAACTTTTACTAGGAGGCAGATGGGGCCTCTAAGAGGCAAGGCCAGCATGGACAGGCCAGCCAGCTGGCTCCCACGGGGTCTCCCTGGGGAATATACAGAGATCAGTGTAGTCTTTGTGATGCAGGGAAAACTTGAAGGGATAAAGTTGAAAGGATTTACTAATAAACTTGCTTAAGAAATACTAAGGCACACAAAGTTGAATTTAGCTAAAGGAGGGCTGGCTGCCTCTTCTCTGACTGGAGATAAGCAGGGTGCCAATCGGGCTAGCTAGAAACTGTGAGAAGACCACTTTCTACTGTAGCTGAAAACTAGGGTTGCTCCAGCAACTGATGGGAGCAGATAGATCTACAGTGAAGCACTCAGCCGAGCTACCCGAGACCTGTCCAGGAGAGGGAGGAGCAATAAAATGAGCAAAGGGGTCAAGACCATGATGGTGATACCCACAGAAACAACTTACCTGAGCTAGTGAGAGCTCACTGACTCTGGACTGATAGCGGGGGAACCAAACTAGGTCCTCTGAATGTGGGGGACAGTTGTGAGGCTTGGGCAGTCTCTCGGGCACTGGCAGTGGGACCAGGATTTATCCCTAGTGCTTGAACTGGTGTCTTGGAGCACATTCTCTTTGGAGGGATAACCTTGCTCAGTCTAGATGTTGGGGGAGGGGCTTGGTCTTGCCTCAAAGTGAAGTGTTAGACTTATGGGAAGCCTTACCCTTTCTGAGGAATGGTGGGGTGGGAGGAAGGGTGAGGCAGGAGGAGGGAAGGGAGAGGAGATGGGGATAGCTATGTAAAATGAGAAAAGATTATATTAAAAAGTACTTAATTTAAAAAGGGAAAAAACAGGATTGCTGAGAAAACATTTCTGCTAATGTTTATTCACTGATGCTGACCTCCAGTTAGGCTCCCTTCCCATAACAAAAGTAGACAACCCTGCACACAGCCAGCAGTCAAGCCCAACTCCATGTCAAAGGACATTCCTGTAATGAGCAGCTCAAAGGGACAGCACAGGGTGAAACTCTCATCACCTCTCAGTAAAAGCATCATCCTGCCAGGTGGGCAAGATGACCCGGCTGACAACTCTTCCAAGATCATCACGCCGGTGAACTTCAGAGATCATTCTGGCAATGTCTGTGCTGTAGAAACCTCCCGTTGCCCCAGCGGCCAGACTTGCAGTCTCCCGACTGTTTAAATTGTTCAAAGTGTGACCTGGGGCTGGACCTGAAAGAGATTTAAGGATGACAGCATATGTGAGATACAGAAGCCTAAGGCCTATATAAACTGGTAAAATTTTCTGTTCGGGGCTGGTTCCTTTGGTGTGCTAGCCAGAACCTGTCGGGTGCTATTATTAATGAGTTTTCCCCTTCATAACCTCTAAACATATGGGGTGGTTTCTCCCTGGGAAAGTTTATTAATTCGGTGACGTTTTCACAGGTTCTTGCTGCCAGTGCAGCTAATCATAGCAGACTACAGTGTAAGTCAGGGGTGCTTCTAAAAACGCCCCCCCCCCCCGTAATGTGAGCTCTGGAGGACGTCTGAGGGATCACCTAGCTTGTTCCATGGGACAGACAAAGAATTGAATGTCTGAGAAAGCCCAAGATGCAGAGACGCCAAAGTAACACCTTTACTGAGGCAAGCAGCTCCCTTTGGGATGGGAAGGGTCCTGGAGCTGAAGGTCCCCTAAACAGACTCTGGGATGGGTGTTACATAAGGTCCCTAGGTCCTCCCCTTTACCCTATTGGTCCTGTTTGGATACTGCCTCGTGAGTTCCCATCATCTCTTGCAAAGCTTTCTAGAACCAAAAAGCTGCCATTTTAGGGAGGCCACTGTCACTTCCCCTGTCTCCCTCACACTGATTCCACAAAAGAAACCCTTCGATTGCCTCACGGAGGAATTAAATATGCGGTAATGAAGGAAAATTGCAACTCTATCCTGGCAGCCGCGCTAGAGAATCTACAAGCTGACCACATGACAGCGAGAACAAACAGTTATAGCGTGGTTAACAGGAAGAGACCCACAAGATCGACACTGGCCAGGCTAATGGCTAGCCAATGAGCCACGGCCAACAGTTAGCAAAGCAAGTCGAAGATGGGGCTTCGAAGGATGACCACACTTGGTGGACAGTGGGTGGAGAGCACACAGTCATTTCCCTGGATGAACCAGAAAAACATGCACAAAGCCAGGGCCTGCTGGTTGACCGAGTAATGTCCAGGTTTTGCTACAAGTTCTATAAAAACATCTAGACAAAGATATTCAGCATCTTCCCCTCCCCCAACTCCTAAGAGCTCTGTTCACTTTCCCTTCATTTCTGCCCGTGAAGTTTTCTTCCGCCATCTTCACTGTGCCCACAAGTGTCCACATCTTTGATCTCCACTGGATCAAGGCAATGACCATCTCAGGTTGACTTTTGGGGTTTTGTTTTGTTTTTGGAGACAGGGTCACACTATGTGTCTAAGTTATTCTTTTATTGCTGGGATAAAGCATCATGACCAAGGCAACTTATGAAAGAAAGTGTTTAATTGGGCTTACAGTTGTTAGGGTTGGAGTCCATGAGGGTGGAGGGAGGAAGGTATGGCTGCTGGACCAGTGAAGTGCATGCTCACATCTCAAAACCACAAGCAGGAGGCAGAGAGGGCCCGAAAGAAGGCAAGAGACATTTGAAGCCTCAAAGCCTACCTCTAATGACACGCTTCCTCCAACAAGACCACACCTCCTAATCCTTCCCAAACAATTCCACCAACTGAAGACCTGGTGTTCAAACATAGGAGCCTATGGGGGCCATTCTCATTCAGACTACAACAGTATATAACTCTGGCTGGCCTGGATCTCTGTATGCAGCCCAGGTTGACCTTGAATACACAGGATCCTCTTGCCTCTGTCTCTCAAGTGCTAGAATTAAAGGCATGCACCACCTGTGGACTTGAAAGCTGATTTTTCATGGCCACTGAGTGACCAGTGTCTCAAGTCTCTAGGTCAAGTACATCCGGGTCAATAGGTCCCTGTGCACTTTCAAAACCGTGTCACTATTTGACATCACCCCCAGGAAGGCTCAGTAGTTATACCCAGCTTCTCCCCATGGCTTCTTGACGCCTGGCTTGCTCATCACAATCCATGGGCAGGCTTATGCTCTGGATTTTCTTTGCTTGGTGACCAGAGGGACTGACTCTGCTGTCCTCATGCTGTCTCCACTGTGAAATTCCTGAAGTTCTCTTGCATCCTTGTTACTCTTTATAGCTCTTCCAAGCATGAAGTTGCAAACCACTCATGGTCTCAAGCACCTGACCATCTCAGGGACTGGGTAGCCCTCAAAACAGCAGTTTCTGTTTGAGAAGAGCTGAAGGGTGAGCCAGAGATTTTATTTCCCCAATCTTGTTGGATATGGAGAGTCAAATTATGGGACCAGGTAATGGAGGTAGACACCTAGACCCCATGTCCTCAGAACGGGCAGATCACAGTATTCTGAGTTCAGAAGCACTAGAGACCCTGGCAGTCTGCTAGGACACACAATCCCCCAGACACCTTTACAGTGATATTTTATTTATGTTTTATAAATAAAACTTGCCTGAAGATCAGAAGGTAAAGATCAGAGGCCAGGCAGAGGTGTCACACACCATTAGTCCAAGAATTTGGGAGACAGAGGCAGATAGATCTCTGTGAGTTTAAGGCCACCCTTGGCTACACAAAATCAATGCAGAAACAAATCCAGATGGTGGTGGCTCACACCTTTAATCCCAGTATTAGGGAGTCACATGCCTTTAATCTCAGCACTAGGGAGGAATATAAGAAGGGATGAGACAGGAACTCCTTCTCTTTCTCTGAGGATTTCTTAGAGGTAAGAGCTCTCTAATGGCTTGGCTGTTTTGCTTTTCTGATCTTCAGGTTGAACCCCAATAGCTGTGTCTGGGTTTTTATTATTCATGCTATACACTCTCAGTGGCTACCTCCTATGGAGGTTATAAGGAGAACTGGATCCAGGTGTTGCCTCCTCAACTCTGGTGAGGGTGGTTGAGGCTTCTGACAAGTGACATGCCAACTTTCTCACCAACCCTGACTTCTTCATGTAATCCAGAGAAAGGAGGGGACAAGGATAGGAGACCTGCTGGGATCCCCATATCATGGACTTAGGCAGTCAGCATGGCCTGTGCACAGCCCCAAGGGTTCCCTGCCAGCCTTTCCAGGAGTTAAATAGCCAGTATTTTCTTAGGGGGAAACTCTTGTATCTGGTTCCCACTGTATGAGAGAATTTTGAACCGCTTTGAGTGACACCTGACACAGCATCAGAGACTTTTGTCCCGGGTCCTGCACACTAAGAGAGGCATGGGATGGGAGAGTGTCGTATGATGAGCAGCAGGCTGTGGCCTGCCACCCAGCTAGCTTAACCCCGAAAGAATTACACAGAAACTGTATTCATTTAAACACTACCTGGCCCATTAACTCTAGCCTCTTATTGGCTAACTCTCACATATTGATTAACCCATTTCTATTAAATCTGTGTATCACCACATGACTGTGGCTTACCGGGAGAGATTCAGCATGTCTGACCTTGTGGCTGGCTCTAGGACGGCAATCTCTTCCTGCTTTTTCCCAGAATCCTGTTCTGTCTACTCCGCCTACCTAATTTTCTGCCCTATCAAAAGGCCAAGGCAGTCTCTTTATTTAACCAATGAAAGTAACACATAGACAGAAGACCCTCGTACACCAGGAGAGGAGGATGTAGATTGGTTGTAACTCAGTGGGATGGGGCATGGGCAACTGGGCTCAGTCATCCACCAACCTGTAACCTCCACTGTGGGAGCCTTGTGCTGGCCCACATGTGCAGAGGGGGTGACTTAGGACTCACTCTGTGGGAGGCGGGGCATATCCAGACTCTGAGAAGCTACTCTTTGCTGTCTGGCCTCCTGTTGTTATTCATGGCAGAGTAAATCCAGGAAAGATACAGGGAGTTCAAAGGGATAAAGGACAAGGGATAAGAGATTCAGGGGACTCAGGTTTGGGCAGAAGGAATAGTCAGAATTGATGTGGCAGCAACCACTGACTTATTGTGACTATGGGGAAGTCTCTCACTTTATCTCAATGTTTCAGTCTGGAGTTGATTCTAACTCTATAAGAGCAGAGGTTCCACTGGGCTCCAACAAGGATCTATGACAGCTGCACTCAGTAGGCCAATAGTCCTTCCTGCCTAGAGTCCCTGGTGACCACAGGAAGCATCTGGGGTAGGGGACCTTAGGGTAAAGAACCACAGCATGTGCCAAGAACCTGGAGTTGCATGGCCTACCTGGATCTGGGATACAGACCTGGAGCCACCAGTGGGGGCTGGGCAGTAGGGAAGGGTGTACACAGAAAATACCTTCCCAACATCCTCCTGACTCAGGCTCCTTGCCCTGCCCCAGTCTAGCCTTTGGTCCTCCTCTCGGCTCCTGGGCATAGGGATGAGGGATGTGACTGACCCTCCAGGTAGTCAGTGTCAAGTTTGTAGTGAGAAAACTGAGGTAAGAGTTAGGTGTGTCATGGAGATGGGGTGGCCAAGACTAGCAACCCCTCTGAGTCCCCACTAAGTGGCTTTCCTTGGCTCTCTCCCTTCTTTTCTCTTTCTAGTTATGCTTGGATACTTAGCCTCCATCAGCAGGAGGCTCAATTCTCTCAGCCTTCCTGATACTACAACCCTTTAATACAGTTCCTCACATTGTGGTGACACCCAACCACAACATTTTTGTTGTTACTTCATGACTATAATTTTGCTACTTATATGAATCATAATACAAATATCTGTTTTCTGATGGTCTTAGGCAACCCCTGTAAAAGGGTCATTTGACCCCTGACAAAGGGGTTGCATGCAACCTGCAGGTTGAGAACCACTGATCTAGTGGTTTTGTTTTGTTGTTGTTGTTGTTGTTATGGGCTTTTATGGCTGTGTGGGAAGTACTCCAGTGTGCATGTCCCCACACCCAAACCACACATCACTGCCTCCCAGGTCAGCCCTTCCTCTGCTCTCAGTTCCCCAAGAATGAAGAACAAGGTAGTGGGGACTCTAATGGCTGGCTTCTTCCTTTGCCACTTGGCCAGATTTGCATCTACAGCTCCCACCCTGCAGGTACCATTTCAGAAGACATAGGCCATCTCCTGGCCAACATCAGTGCCATGGCAGACTCATACCTCATTCTGAGTAACCATCAACCAACCTCAGCACCACTGTCCACTTCCCTTAGGGATTCTGGAGAGTGGTTTTAGAAGTAGAACTCGTAGTTAGTTGTCTATTGGGTCTTCATCTGGTTAGATTTGGTTTAATCTGTTTGGACATGGATTAGTATAGTGTAATATGGTTGGATCTAGTTGGTTCTGGTATAATCTGCTAGAATCTGAGTTACTCTGTTATTTGGTCTGGTCTTCTATAATCCGGTTGGATCTGGTTTGATCTAGTTGGATTGATTTAAACTTGTGTACTATGCTTGGATCTGGTTTGTTCCAGTTTAATCTGGTTAGCTCTGGTTTGTTTCAGTTTAATCCAGTTGGATCTGGTAAGGTTTGCTTTAATCTGGTTGGGTGTGGTTTAGTCTAATTTAATCTGACTAAATGCAATTGGTTCTAGTGTATCTAGTTGGATTTGATTTTATATCCGGTTTATATTTGTTTGGGTCCAGTATATTGTGTTAGATCTCATTGGTTATGGTCTAATCAGGTTAGATTTGGTTAGATCTGGTGTAATCTCATTGAATATCATTTGATCGTGTTTATCCTGGTTGGATATGTTTTTATTTGGCAGAGTTTTGTAGGAACCAGCGTAATCTGGTTGAAACTAGGTGGTCTGAAGTTATCTCTTTGGACAAATCCATCAAGCCCTAGTGTCTTGAGTCGGCACTGCCGTGTACCTCAGCCCTACAGCCCCCTGGCCTGGGAAGGTCTTTGTGCCCGTGTTCTTCCTCTCGGAAACAACTGGGCTGTGCCCATGGGCCAGGGCAGCCTCTCCTTAGCCCCGTGGTCTGCCTGGCATTAGCTTCTCTTTCCGGGTGTGTTGGGTAGTGGTGTGGATACAGTGAAGAGCCCCAGAGAAAAATGGAACTGTTTATTATCAGAGAGAGCTGGCATGGACCAGATCAGGGGAGCATGGGGGAGCCACAACAAAACTAAAAGAGGTCTTCAAAAAGAAGGGCGAATCTCTGTTTGAGGAAAAGGAGCTCTGGATTGGTTCTGACAGAACGCATGAGTTTGAACTGTCCAGACTAAGCCTCTTTGTATATGAAGCTCTTGCAGGTAGCACCTTTGCTCTTAGACAAGAGGCAGGAGCCAGCATTTCCTGCTGCTCACATTGAGCCGCTAAGGGCCAGGACCAAGGTCCATGTTGGTCACTGACAAGCACCTGATGAAGAGGAACGGTCTCCTCCAAGTTTGTGTTTGAAAACGTTCTTGGTCTCAATTTTTCTAAAAGCTGTTACCCAGCAAGCTGAGCCCATGCAAGGGTTTGTTTCACTGTTGGTGTGAAAGGCTCAACACAGACAGAAACTGCAGATGGTATGAAGACACGGGAAACAGATTAGGGGCAGAGAAAAGGAGGATGAGATGGCTGGGTGGAGCCCAGAGGCAGAGGGAGGTCAGCAAGATGGCTGCCATGCTGAACAAATCAAGGAAGATACGGATAGGAGCTCAGGTGAGCTATGGAGGACATTACACAAAGTCAACAGTGTGCATCTCAGCTTTCCCTCTAAGGCAGTGGAACAGTGGTCAGGAATATTTGGGTCACGTGTCCTATTCCTGTTTGGTCAGTGGTGGGAAGGGCAGGAAGGCCTGTCAAAGTGTGTTCCCATGTGTACAGCCATATATGTGGCCCTCTAGCCCAGTGCCACTTTCCTGGAGACTGTCTGGTAGAAAACACCACGAAGCAGGGCCTGATAGTTGGGTACACGGAATAGGTGGCGCTCACCAAAGGCCACGTCATACTCCGCGGTCTTGCCGGTAACGAGCACACGGATGTGGGGCTCATTCACCTGGGGTCCCACTACCACCACAAAGATCTCAATGCCTGCACGCTGGGCCTCCTGCACAGCCTTCTCAATGGCCTCCGCTGTGGCCCCCTGTGAGTTGCCATCTGAAAACAGCAGGAGTCTCTTCTTGGTGGCCCCAGATGAGGCTTCCCGGTAGAAGCGAGTTACATAGCTCAGGGCGTCGTTGACATCCGTGGCATCGTTGATGAAATCCATGCTGTCCACAGAGCTGGCCAGCACCGTGTAGTTCTGCATGAACTGAAGAGCTGCCCTCCCCGGCTGTTGCTGGCCTTGGCCACTATACTGGACCACGGCTACCCGCACGTCCTGGGAGGGATCCGTCCTGCCTGCTGACAGGAAGCGCTCAGCTAGGCGCTTGGCGAACACCTTGGTGGTTTCAAAGTTGTGACTGCCCACGCTGGCTGAGCTATCGAGCAGGATGGTGATGTCAGCCGGGGAGGAGAACGTGACTGTGGGGTAGAGATGGTGGCCTGAGACTGGATAGACTCCAGAGGGCTGGCCAGAGACCACCCAAATTTTCAGAGCTGCCAAGCCCCAGAGGAGAGGGCCCAGAGTTCTATGGTACCCTTAAAAAGCCCTGCCTTACCCGGGCAGTGACAGCGCACGCCTTTAATCCCAGCACCAGGGAGGTAGAGGCAGGCGGATCTCTGTGAGCTTGAGGTTGACCTGGTCTACAAGAGCTAGTTCCAGGACAGGCTCCAAAGCTACAGAGAAACCCTGTCTCCAAAAACCAAAACCAAACCAAACCAAAACAAAACAAAAGTCCTGCCTTTTCCACCCTGCCCTTCCCAATCCATGCACTCACTTGGACAGGTATAATCCGGACACTTCTTATCTGTAAAGAGAAATCACACGAAGTGAGTGCCATGCCACCATGACCCTACGCACCATGCCTGCTCTGAGCCTCATAAGGGGAAAGGTGGTTTGCAGGTCAGGCGCTGTGCCTTGCTGCTCACCAACTGCCCTTATGAATCTGCCACAAACTGTGTCCCTTAACCAAGTTGTCCACACCATGGAGTCAGACTCACACAAGGCCCACATACAGTGTGCCCATGGCATTGGGGGTCGAGACCTTGGCCCATGCAAATTGCATGAGAACACCTGCTCTCAAGTAGCTTTGCTGGGCCAGCGGTCACCCTGGGCAGTGCCACCCCAATCTGGTCACAGTCCTTGAGGTGACAGTGACAGGTGCATTCTGAGGGCTGTCACTAGCCCAAACAGTCCCAGAAAGCTGAGTGGACATGTGTAAAACAGACCTTGGCACTGCCCACCCAGACCTCTGATCCCCAGCACCCACCTATGCAGATCTGGGCCGTGATGTTCTTCAGAAAGCCGTCATCTAGAAGCTCGGCATAGTTCTCCTTCACCAGGGAGATACCGGGCCGGCCTTGCGACAACAGGCCTTGGCAGGAAATGACGTTGAGCTGGTCGGAGCCCGCGACAAAGCCAAACACATCCTTGATGCCCACAGAAACGACCTGCAGAGGGCAGAGTGGCATGGGTCGGCCTGACCCTGTCCTCCTGCATCCCTGGAGAACAGTCCCCGGTGTTCGCAGGAGAGCCTGCTCAGCCACTGCAGCGCTGTGCGGCTGCCCACCTGAATGTCTGGCCCACAAAGCACACTGAGGGGTGTGGTGTCCCGCTGAGTGTCAGAGCGCCCATCGGTGATGACCAGAGCTATTCTGTTGTTCTGAGTGGGCGGAAGCAGCCGATCCCGGGTGTACTGCAGCGCTTCTCCGGTAAACGTGCCGCCAGCCATCCACTGCAGTTTCTTGACAGCTCTGTGCCAGAAGACAGGCCAAGGTCAAAGCCAGGGTCAGGGTCCCGGTTGGGCCAGGCCCACTGTAGGACCAGGGATGGGGGCAGCGGTCTTGGGAATCCTCTCACTCTTTGAAGTCCTGGGCGTTGCGGATGTTGGGGCTCCGCATGTCCACATGTTCTTGCATCTGGTTGTGGCTGTACTGCACCACGCCTGCGTGTGACTGTCCTGGCTCAAACTGTAGGAATGACATCGTCGGGTCTGGAGCCCAGAACCTGTGTGTCCTGGAGTCCCAGCCTGGCAAGGGCCTCGAGACCCCTGCATGCACTTCCACCCAGGGCTGTCCGTAACTACTCCTGCAGGTCCACACGGCTCTGTACATAGCCCTCCCAGCTCTGTCCTGAAAGGATAAGCTCTGGACCCACTACCATGATTCTCTGCACCATATGGTGGTGATGCATGCATATAACTTCCATGGACACTAATGATGTGTTATTTGACCTTGTTACAAGCTACTACCATCTCAACGTATACATAAATCAGTGTATGCAGTGGTGAGCTGGGAAGCCAAAGTGGAGGGGCTGAGCTCTCTGTTGGCCCTACCTGTGGTCCAAGGTTGACTTGTACTCACCTTGACCAACTCATCCTTGCTCAGCCGGTCAATGACCTTGATGATGAAGTCCTTGGCAATCTCAAAGTTCTGCAGGCCAATGCTCTCGGAGCTGTCCAGCACGAAGAGGATGTCTATGGGGCCGCATGTGCACTCTAGGAGGGGGACGGGCCAGTCCTTAGTGCCCTTCTCCAGGCTTCCCTCAGTACTCCATGGTCCCACCCCACCTCCATTGTGGATTCTGAATCTTCTCCTGCATCTCCTGGTGAGCTAGACTTGCCGGGCTGGCCTTCACTGGCCAGACCCAACAGTTGCTACCCTTGCCCCTTCCTCCTCACTCTGTGGAAGAGTGGATGGGACAAGCCTGGAGGTCTGGTTCCTGCTCCAGCCTGTGGACGATTACTCAAAATGATAGGGAGACAGGACAGGAACAGCAGTGTCCTGGGGAAGGCAGATAGGTGGGAGAGCAAGGTGGATGAACGCACGGCTGCTGCATTGCTAGCCCACCACACAGCCAGGGTGGGTCCACTTAACACCGTGCAGGAATTCCCGAGAGAGAAGAGACGCCACTCACCACAGCAGGCTGAGGAAAGAAAAGAAAGAGCCCTAAACAGAACAGCTCCAGACTACAGTGTGCCCTGTCCTGCTCTGCCTAGCTTCGCCTCGCTCTGGCCAGGCCCTCAGCTTGTCAGAGTCCCTGAAATCTCAGAGGATGGGTAGTCCAGCCCTGGTTCTCCCATGTGGGGGACCTGGCAATCTCAGTAGCACGTACGCTCTGCTTGTCTGAGCCTCCCACCCTTGCAGACCCTTCGGGAACAGAATGCCGGGCCCCGTGGCTGGCAGGAACTTGTTGGCTCATTAAGAAAGTCACCCGGGCTCCAGATACTCACAGCACATTTTCATGATGATGTCCAAAATCTCGCACTCCTGGGAAGAGAAGTGAGAATATTAGTGTGGCTTAGGCTGAGGCCATTCCTGGTGGTCCCTGGGAACCCCCTGAGGGTTGGTTCTGTGCAGGGACTTCCCACGGCCTAGAGCGTTCCTGGCTTAACAAAAGATAGGGTGCAATTCCTAGCACGTAGCTGTCATGCATCCCCATGGCCATACGTCTCCCGCGGCTGTTCCGTGTCCCCTGTAGTCATCCGTGTTCCAGTGGTAGCCGTGCACCCCTGTGGTCTGAGTGCAAGACTCCAGGCCTCCTCCCCCAGCTACCCCCATCCATGAACAGTGCTTGCGAGCTCCAGGCTTCACTAATGTCCCCATCAAGGTCCAAGGCCATAGCGGTCAGCCCCCAGATGATTTGCAGATACCCTACTTACATCTGGGCCAGGTGGTCCCACGTGTCCTGGAGGTCCCTGTCAGAGCAAGAGCAGACAAAGTCTCTAAATGGGGAGCCTGTGCCCAAGGATTCTTGATCTGTATGTGTTCTAGGGACCTCAGTGTCCCCAGTTGTCCTTGGGGCAATCCTGGTCCCTTGAATCTTTTGGCTTCCACCTCTCATTGCTATAGATGACCTTGCCTTGCCTCCACCCCTAACCCCTACAGCCACATCACCTACCTGGGGTCCTTCGGGGCCTCGGTACCCCTTTGCTCCTTTGACCCCACGGGGTGAAATGTCATTGTTCTGGAAGGAAATGGCAAGGGGTCAAGCAAGAGCAGCCATGTGCACCAGCTGCTCTGGCCCCTCAGAGTACATCTTCAGCCTCCCTGCTCCCCTGTTCTAGTGAACAAAGCCAGTAGGGTTCACAGTCTTGAAAGACCCCACCCCTCACCCACTTACATCCTCTCCCGGGTCTCCAACTTCACCCTCATCTCCCTTGAGGCCAGGGTAGCCTTTTGTGCCCTGCAGGAGACAAAACACATGGGTTAGCGGGACCTAGGATGTAGCGAGGGCAGAGAAGGTAGATGCGACCTGGCTGGAGTGTCCCTGAAGTCAGTGATGTGACCCCAGACCCACACATGTGCATGCTGCCTGATGTCATGTGAGAAAATGAACACAGTGTGTTGATAGCACATGAGTGCTGTGTGAACACACATCTACAGCCTGACAGAGGCATGGTGGGGATACTCACGTTTATCCCAGGGGGGCCTCTGTTGCCTGGATACCCCTGTGAAGGAAGATAAGGGAGTTATACCAGGGTTGGGGAGGGGGGCCGAATGACAGCCAAGTCAGAGCTACAGGTTGATGGGCTTAGGGCTGGTGGAGGCCCAGGCCCAAATGCCTGGGCTAGCTGATGGCTCTGGTGTATCTCATCCACCCAGGTGGCCAGAAGCATTCCAAGGGGGACTTGGTTGGTGTGTAGGGAGGCCAATAACACTCACAGGGAAGCCGGGGAAACCTTCTGTGCCATTTCCTGGCGGACCATCTTCACCCTGAGAGTAGAGAGAGCTGCTGTCATCACGTGAGATTGTGGCTAGATGCCTGGGGGGCGTCCAGGACAGCTGTGTCCCCAGCCAGGGAAAGCCCCCATCCCCAGGTCAACCCTCAATTGAACTTTTAAGCAAGAGGGTCTTGCCTGGGGCATCCTCATCCTTGAGAGCTGAATGTGGATGCCCCTCCCCCACCAGCACCTCTCCAAGGGACCAAATAAGGCAAGTCCCAGCTGCTAACCCAACAGTAGCCTGGTAGGGCTGTTCTCCCAAATACTCACCCTTTCACCCATCAGTCCTGGGTCTCCTGGGGGTCCAGCGGGTCCTGGAGCTCCTCTGAGACCCTAAAGGAGTGGGGCAGGTAATAGCCAGGTCATAGACAATGTGAGTTAGTAGCACAATATTCTCCCTGGGACCCAGTCTCTCCCAGGGCAAGAGAGGGAAGACAAGATGCAGAAAGATGAGATGGGGGTATGGGAGATGCTGCAGGACTAGGGCTGTCCTCAGAGTGACACGCAGAGCTGGCCTTCTAGGTAAATAGCAGCGCAGAGTGGGCAAGTTCTTACCTCAGGGCCTGGAGGACCCTCATCACCTCGGTATCCTTTAGGTCCAATTGGGCCAGCATCACCCTAGAGATTAAGACTCATGAGCTCAGCTCACTGTTCCCAGGCCACACTTGTTTTCCTTCCCTGAGAACTGAGAGTCCCTGACCATAGGATCCTATCTCATATGGAGAAATTAGGCTCCTCCCACTGTCAATCTAGGGCCCTGAACGCAGAGGCGGAGGACCCTCAGGGACTCATGATAAGTGGGGTCAGTAGTCAGCATGGGGTATGGTCAGGAGGGGTTCCCTGCAGGTCCCTCGTCTCCACTATCCATGTTGAAGCCTTCGCTGTAGGTCCCAGTGTGTGTGGATGTCTTCCTTTGCTCATGAACCCTCCATGGTTGTACCGGCCTGGGAGGGACCACTACCCGTGGTGGTTAAATTCATATGTAGTCTTTTCCTTACTAGACTTCTGACCAAGGACAACTACAGATTCAACGACTGTATTCAGATACAGTTTGTTCTGAGATGCATGACCTATCTATCTGGTTCCTTCCTGAGGGCTCTGGGGACCATACCTGGTCTGGGGACCTGAAGCCCCAGTGTCTCTGGGCTGAGCTTGGCTGTACTGGCCCTGGCTCCCTGAACATGGGCCCTGAAAGATCTTACCATACCTTTACATCATGGAACCTCTTGTGTGTTAATCCTGCCAAACTCACCTCTATCCGGTCTGATACTCATGTCGCCCAAGGATTCAAAGAGTTCTTCTCCATCCACCCTAAAGCCTAGGGACCCACTCTGTTCTCATGGCCATAGTCTCCCTGCCTCTGTGGCTGAGTCTTTAACACCCTTCATGCCCACACACCAGGCCTTGTGAACATAACAGATCAAGACCAGAGATCTAGGGTCTATGGAATCTACAAGTGTCTGTGACCCACAGCCTCCAGTACATCCCTTGGTCTGTGTTGAGTGCTGACACACATCCATGACATCTGAACCCAAGCTAGCTCTAAGCATGGGCACCATGAGTCTGCAGGAACGCGTTTGTAGGAGCTTCCCCCTCCATGCTGAGTCACTGGGAGCATTTTTTCAGAAGACCCAAATGGAACACTTAGCTTAGTATTGAGTAGTCTGTGGGCCAACAAAACTGTGAGGTGTCACTATTCCCTGCAATACATTAGGCTTCCTACCGGATCTCCAGGGATGCCGACGGGGCCTTCTCTTCCTTGGTCACCTTGTGGTCCAGCTTCTCCCTGGGGAGAAATGAGCCCATGAATGCAGAGGTAGAGGCCACATGGGAACCACCAGCAATTTGCTCTAGGAGTGGCAAGTGATCTTGGTGGCCAGAGATTGAGGCACAATTGCAAGGATTGGAAGAGTCTGCTGAACTCCAAGCTGTAGACCACGGCTGGACCCAGATTCTTCTCCTTCAGATGGGCCCAATGAATGAGCGAGCCTCTGATGGATTGTGGACTGATGCCCTGCCTTGGATGTATCAGAGCCCTGGGCAGCTTCCATAGGAAGGCAGGAAAGCTGAGGCCTAGACACCAATAAGGCTGCATAGCTGGCCCTGTGAACCTACGCTCAGCTCTAGCCTCAGTGTGTCCCCTAGACAGCCCCGGAGCATGACTTACCGGGTCTCCCCTTGGGCCCCTCACACCAGGGGTCCCCCGAGGTCCTCTTTCACCAGGGCCACCCTGTGTGGAGAGAAGTAGATATGAGTCTATCTGTGATGCACTCCTGGGAAGGGTGGGAGCTTGAAGGCTGGACCTAGTGATTTCCCCATTCCAGAGGTGGGCCTCTGTGTTCCTCAGGCTGCCTGCTTCCTCAGGACTCTCAAGTGACCCAAGGCCCTGCATGCATGGTGAAATCTAGAATGGCTAGGGTCTGGCTTCCTGCCTAGCCTAGGCTTACAGACAGAGCGCTAAGGACCTACAGAGGTCAGATCCAGGCCAGTCTACACAAGCCTTTCCTGATGACGATAAGGACAGTATGGTACCATCCAACTGACTCACCCTCTCTCCAGGGGGTCCATCTGGGCCAGCGTTCCCCTAAGACAAGGAAGAACAGTACATGAGTCTGCATACTAGGTTGGACTCAGCCTGCAAGTGAGGATGGAGGCTAGACCAGGATAGGGGTGCTTACCTCATCTCCAGCCTCTCCTTTCTCTCCGGGGGGACCAGGCTCTCCTGGATCTCCCTGGGGGAGGACAAGTTGAGAATGACCACAAACCCCAGTGTCCACAAGGCTCATCCTATCCGATCCCATCACATGCCAGGTCATATTACCTCATCTCCAGTTGGCCCCGAGCTTCCTGGTCTTCCAGCCTCACCATCCACTCCAGCTTCACCCTGGGGAAGATCAGAGATCTTGGTCAATGGGTTCAGACCAAGCCACCTCAGGGCCTGGGCCCCGTGACGGTATGCTCTTACCTAAACCTCAGGTGACCCCCAACCTTAACTCTGGAAGAGTTCTGGCCTCCTAGGAACCTCACAATTCACCCACATCTGCATAGCACACCCTTGACCATGAAAGCCTTAAAACTCCTCAGGTCCAGACCTGAGATGCATGATGGTGAGAGGCAAACTTGAGTCCGCCAATCGAGGTTTTATGGCGGTACTTCTCAGAGCCAGGCTTGTTCCCCTCGCTGTGGGTCCCAGAAGGAATACTTGGCCTTAGTAGATGGTGAAGTCTCGACTCTCTGGGGCTGCCTGTCACCTACCTTCTCTCCTTTCAATCCAAAGGCACCAGCATCACCCTTGGGACCTGGGGGTCCTTGAATGCCCTGGTGGGAAGACGAATACACAGGTCACAGCTAGCCAAGATCTCCCGTGGGGCCCAGATAAGCGCCACCCTCAGACTGAGCAAATAAATCAAATGAATTCACATACAGCTCGGCCATTGGGCAGAGTAGGTGAATTCACATATAGCTTGGCCATTGGGTGGAGTCAGAATAGCAAGGTTTGGAACCAAATTTCCAAGAACCCATTATTCCAAAATATAGGAGGTAGAGGAAATGACTTACATCGAATCCTGGAGAGCCCTTGCAGCCTGGTAGTCCTGGGAACCCTGTCTCTCCCTGGGAGAAGGAAACAGTAAGATTGGAATGATTGAGTAGAGACTTGAACTCTGTTCATCCAAACCCCACTCAGGAAGGTCAGGAGCCCTCTGCACTTAAGGGGATCACTTTTCTCCTTTTCTGCGTCTCTCTCCCTCCCCCTCCTCTCTCCTCCCTTCCCTTTCCTTCCCCTTCCCTTTCTAGGTAAGCTCTGTCTGATGGCGTGTTTGTCCTCCACCATGGAATCTGTGGTCCCACCTCGGCCCTGCATATCATTACACTACAATATTATGATTTTAAAAATGGCCGGGAAGGAGTCACACCATACAACAGAACTCACATAGGAGGTTTATTGGATGAGGAGAGAGAAAGGGCAGAGAAGGGAGCAGAGACCAAATGTTGTAAAACCACAGGAGAGACCTTGGGGGGTAAGAGCCAGAGGCCTCATGGCTGGCCGGAGACAAGCATGCCATGGAGGCAGAGCTTACCTGAGGTGTTTATTGAGAGCAGAGTGAAGGGGAGGGAAGAGGAAATGAGAGAAACGGAGAGGAAGAGGAAGAAGAGGCAAGGACCAGCCTTTCCTCTGACTTGGGTCTTGGCAGGAAACATCACCTGACTCTCGCTCCCAGGAAGACCCACCATGGGAACTGCGCCTGCGCACTTGGGGCAGCCCCTGGCTTTGTCTCCTCCCATCTTAGGCGGTATACCCCAGCCTCTCAGCCTTCCGGCCTCATAATTACCTTCATGCCGTCTACCCCGTCGATGCCACGCTTGCCTTTCTCACCCTGTGAGGCAGGGAGACAAAGGGAGGTTAGACAAAGGCCAGATGTGGCCAGCGCTGGCCCGTGAACAGCATTTACGTCCTTGACCCACCCATACTCACCTTGTAGCCTTTCGGTCCTCGGGAGCCCTGTGGGAATAGGAAGAAGAGGGTGAGGGGCAGTCCCCTGGCTGGACCAGAGGGCAGCCCCCACTGCACCGCCACACGGCACCGGCACACGGCACCGCCCCACTGCACCATCATCACATGGCACCGGCACACGGCACCGCCCCACTGCACCATGTCACACTGCACCCTCACACTGCACCATCATCACACGGCACCGGCACACTGCACCATGTCACACTGCTCCGGCACACTGCACCGGCACACGGCACCGCCCCACTGCACCATGTCACACTGCACCCTCACACTGCACCATCATCACACGGCACAGGCACACGGCATCGGCACACTGCACCGTTGTCACACTGCACCGCCCCACTGCACCGTCATCCTCCCAGTAGGAGGGAGGGAGGCACGCACAGTGTGGTGGGACCACTGAGAACACAACAGCATCCCACACACCCAAAAGATACAGAATTGTGGCTATCAGGGACGCAGGACAGAGTGGGAAGGAAGAGGACAAGTCCTGTATTCAGAGGGTCTCCAGGAACTGCCCACTGAGGCAAAGTGACATTCCCAGTCCTCTCTGATCCAGGTGGCCTGAGGTGGCAGCAGAACTCAGGAGACCTGTCCCTGGAGACCAGACACATCCCCCCTGAGGCATAGAGGGTGATGGGAGGGTCTGATTCCCATGATTCCCCCTGACAGAAGCACCGGCTATCTCCCTGTGATGCTCATTGGTCAAGATAACGAAGCTGGCCCTTACTCACCTTCTCTCCGCGGCTCCCTTTTTCTCCCTATGAACCAAACAGAAAAGGAAGGGGTACGTTATTTTTGTGCTGATCAGTTTGTACCTCGCTGCCAAGCCCTGATCCATTTCATTCAGGAGAGGTCACTGGGCATTAGGGACACGTACCTTCATACCCTGGTACCCGACTGGCCCAAGATCTCCGGGTCTTCCCTGGAACAGAACAAGAGATAGTCAGACATCCCTGGATAGCAGGGGAAGGGACCACTCAGCCCACCTCACCCCTCACTACAACTAGAAAGACCCACATAGAATCTTGAACCTAGGCAGGCCCGGGACAGCGTGGGTAGGGAAGAAGACAGGGCCTCTGTGAGGCTCCCAAAGGGTCTCCCAAGATCTCATGGCAAGCTCCAGGAAAGAACCCAGAACACTCAGGAGGGAGGAGAAGGGGACACAGTACCCAGAGGAGAGGGAGGGGATCCAGGTCTCCATGAGGAGGGCTAGAAAGGAAGGGGAATTGCCAGGAGATTGATCATGGCCCAAAGCAGACTTGTTGGCCTGATCCCTGGGGCAGCCTTTCTTCCCCCAGTGCTCAGGGCTGCTGTTCTAGAAGTTTCTATGGCTCAGATCCCCAGGCTCAGGCTTCTCAGCACTTGTCCCCACTGTCACGCAGATGGTAACCCATACTCACGGGGTCTCCAGCTTCTCCCTTCTCTCCGGGAAGACCTGGCTTTCCTCGTTCCCCCTGGAAGGCAAAGGAGATCAGCTCAAGGGGACCAGGTCAGGAGCCATGCCCATCTGTCCTGGAAAGCTGGGCAAGACCCCTTGGGCGTGAGAAAGATCTACAGAGCGATGCCATCCAGGTTCCAGAGTTCTTCTAGCCATGATTCTGGGTCTGCCTGGGTTCTGGGAGTCTTCCCGGGTTCCTCAGGCTGTGCCACCCTAGACTTGGGCCTAGACTTTGTCTCTGCCCACAAGTTCTCAAGACAGAGCAGGTATGGTACTCTAGGCCTAGAGAAACAGGGAGACCCAGCAAGGAAGCTCCCTGGGGTGGGGCGGGGGGATATCTCAGCTCTGTGGGTGACAGCCATGTGGCAGGAGAGCCACCCTAGATCTGACCCCAGCATCTCCCATAGTGTTCAGATTTGTCCCATGTGAGTCGCAGTAGGACTTGGACCCCCAGTTTCATTCCCAACTCCACCATAAGGTCTTTGATTTCAAGAATCGAGTGGATGCCAAACCAACTTTAAGCCTGAAGGCAGTCTTGGGGACCACAAGGGGGAGACTCTGCATTTCCAACTCCCACACCCCAAACCACATTTAAGTGATGTCCAGTCTTTGTCCCTGGACAGAAGCACCTGCCCAGCCAGTGTCGGGTGTACAAGATTCCCAAAGAGGTGGGCGTAGAGCTAGGGCTCCCAGTGACTCTATCTCAAGAGAAGCAAGGCAATTTCAGCCACTCACCTCATACCCGGGGTCTCCTCGGGGACCAGGAGGTCCTCTGGCAGCCTGAAAGAAACAAGAGACCTCTCTTCATCCTCAGATCCTAGACAAGGGTCAAGGGACCAGCAGGGAAAGTGGACCACACTTACCTGGCAGTCAAAGGTACAGCACTGTGGAAGAAAGGGATAGGAGATCAGTCAGAGTCCAAACGCAGGGGATGGATGCTCCAACAAGGACAGGAAAGGGCCCGGGGACACTCACTCCAACAGGGGGGGACACACTGGCAGGGCTAGGACCCGCGTAAGACACAGGCCCTGACGTGGCTCAGGGGAGCACACTTACCACTTGTTCCACGTTATTTTTCTGAAATGGAAACCGAAGGGTGAGTTAGTCTTTCCTCTGGGCCCAGGCTTTCTTCCCCCGCCCCAAAGAGGTCAGTGCTCACAATCATTTCCACAATGGTGTCAATGGTCTGGCTGATGGTCTCTTCGGCATCAAGGCTATGACCCCAGTCCGCCGCTGTGAAGTTGCGCCGGTATGTGTGGTCTGTGGCGATGATGCTTAGACGTGGCTCCTGAGCGCGTGGACGAGGAGAGAATGAATGACCTCTGAAAGGCCATGCACCACCGGGAACTGGGTGGTGGTTGCAGAGCCAAGCCTCAGGAGGGTGGGGTCAGCCCTTTGAAGGGCTAGGACTATCTGCTGGAGTGTCTGCACCCCAAGGGTCATACCAGGGTCCCAGTAGGTGGGAGGGGCCTTGAAACAGACAGTCTGTGTGTACCCAAATATTAGCAGAGAAGACTCCAGAGACTCTGGGGCCCAGATGGCAGGAGCCCAGAGGCCCTCCATCTTGTGTGTTGAGAGCGTAAAAGGAGGTGGGGTCTTACTAGGTGGTCAGGTGTGATGGCCACGGAGAACACTTTGATGCCCAGATGCTTGGCCTCGTTGACTGCATCTTCAAGGCCCCCACATGGTTCCTTGTAGCCCTCTAGGGGGTGTCCATCAGTCACCACGATCAGGTACTTGTTCTCCTTGAGGTGGGAGCCCCTGGAGAGGTGGGCAGCATGAGATCCCTCTCTAGGGCTCAGAGCCTGGGAACCTGAGCTGAGACCCTCCAGTCCAGGAGAAGGACCTGAGGAAGCTCTGGACATGCTGTCCCCTGTCACCCAGGGACCAGGATTCCCCATTGATCATGATTATAAAGGAGCAGGTCTTGTTACATGGCCACATCTTTGAGATGCACTGTCAGGGAAGGCACCTGTCCTTAGTATGCATGCTAAGTGGGTATCATCTCAGGATGCACTGGACCCCAAATCTCTGAGAACAAGAGAGCCAGGGGTGACCCTGGGCTACTGGGGGTTGGTGGTGTCCTGCGGAAGGCAACTGGTGTAAGAGGTAGAGGGACTCACAGATACCCTCGAATTGTTTCACCCTAAACAATGCAATGGCCTCTCTGAGCAAGAGGTCAGAGTAGGGTAAAGGGCCACACAGACATTAGGGCTTTTCCACACAACGTGCAAGTTTATTCTGTGGATCGCACGTGGCAGCCATGCCCTAGGCCATATCTCCAACTCAGCCACTAACCTTCTCACCTCATACAGCTACAGATGGGAGACAGGCCTTAGCACAGCCCGTACAATTTTATCACACATTGGTGTTAACGTGGAGGGGCCCAGTGGACCTCGGAATGGGGCTCAGCCCTGCAGCCTCACAATGCTGGGGTATCTCAACGAAGCCACAGAAGGGAAGAGGGGTGAGGGGCTGGTATTTCTCCCCTGAGCTGGCTGCACGGGGAAGGAGTAGAGTCATAGCCACCTGTGACAGCTCAATGCCTGGGTCATTATGGGAAGGCATCGAGCCAGATGAGGAAAGGGTCTCAGACCCACACATGATGGGACGTGGAAGAAGCCATTCCGCCTGCCATTAAAGGACTTTAGGCGATGCCAAAGCTGTCCTGCAGTAACTGGCTGCTCTCTCCATCTCTCCCTACGTCACTATCTGCTTCTCTGTCACCTCTTTCTCTGGGTGGTGACCAGGGTCATTTAGTTCACTGGTTGAGACAGCGACTAGACACACGGATGGATGAAGATTGGGGGTATGGCCCTGTGGACCCTGGCAAGGTGAAAAGGTTTGTGGCTACAGGCACATTGCCCCCTGAGGTAGAGTTTCTAGACCCCAGCCCAGCCTTTGATGGGTAACGGGTAGCCTGGCAGCGGTTCACCTGGCCATGAAAAAATGGGTCAAGGAGGCCCTGTAACACACAGGTTAAGAAGGTCTGTGTCTGAAGTCACCAGAGACCATCCTGGTTGATAGAGTTTGACATGGGCCTGGATTGGGCCCTTGTGAATGGCCCAGATTGGGCCCTTGTGAATGGCCCGGATTGGCCCTTTTGAAGGGCCCTGCACCACTCACCCTATGAGCAGCTCCTCCAGCCCCTTCTTGATGGCACAGTCAGTGTAGGTGCCTTTGCCGAAGTACTTGACAGCATCCACGCTAGCCTTGAGCTCATCGCGGCCACTGGGCATGCGCGTGAGCCCTCGGATGATCTCCACTTCATCGCTGTAGTGCAGGGCACCCGCATTCCAAACCAGGTTACGGTCACACCGGTAGTACCTGAGAGTCACAGGTAGGACGAGGTGAGGGGGCTTCACTCTAACCTGCACGAAGGGACTTGCTGTCCCACCCAAGGGTGATCTCACGGATGATCAGGCGGCTCAGGGTCCACACAATGGGCATGGCTGGACAAACCAACCTAGGTCTCAACTGAGCTATAAACATGACCCCAGCTGGGGCCACAGACCCCCATGTACTGCAGAGGGCTGGGTGAGGACAAAAGCAGGCACAGGCTAGTTCTAAATAGGACAGGTGGGTTTCTGAAGTGGGTTCAAGTTGCCTCCACCTTGTTGGCCACACAGCTCTCCAAGGCCTGCTATGGTGGCCCATGCAGGACATCAGGAGACAGGGTAACCAAGGCCTCTGGAATAAAATATAATTCCATCCATATCATAGGATATCCATATCATGGATGCTGAGTAAAGGGACCGAGGCCACCTCACTGCCTTCTACATTAGGACCTCCTTTTTTCTTTCTAGGGCCTCAGATTTGTTCATTAAGTTCATGTTCTAGAACTCCACAGTCCCTGAGGTGGCAGCCCTGGGGGTAAATGGTTCGCTCCAGCATTCCAGAGCCACAGTCTCTACGGGCAGGGCCCTGGGCCCTGGCTGGGTAGCTAGTAAGGCTGAAGATCACACTGTCTGAGTTCCCATCCTCACACTGACCGACTGCTGTACAGGGACCCTGCTATGGGGAGAGGCTCATTACCTACGCCTTTCCTCAGGACCTGCCCTAGCCACACCCTCTGTCCTCAGGGTCCCACTGAGGAGGGAGTGAGAAAGGGGGTACATGAAGCATGCTGTATCCCACGCACCCCTACTCGCAGCCTGTGTTGAGGACACTGGGGACTTAGGCAGACACTCTGAAGTCCATGTGGATCAGATGGGATCCAGCTGCATGCAGGACTCCAGGCATGAGGCATAAGTATTTATCTGACTGACTCCCCAAACTCCTGTCTGTGTTTGGAGTGTGGAGAGGCCACATCTCTACACTCAGTACTGTCTCCTCAGTCCTGCCAGTGAGGTGATTCCTCCCCACTGTCCTATCCCACACTCGGTCAGCCTCCCTCCTGCTCCACCGCTCCCCCACCCAGCTGCACCACACAGGATGGAGTCCTGAAGAGGGAAGTTAAGGCTCAGCTCTGCATGCAGGTCCACCCCCTCCCCAAGCCCATACAGGATAGGCCAAGGCAAGTTCACGCTACCTGTCTCTCAGGTTGTCTATGAAGCGCTTGGTGAAGGACTTCACCTTGTCCACCAGGGCCCCATAGGGTTTCAGCCTTAAGGCCACACTTTCCGACGTGTCCAGCACGAAGAATAGATCCACAGGGCAGTCTGAGCCAGGGAAGGTCCCATAAGGTCATTCAGCCATGCCTTGAGCCCCGCTGGGAGCACCAGACCCCCTTCACACATCCCCATTCAGGCCAGAGGCTCCCTGAAACACCATCCCTTCTTAGCAGTAGAGCCTGGGCAGGTGATGGCGGCCCACCAGCCACCTGCCTAGTAGGCGACACCCAGCAGGGTCCGAAGGACACCCAAGGTGTCCTGTCCCTTGAACAGAGCCTCACTCAGAGTGGCCTTGGCCAGTTACAGAGGGCAGAGACTGCCTGGGAGAACTGGATTATTTCTCATTTGGTTCTCAGGTTCAACTCAAAGCCATGACCTCACGCTCAGGTATGAGGGGACAGGTCATCTATCTGGCTGTCAGGCAAAGAGAGATAGCAGTTCTGAGGCCTTCAACAGTCATTCACCCAGGACAGAAAACAGACCAGGCGTGGTAGCCACAGGCTCCTCTTCATTGGTAGGTCCCCCTGGAGTCTCCAGCTCTGTCATCTCCCTAGCATGGAGAGACTTGAGGTGACAGGACTTCAGGACCTTGTGGGTGCAGTATTCCAGCTGCTTCAAGATGGGGACTGAGTGGAATGCAGGCTTGGACAAGGGACAAGGCCCCTTCTCGGTGGCTCTCCACAGGATTAAGACAAAATGGGACTAGTGACAGTACCCAGGTTGTGTGTGGGGGGGCGGGTAAGCATTGAGTTTATCTACTTCCAGGCGGTCAGACAGCTAAACACAGTGCTCGGGAGTGCAATAAGCTCACTCACCTTGGAAGGCAATAGCCTTGGGGCCCGGGATGTCCTGTGCAGCCACCCAGCAGGCCTGTAGCAGCAGGGGCAGCAGAGCGTGGGCCAGCCTCATGTTTCTGGCTGGCCTGCGGGTCCCCATCAAGTGCAGGCCAGGGTCAGGGTGGGCGCTGGTAATGGCAGAGTAAGAGGATGTCTCTTCGCTCGCTGCAGTTAGAGCCCAGGGCTGTTGGGAGCCAGTGAGGGTGGAGGGAGGGAGGGAGGTGCAAAGAGGGGAGGGATCAGGAGAGGAGGGGGAGAGGAAGGGGAGGGCCTCAGAGCTGAGTGAGTCACAGCTTCGGGTCTCTGGAACCTTGAAAAAAAAACCCTCTCCTCAAGGGTTTTATGAACTGAGATACTCCGGGGCTGTGGAATTCCAGTGACCACAGCGTGTGGGGTATTTCCTCGCTCATAGTCGACTACCCTGTGTAAAGAAGAATAAATATAGTGTGTACAGAATATGTGATCCCGAAAGAAGTTCAGGAAATATTTCTGACAGTTTCATTCCAAATACTGCCGGTGGGACTGACCAACCCAGTTTACGGGTGTGAGTACCCACTCCTACAAACGCGGCTTTCTCAGGCGCTGGAGAATTCCATGCCACTGTCTCTTCAGTTTAGTTAAATACTTACTTGTCAAAGGTATTTTCATCTTTACTATGGGAAAACCAAGTTGCCAACAACAACCATACGGATGTGTTTGTAGAAGTCTCTCTCTCTCTGGGGTGGTGGTCGTAGTGGTGGTGGTGGTGTGTGTGCGTGTATACTGATAAAGTCCCTGAGGAGAGGGCACCAGACAAAGCCAGAGCCATCCTTGCCCAGAGAAAATCCCAGAAGACTGGTGAAGTTGCTAGAACACAAAAGCTTGATTACAAATAGTAACATCATTAATAGTAAAAGTTCTTTAAAGAAAACCAACAGTGACACTTGATCCCAGGACTCCTTGCGATCGCATCCTTTGTCTTCATGCCTGTCTGACAAAAGAGACTGTGTCGCCATGGTGTGCACACGGTCTATTGGTACAAATCTCATTGCCCCTCTTGTGTTTCCCAGGATGGGTGGATGATAGCGCAGAAGAAGCCTCAGGATGGGAAGCACAGCTCAGTGGTGCAATCAGCTGTGCTTGGGGGTGTTCTACACAAGGAATTCAGAGCAGACCCTCCAAACAGCTTCATTTGTCCTTTTGTAGCTGGTCTCGGCGGCCCTACGACACCTGCTTTTCCTCTCCTCAGGTTGTCTTTGTGGACAGGAGAGCTGTGCTGGAGAGAATACATGGCGAGTCCTGGAGAATCCCAGCCACCTGGTCCCCCGCTGCAGCCACCTGGTCCCCCGCTGCAGCCACCTGGTCCCCCGCTGCAGTCACCTGGTCCCCCGCTGCAGTCACTTGGTCCCCCACTGCCACTGCTGCAGGTCCACACATGGCCCTTTCCATCCCATGGCAACGCCGTTCCTTCATTCCTTCATTCTCCCTCGTCCTGCTCTCTGCCTCTTTACCTCTGTGTTTTGCCGCCTTTCCCCACCCCAAGACCACTTTAGGCTCCTATGGGGGCTACTAGGGCTATATCTGGACAAGCTCCTTGCTATTTACCCTTGATTCCAACCTTTGCCAGGCTGCAGGTCACTTTTGGGTGTATCTCTCCTGGGCAGTGTGCCCCCGAAGCCAGCCTGGTCTTTAGTGCTTTGGAGAAAACTGCCCTAAGCCATGGGAATATTAGGACTGGAAAAGTGTGGGGTACCAAGGGCGCTGAGACTCAACCTGTATAAATAGATGCCTTAATTCACATGTGTGTATGTTTGCACGTGTGTGAGTATGTCCAAAAAGTCCAGAGCAGCAGCAAGCCCACGGCTCGCTTCTCATGACCTGAGGTTCTCTTCCCTTGCAGACCTGCCTACAGTCCCTGGGGGACTCAAGGCTAGGCAACCCCTGGATCTAAAATTCCAAACCAAGTTCCAGAGACTTTGTCAGGTCTCAAGCACCCACACAGGATGGCTGGGGGTCAGTGAGTCAAGTGGGCAGGAAGGAGACCCTTGGCGCAAGGCTGCTAAGCAGGAGGGTCAGGGTGGGGGGGGGGAGAGCAGGAGAGCCTGAGGGGCTCTTTCCTATTTCCAGCTCTTTGTAATGGGGGAGGGGGAGTGTCACCCAAAAAAGTGAGTAGAAACTGGAAAGAATGAAAACCCCACAGAAACTGCCTTTGCCAGCCCCTGGCTGGCTCTGAAGTCTTGGGCGTGGTCAGGAAGGAGTGAAGAACCATTTTTCTCCACGGAGCAACAGCGCCTCCTCTGCCTGCAGACGACCAGTCCCAGCAGCTCCCAGTCTCTTTTGAAAGTGTCTTCTCTTCCAGCGCTTTGAGGAAGAAGAAAAAAATTTAAAGCTTGCTTTTGGGGAAGGTAGGGGTATTTAACCTCACTCAAATCCTGCTTAGTGTATGGGCCCCAGAGGCCATAGGCCACCATCATAGGAACCATTTTTATGTCTTACTTAGAAATGTTTCAGAAAACCAGAAGGCAAAAATCCCTTATCTGCGTCTGTAAGAACTGCTGTGGCTTCGGGTGATGCGCGATGGGCGGCAGATCCCCGCCTCTGTGGTGCCTGCCTGCCCGGGCATACATACATACATGGGGTCTCCTACTAGGAGGGGACAGGCTGTGATGCAGGGGTCTCATGATCGGGTAGTGGGGTCTTCAGGGAGGAGGCCCCCTGCTCTGGTCTTGAGCCAATGTGTCCTGGTAGTGACGCACTAACTAGACCCTACTGACCCTCTGTGGTCTCAGTTGGTGACTGCCATGCCAGTCCGAGTTCCTTGTATCTCTTGCTGTCTCTCAGGGCCTGCCCATAACACACCCTGTTGTGCCTAGGCTTACAAATCAGGCCATCATCCATGTCATCCAGCAGCGGCAGTACTGACTGTGTTAGTTCCAAGTCCAGAACATGTGGCCTACTGACCAGGCCCTTCTGGAACTCTGGTGGCTCAGGGGCCTCTCAAACACACTCTTCGTGGTCTGGTGGTCCGCTTGGTCAGCTATGTAGGACCAAGGATAAGGGACTTTTGCTGTGAGACCTGAAGGCTGTAGCACAAATCCCCAGTGCCCTGTGGTTGGATGGGCATTGTTGCCCAGGTAGAGAGTCCCTTTGAGTGGAGGCCTGGGCTCACTGGTCCCACACTGAGTTTCTGGTTTTAATGGTATAGTCACAGCCTCAAATGCTGGTTTCAAATATCAGCCTGTGCCTTGCAGATCGCCATTCTGACAGAGTTGGGGGGTGGGAGGGCTCGTCCCGTTTGTTCAGTTATGGCATCGGGCTGATCCATGGCCTAAGGAGCTAGGTCCAGACTTGGGATTCTGCTGATCTCTGGCCCCATGGGCAGCATCTTGGTGACCCCCCTTGCCCTCCCAGGACAGTTCAGATATGACTAGTGCCCTCCATGGGCTCTACCCAAGAAAATGGGTTAGAAAGGGGATCCCAAAGGCTGCAGGCTACAGGGCAGAGGACACGTGTGGAACAGGGTTCCCTGACCTGAGGGTGTGTGTCACAGCCAAGGACGCTGGCTGCCCACTGCACACCGACTCCAAGGCCTCACAGCTGAAGAGAGAAGCCACATGTTTGGCAACTGCTTGACCCCGTTCACTGAGCTTCCCAATACACAAACGCCGGTGCCCAGCATTTTCACAGCCTGGGCAATTCCAGGAGCCTCTTAACTGGACAAGGAGTTTGTCCATCCCGCGCTCCAGGCAAGGCCAGAAGAAGAGAGATCTGGGATTTTCCAGTCCCAGAAAAAAGCCACATGCCTTCAGAGAGAGCGGTGACATGAGCCCAGGGGGACAGGCGTAGAATCCAAAGGATGGGGTTACCCAGTGTTTGAAGGGCCCACTTTGGGGGCTGTGGGATTTCCGGAATGTCTTCAGTCTTTCCCAGGGTGTGGGCTCTGGAGAGCTGCCTTTATTGCCAACACCAAAGACCCAAACCCTCTTCACATTGGCTGAACAAAGACCGCGTTGTTCCCTGTATTGCCTCGACTGTCTAGTGAACTTTCCTCCCAACTTAGAATATGACTCATCAAAGAAAATAATGTTTTCCATGAGCTGCACTCTGTTTCCATGGCTCCTCACTGTGGATGTTGGAACTAGGAGAGATGCCTGGCAGGCATGTGGCCCCACCCAGAGGCCCCACACAGGGGACTCCCCTGTTCCCCTGTTCTGCACCTCAGCACGGACAACAATTCTTCTTCATTCTGGGGAGCCCACATCCCCTCGGCACTGGCACACAGGGTCCAATGATGTAGCTGAGGCCAGACCGGGCTACATGCCTGAGGTACACCGTGGACAGGGTGGCTCCCATCTCTTAGGGTGGCTCCCGTCTCTTAGGGTGGCTCCTGTCTCTTACCTCCTGTTTACCAAATGCCAAATGCCAAGTGAGTCACCTGGGCAGAGAACTCGCGTGGTGACATCTCATGGGGCAGGATGATGCTCGCTGTCTGGGTCTCCAGAGCCACTGATGTGAAAAATGTAATCCTGGAGCCACCACCAGGGGTGACCATCATCTGAGCTGTGGGCCCTCAGCAACCACTTGGTACTAGCTGACAAAGATCCTCTCATTGGTGGCCAGACAGGGAAGGCAGTGCTCTGGGGAGGAGCACCATAATATATCGCTGGGGACACATTGATCTGCTCATGGAGGGGGGCTAAAGCCAAGTACTTCATATATCAGGTTAGGGGAACTATACAAAGCTTTAGTTCCTACCACTGTCCCCAATATGGGCACAATATTGTCCATCTCAGGATATGCGAAGTGGACAGGGTAACTTGGCAGTTCTCCCCAACTGGCATGCACCTCTGCAGCCAGGAATTTCCCCTAGAGATGGGGTATAAAATTATATCACCATGTGAGTCTGCATGGGCCCCACATTATAACAACAACAACAACAATGCAGTAATGTTTGAAGGTGCAGTAAGAAGGGCTGGGCTGTTGAATAAGCCCAAAGCTATATAGTAGTCCTAAGACCATGAGACTGAGCTGGGTGGGCACTGGAGCGTGGGGTGGCACCAGGGTCCCACAGCAAACAGAAATGGAGAGGTCCGAGGTCTCCCTATAGAGCAAGCTAGGTGGGGCCTGATTTACACAGGGCTGGTCTCTCATCATGAGGCAGATAGGCAGCTCACTGTTCTAGGCCGTGCCCACGGTGCCCAACTGATTGCTCCATGGAGGCAGATCCCCTTCACTGGTTCCCCCCAACCCACTGTGCTCAGTGATTCCAACTTATTCAGCTCCCAGGCTGCACATGAACCTAATTTATTTTTGGTTCTGTTGTTTGAAAACTGACAGTTTTATTTTCTCATGAGAAGCAGCCAGGGAAGCTCTGGTTGCATGCAGTCGTTTGAAAGAGACACGACAAAGCTAAAACGGGCAGCGTGCACGATGCCCAAAGAGACCAGCAAGGCAGAGCCAAGCGGTCAAGGGTAAGTGGGAAATCCCAGGCCTCCCTTCCCTGCGAGGCCTGGCTGGGAGCTCAAGGATACATAGTGGCACTGATGCTGGCGACTTGGCCTGAGGGACTTCAAGGCTGTCTGGGGCTGTCCTACAAACCTGAGGGTAGATATTCTTGAAGCCCTGGCTGGCAATGGAGACTGAGAATTCATGTAGCATTTGCAATCCTCTTCCTCTGAGGAGGAAGAGACTTCTCCAGAAAAGCAGCTGACCCACGCTACAGGCTGTGGCACGTGGGTGTCCCCATGGGTCTCCATGGCAACCTTGTCTCTGGACTTGGAGCCCCACCATCAAAGCGCCATCCTGGGAGCATGACCCCGACTCTGAGGACACATTGAAGCTTCCTCTGGGCAGAGGCAGGAAGCAGACACTTTGCTGGAGCCAGTGTTTGCACACACAGAAAAGCATTCAGAGAGCAGGCACCTTGGGAGCTGCAGTCAGAGGTTTCTGCTCTAATCTGCTCTCTTACACACACACACACACACACACACACCCCGCCCTCTACCTCACCACCCAATCCACACAGGGCCCCTGCTCCCTGGCCCTCTCTGAAGAGGGAGAGGACCCGAGGATACAGAGAGCCAGGGCAGTGGTACAGGCCATAGGAGAAGCCATAGACCCTCTGTGTTTGCGGATGGTGGGCATCTATGCCAGAGGTCAGTGGGCAGAACTGGCTACATCTCATTTTGTACCCTAAGGCCTCTTGCAACCCTTTAATTTAATCAACGTTTCCAACAATGACCCCCCCCCTCACAGGGAGCAGATTAAGCAGCAGGCCTGACCTTGGGGATGGAGGCAAGGGCTATGGAAAGTAGGGACCATTGACTCGGGGATATTCCGGAAATATCCATGTGCAAGGCCGGGGTTGGGTGCCATGGGCAGCCGTCATCCACTGAGGCTACTGTAGACTGCAGTGCCCCAAGAATACTTGGAGACATCCTTGTACCAAGGACCCTTGGGCTCTTACCCCCTCCTCAAGGGGCCCTCTCAGCCTACTTGCCAGCTAACGTGGCTGGCTATAGACATGGCGGCAGGGGGCTGCAGATCTGGACGGGTTAATCTTTCCCATTACCTCATGCTGGCCTCCTGCCTGCAGAGAGAGCAACATCTGGCAGGGATATTTCTCCAGCAGAGCCTGGGCCTCTGGAGGAGCAGCCTGGATCCCTCCCAAAGGCCAGCTGCAGGCTTAGGCAGGACTCTAGGGAGGGGGCTTCCTGGAAAACGACAGCCGCACTGGTGGCTCACCACCTGGGTCCGCGAAGCCCACCCTGGGCGGGGGGGTGGGCTGGAGATGACAGCCAAGCATTCCTGCGAACAAGAGTCACTTTCTGTCCTGCTAGCCCTGGGAAGTTGCTGGAGTTGTGGTGTGGGGGATAGGCTAAGCAGTACCCCAGAAGCTCTGAGGGGCCAGTAGGGACAGAACTTCAACATGAGATTTATTGAAGGCTCAGGACCATGTTTGGGACCACCAGGTCTAGGGTCTGCCTTCCTTGTCTCTATCCCTCAGTAGCCACGAAAGTGGGCCCCCGTCCCGAGTGTGTACGTGATACCCCAGACCCTAGAGCCCCAACCCCACCCTTCAGCACACAGACTGCTGGCCCACATTCAAGATCACATTGCTTTATTCAGCCAGAGGGCTGAGCTGTGGAGCCCACTGGGCATATACTGTTCAGGCTCCGTGTCTCTGCTGAGACCCTGGTATTTGGACAGTGGGTTCCAATGTATAAACCTCACACAGTCCTCATTGGAATAGATGTCCTCCCAGCTGCCGCCGAGACTCTTGCTTGGAGAGGTGCTACTGCCTGGTCACCTGACTCCTACTGAGGACAAGCCCTTTCAGAGGAGAAATCTTCCTCAACCCACAGGTGGGGAAGAGACCAGGACACGCCTTCCCTTCTGCAAGGGGCTGAGCACAGGCTACTCCAGGCCCAGTTCACCATTCACCTCGGGCAGCCAGAGGATTTCCATGGAGAAACTCCTTGTACGCAAGGGGCTGCTGAGGTCTCTGTTCAGTCGCCCTGGGGCCTGGAGAATTTGGGCTGTCCTGGTCCTCTCATTCCACTGGCCTCACCACCCAACCACGGAAGCCTCTGCTCCCTGGTCTTCTCTGGAGATGTAGAGGAGCCCAAAGGACTCAGGCTCGGCCAGGGCAGCAGGGCAGGAGACAGAAGGTGGGCAGGGTCATTTCTACCCTCTGTGCTCCAGGCTGGAGACATAAGGAACCAGGAACACTCAGATCTGGGTTGTGTCCAGCTCTGCCATCTGCTAGCTCTGTGACCCAGAGTCAGGGAAACAAACAAAAACCGTTTCTGCCAAGTGGCCAGGAGATCTGTCTCTTGGTTAGTGGGAGTTTGTGATGGGGTCCAAATGGCAGTTTCAGGATAGAACAATATCGATTCCTTAACAGGAGGCCACAATCAACAGGGCCCTGTACAGACTGTGTCCTGGTAGACACTAGGCAGATGGGCTGGTGGTGCTCAACCTTCCTAACGCTGTGACCCTTTAACACAGTTCCTCATGTCGTGAAAAATTATTTTCATTGCTACTCTGTAACTGTAATTTTGCTACTGTTATGAATTGTAATGTAAATATCTGTGGAAGGGTCATTTGGCCCCCAAAGGGATCGTGACCCACAGGTCAAGATCCATTGTGTTAGGAGGTACGCTAGAACCTTCTATCTGGCGTCTGATTTTCATTGCACCAAATTCCCTGAGGAGGCCTCTTGCCAGGCAGATATGCACTCTGGGTCACATCTTGGATTCCTAGGAACATTCTCTGACCTATCAAACCCTGGAGCAAGTGATGTATCTCGCTGTTCTGTGGAAAGGGAGCCTTGTTCTCGTTCCATGATCTCCAGGAACTGAGGAGTCATCTAAGCTCCAATCCAAGTAGGCTTATCTTTAAAACAGAAAGAATTGTTGAGATTCATAGGCCAACAGAATTAAAAACCCACAGGGAGTGAGATGCAGTGTCCCTGTTGAGGGCCTATCTGGGGTCCCGGGGGTGTTGTTGGAATTCAGGTGTTTGGCTCAGATATTTTCTGCCCTGCAGGTAGAGTCTCCCAGGGAGCGCTCATGGGTCCTAGATTACATTGGCTTCTTCCCCAGCACAGACTGGAAGCCCAGTGTTCTGGAGGTTAGTGTCTGGAGGGGAGCGAAAGCAACACTCATGAGGGCAGGTCAGAACAGCAGCTGTGCTTGCACTGATGCCATGAAGTAGAAGCCACTAAGGTGCCCAGCATTTGAAGCTGGCCCCTCTCTGAGAAGGGCTCAGGGATAAAGTCTGGGAAAACCTTCATTGCCAGGGCCGGCAACCTCAGCATCTCAGCTTCGAGTTCAAGGGCACCAGAATGGGTATGCTGCCAGGCTGTGGGACTCCAGCAGCTCTTGACATACAGCAGTGTGGAGCCCGGGAGCTCCATTGGGAGCCCAGGCCAGCAAACCGGCACCAGAGCCTAGCACAGACAATTCCTGGGGAGCAGTGGGGACGGCATAGCACTCTGAAAGCCTGAGACCTGCTCTTTAGCCTTCTTTCCCTGCTCTGGAGATGCGAAGGCTGGAGGAAGGAGGTCCAGAGAGGCTCTCGGGGACCAATATGCTGGGCTTGGGCGCCCTCTGTTGTCCAGATGGGCACTTTGGCTGGGTGATGAGAGTGGATAGGGCTGAGCAACCCAGACTGGTGGTCACTACTGTCTTCCTCAGGCCTCTGGCTTGCCCCAGGTAATTTGCAAATAGGAATATATGATTTTTTTCTATTTGTAGCCATTTAAATTCTTTTTCTTGCCAATTGCTCTAGCTGAGACTTCAAACACTATGTTGAATAGGAGTAAAGAGAATGGACACCCTGCCTTGTTCTAGATGTTAAAGGAAATCTACCAACTTTTGCCCATGTGCTTGCTAATTTTATGCCAACTTGACATAGCCTAGAGTCATCTGAGAGGACAGAACACTGACTGAGGAATTGTCTCCATAAGATCAGGCTGCAGGCAAGCCTGTGGAACATTTTCTTAATTAGTGATTGATGAGGGAGGGTCTAACTCATTGTGGGTGGAACCACTCCTGGCCTCGTGGTCCTGGGTTCTATAAGAAAGCAGGATACGCAAGCCAGTAAACACTACCCCTCCATGGCCCCTGCATCAGCTCCTGTTTCCGGGTTCCTACCGTGTTTGAGTTCCTGTCCTGACTTCCTTTAGGGATGAACAGTGCTGTGGAAATGTAAGCCAAATAAACCTCTTCCTCCCTGAGTTGCTTTGGTTGTAATGTTTTATCACAGCAATAACGACCCTAGGACAAGTTGGTACCAAGATAGTGGAGTTTGGCTGTGATATACTTGACCATGTTGTTTCGGGGAGGATTGTGGAAGAACTTTGGAACTTTGGGCTAGAAGAGTCACGGAATATCAAGAGCTCAGTGAGCTGTTCTGTAGGAGCCTGGAAGATGAGAATGTTGGAGCAGTGTGGATGATGGAGGCCTGGCTTGTGAGGTTTCAGAGGGAACCAAAGATTCTACCAGGCCTTTGTGAGAAGAATCTGTGGCGTCTGGTCAGTGGGGCTGAAGAATCAGTGTGATTCAGAAGAGACCAGCAGCAATGAGGTGAAATCTCGGAAGCGTTTTCTCAGGGTCAGCCCACACAGAGCCTGCTTTCCAGAAAAGGCCAAGGTTGTACCTCCTGTTGGCAGCTGAAGCTGGTAAGAGTGTAAGAGTCACCCAGGTGGTGCTGGCTTTGAAGTCACGAAGGGATCGTGGAGATCAGCTGGGGCTGGGCCCTGTGAGAGACCAGGAGAGACCGTTGGAGACTGTGAAGCCCTGGTAGTAGTGGAAGACCAGGATTGAGGGGTCATGCAGACGAGCTGAGGCTTGGCACCGTGAGAATGAGCCCAGGAGAGGCTGTTGGTGAAAGCGCAGCCCGGTTGCAGCAGAAGGCCCCAGTGTTTTGGAGATGCCAGCACCGTGGGATGATCACCCGGAACAGCAGTCGTGGAGTGGAGCCTGCCGAGTTAGGAGACAACCCGTGTGCTGCAGTGGGTGGAGCTGGAGAAGCGACCCAAGGAGAAGGCCCTTGGAGGAACCCTAAAGACGGTGAGTGGATGCTAGATATTGGCAGCTGAATTGTTTGCACGGTTGGAGTATGGTTTTGCTTTGTTCAAACTGTGACTGTGCCCTGGTTCTTCCCTCTTGAAGTAAGGTTTTTAGCTTTTTTTTTTTCTTTATAGAAGCCCACAATTGAGAGACTTTGAATTTTTAAAAGAGATTTTGGGTTTTAAAGGAGTTTGGATTTTTACAGAGACTAAACTTTTAGAGTATTTGAATTGGTGATATTTTGGTGATAAACAAAAAAAGGGTTATGTCTTAAAGTACTGTGTGTCAGGTTAATGAGAGGTCAGTTGTGTTGGCACATTTTATGTCAACTTGATACAACCCGGAGCCATCTGAAAGGACAGAACCCCACCTGAGAAGACACCTCCATTTTGTCTCCCATCCATAGAACTGGGCTGTAGGCAAAGCTGTGTAGAGGATTTTCTTAATTAATGATTGATGGGGAGAGCCCAGCCCATTGTGGGTGGTGCCATTCCTGGGCTGGTGGGCCAGGGTTCTATAAGAAAACAGGCTGAGCTGAGCAAGCCATGCAAAACAAGCCAGTAAATAAGTAGCACCCCTCCATGGCCTCTGCTTCAGCTCCTGCCTCCAGGCTCGTGCCCTGTGTGAGCTGTCATTGCTCTGCAAGTGTAAGGCAAATTAACCCTCTCCTCCCCAAGTTGCTTTGGTCATGGTGTTCCATCACAGCAATAGTGACTTAACTAAGACTCACTGTCTAGCATCCTGTTGGCCATAGGTTTGTTGTATGGAGCCTTTGATTATGTTGAGGTATGTTCGTTACATTACTGGTATTCTCAGAGGCTTTTTTATGAAGGAATATTGGATTTTGTTCTGGTTTCTGCGTCAATTTAGATATTCGTGTCTATTTATTTACCAAATTGCACTTATTAGTTGGTCATATACATCTTGGATACCTTTAGATTCATTTGCTCTACTGTGTAGTTTAGCTTTGTAGTTAATGTGTTGATTTTCAGTGTGGGTGACACCTAGAGGTGACAATGGGGTATAGAAACCAGCTACCATTGTTGTATCAGGATCAGTGCGGCCTTTTAAGTCAATTAGTGTTTGTTTTACAAAATTTGGAGTCCTAGTACTTGGTGTATATGTATTTAAAATTCTTACATTTTCTTGATAGATTATTAATATGTAGTGGTCTTTATTTCTTTTGACAAATTTGCACTTTGAAATCTACTTTATCAGATACATAGCTCTTGACCAGCCTGTTTCCAGTTTCATTTCTTTTTTATTTCATTTAGGTAATTAAAAAATTTTTTTTTACATATTGACCACGGTTTCCCTTCCCTCCTCTCCTCCTGTCCCCCATTCCCACTGCCTACTCATCCTCCAGTCTCATTCAGAAAGGGACAGGCCTCCCTCCCACGGACTTAAAGAAAGCATGACACATCACGTTGAGGCAGGACTGAGCTCCTCCCCTTGCATCAAGGCTGGGCGAGGTATTCCAGCATGGGAACAGGTTCCCCAAAGCCAATTAAGCCCCAGGGACAGGTCCTGATCTCACTGCTAGGAGCCTAACGAAGAGACCAAGCCACACAATCTTGTTTTCTACCTTTGTCTCATCCTGTGGATGCCTTTACCAGTAATGTGTATTTACTAGGAATCTTAATGCTTCTATTGCTGTATTTAAACACCATGGCCAAAAGCAACTTGGGGAGAAAAGGGTTTATTTCATCTTACAGCCTGTAATCCATCATTCAGGGAAGTCAGGACAGGAACACAAGGCAGGAACCTGGAGGCAGGAGCTGATGCAGAGGCCATGGAGGAACTCAGCTTATGGGCTCACTCCCTGTGGCTTGCTCAGTCTGCTTTTTTATAGTGCCCAGGACCACCAGCCCAGGAGTAGAACTGCCCACAGTGGGTTCACTAATTAAGAAAATTCCCTACAGACTTGCCTATTGTAGGCAGCATCTTGTCAGGTTCCCTCCTCTCAGATGACTCACGCCTGTGGAAAGTTGACATGAAACTAGCCGGTACGCTGGGGGCAACAGGAAGCTGAGATTCATTTTCAATCCATTCAGCCATCCTGTGTGTCTTCAGAAGTGAGTTGACACTATTTACATTTAAGAGTTTTCATTGAGAAATGTTTCCTAATTGCTGGAATTTTGCTGGCTGTTTTTCCGGGTTGGCTGGATTGTTTGTTTCTTTACTATCTCCTCTACTGGTCAGGGGTTTGCCGGCTTACTGTACTGGACACGATGAACCTCCCCAGCTCTCCTATGCTCACCCATTCCTCTCATAAATTTTCTTCTTCCCTGTGACCTCATGACGAAGGCTCTTTCTTCCTCCTCTCATTCTGTAGGGCTGGCTTGGTTGTGATGAATTGCCTGAGTTTGTGCTTATCTTGAAACATCCTTGTTTCCCAATTTCAAAAGCTAGCTTTGCTGGAAGCATTAATCTTTATGGACAGTTATGTATTTTCAGGGCTTGAATATCAGCCACGCTTCCTTGGCTTTGAGGATAGTTGATGGGGATCAGGTGTTCTGACATTCCTGCCTTTGTAGGTGAATTGGTGTTTTTCTTACATCTTTTGTTATTGTTCCTTTGCTTTGTGCTTTTGACATCTTGACTCTAGCATTCCACAGGAGGTTTGTCTCTCCTGTTGTCTATTTTGGGTTTTAAACACCTCTTGGTTTGGGGTATTTTCTGTCATGATTTCATTGGATAGCTTTGGAATATGCATTTGGTGCTCATCTCAGCTCCTTAATCTACATATGGAATCGTAGGCTTGGTCTCTTGATAGTATCTCAAAGATATGTTTATCCTCATCATTAATGTTATCATCATTGAGACAGAGTCTTCCTACATAGCCCTGGATGGCCTGGAGATCACTTTGTAGAACAGGTTAGCCTTGAACTCACAAAGAGTCACCTGCCTCTGCCTCCCAAGTGCTGGGTTTAAAGGTGTGCTCCCTATGCATCATGTACCAGAGTTCTTGAACACATAGCCACACTAATTTTTTTCTTCTTGCTGTTTGACTGCAGCATATCATCAGCCTTGTCCTTCATCTTTGATTATTATTATTACTGTTATTATTACTTAGTCTAGTTTGTTGGTGACATTTTCCACTGTGGTGAGGAGAGGGAGAGAAAGATAGGACACACACAGAGAGGGGGGACAGAGAGGGAGAGATGGGGGACAGAGGGAGAAGGAGAGATAGGGGACAGAGGAAGAGGGGGAGATGGGGCAGAGAGGTAGAGACGGGGGCAAGGAGAGAGAAGGGGCAACAGGGAAGGAGAGAGAGATGGGGGACAGAGATGGAGGGAGATGAGGGCATGCGTACACAGAGATATGGAGACACAGAGGTAGGGACAGAAAGAGAGGTGAGGACAGAGAGGAAAAGAGAGAGACATAGGGACACACACAGAGGTAGAGACAGAGGTGGGGACAGAGAGATGGGGACATAGAGGGAGAGAGATGGGGACACAGGGACAGACAGAGGGAAAGAGAATGATACTGTCACAACATGGAAAAGCATTGGGATAAATATGTGAAGGAGATAACAGACAAAAACATTGTTTTAAAAGTGACGGAGGTTGTTTCTAGGTTCTGACTATTACAAATAATGCTGCTATGTATATAATTGAGCAAGTGTACTTGTGGTATGATTGAGCATCCTTTGGGTATATGCCCAAATGTGATATTGCTGGGTCTTGAAGTAAATTGATTGCCAATTTTCTTTGGAAACCATATTGATTTCCAAAGTGGCTGAACAAGTGAGCACTTTCACCAGCAGTGGAGGAGTGTTCCCCTTACTCCACATCTTCTCCATCATAAGCTGTCATCAGTGTTTCTGATCTTAGCCATTCTGACAGGTGTAAAGTGTAAGACGGTATCCCAGAGTGTTTTGATTTGCATTTTCCTGATGACTAAGGATGTTGAGCAATTTCTTAAATGTCTTTTAGCCATTTGATATTTTTCTGTTGAGAATTCTCTGTTTAGGTCTGTATCCCATTTTAAAAATGGATTATTTGGTATTTTGAAATCTAGTTTCTTGAGTTCTTTAACTGATGGAAGCAGATGCAGAGATCCCTAGCCAAGTACCAGGCCAAGCTCCAGGTGTCCAGTCGAAGGGATGAGAGATTATATGAGCAAAGGAGGTCAAGACCATGATGGGGAAACCCACAGAGACAGTTGACCTGAGCTCGTGGAAGCTCATGGACTCTAAACTGTTGGGGAGCCTGCATGGGACTGAACTAGGCCCTCTGCATGTGGGCAGCAGTTTTGTAGCTTGGTCTGTTTGTGGGACCCCTGGTAGTGGGACCAGGATCCATCCCGACTGCACGAGCTGGCTTTTTGAAGACCATTCCCTATGGTGGGGATACCTTGCTTAGCCTCGATGCAGGGGGAAGGGGCTTGGTCCTGGCTCAATGTGCCAGACTCAGTCACTCCCCATGAGAGGTCTTACCATTTCTAGGAGTGGATAGGGGATGGGTTGGGAGGGAGGTGGGGGGGGGTGAGAGGAGGGAATGGAGGGGGAACTGTGATTGGGATGACAAATGAACAAAAATGTAAAATAAAAAAGAGAAAGAGATGAGGAGTTGGAACAGCTTCTCTCTGGGCCCTAAAAAGGGGGAGGTATTAGTTCTGTGGGGATGGGGAAGGACAGTTGAACGTATGTTGCTGAGTCTGTATCAGCTGACATGTTCACGGCTACCGTCACTGTGTAACTGCGGCCATTTTTCTGTTGATGTCAGCTTGTGTCTAGGGTTTGATATACAGCACCTCTTTAACATCTGATCCTGGCTAGAGTACAGACCATTTGATATTTCCCCTCCTCCCCTCCTCCCCTCCTCTCCTTATCTGTGTCCTAACTTTAGAAGTAGATTGTGGTGTGTGTTTGGAACTGGTTCATCTGTAAGGGCTCATGCAAACTTAGTTGAAATTTCTTCCAATTCATAGTACTTAACCTAAGAAGTCATTACATTTGTTGGTTAGAATGTTTCCATGTTTTCAGGACTGTGAACATGTTTTGCTTGTGTTATTTCTAGATATTCAAAATATAATGTACATATTTGCTTTGCTTTCTGGACTTTCATTAAAATATTTTATTTGGAATTTTTTCTAATATCATGGCGAAATAAAATGAGAGAAAGAGATACACAAAGCTATAGGTGTACAATATCATTTGGGTAAAGAAGGCAAAAGCAAACAACGCTGTAGTTGACATGAGCTCTGCATGGTAAAATAAAATTATGGTGTTTTATAAAATGGAAAAGGGAAATGAAGACAAAAAGATGAATATATACAGTAGAAAATTCCATAAAAGATAAAATGCCAAAATAATATGTGTGTGATTAAGTTCGCTATAGTTAAAGGCTGTGAAGACTTCCTTGTGAACCCTGACCTGTAGGATAGACAAGGGACTTCCCACAGGGGCAGAGATGGGTCTTTTGCTAGGTCTTTATTTACTCACGAGGCTGAAACCGCCCCTTTGTCCGAAAGCTACTGCTTTCGGGGAGGAAACAGTCTATTAGAATTATTCCTGTTTCAGAAACTCCTGCTGAGCACTTTAAGTATTGTGAAATTCATTTTACTAGACAGGGTTTTAAATCCGTTTGTAAGACTTGGCCTGTGGCACAGAATTTTCCTCGTGCCAACAACCTGCAGGCCTCCGGATTGGCTGACTGGATGAACGGCACTGTAAAAATCAATTGGCAAAAGAGCTGAAACTTCCTGTGTCCTTAGCCAAAGGCACTCTCATTAATTCTCCTAAATCTAAAATTCCCTTCCCTTGAAAACATCAATTATGTACTTATGGGATGACCACTGAGCTGCCCACAAGGGTGGACAAAGGATGAAAGAGTCTCTGCCACAGGGAGATAGTACGCATGACGGTAAAGAACTTAAACAATAGGAACTACAAACTCAAAATCGGTTCCAGTCTTTCCACAGTGAACACATGGTCAGCAGATGAGCCTGTGGTGGTGGTGGGGACACCCTGCCTCTACTACACAATCCCACCAGGAAAAACTAAATGAACAGGAGCAGAAATGAGGGATTTCATCAACTGGAAAAGGTAGACTCCAGAAAGGGAAGGGGAACATGGGAAAGAAGAAGGAGCCTTCCACCCTCTTGACAAGGTGTAATTTTTCAAATGTTCCATGTATTAAAGACTTAAAATAGAAAGTGCATTTTTGAAATGTCACGGGAACAATAACTCTAGACATAGCTGGCCACACCTGGGTCGGCACTTGAATTCCAGCTTCTTAAGCCAACGTCCCGAGGCGGTCGTCCCAGCCCTGACTTACTGGTGTACTCCCTGGTGATGGACTCAGCATCTGTTTGGAAAGTTCTGGAAACCAAACTAGTGAGGAGCCTTGTGCTTACACTTAGACCATCCTTGGCATCTCAATGCACATTGCTGAGCTGGAAGCTTCCGCAGCAGCATGTGGAATGGACGTCTTTCCTCAGCTCTCTGTAGAGGTAGGATGTCTTTCCCTGCTCTGTCTCTGTGTAGGGCAGGGGGTGCATGAGACAGACCTTGCAGTTGCTTAGAGCACACCCCAGGGCCAGTGATCCCTATGTGTGAGGCAGATACTTTCTTGAGATGAGGGAAACTCTGGGAGCTGCTGCCATGCCCTTGGGCCGATCGCTGCTCACCCCAGGGACTTTCTTGTGGATTCACTTTCATTTGCTCTAATTTCTCAATATTATTATTTTATTATTTAAAACAATTTTTAATTTAAATATATTTTAATATATTCTTTCCCTCCCCAGAGTCCTTCTAGGTCTTGAATGACCTTTTCACAGGGGTCACCTAAAATCGTCAGAAAACACAGAAGTTTACGTTATGATTCATATTAGGTTCAAAATAGCAGTTATGAAGTAGTAAAAAAATAATTCTCTGGCTGGGGGTCACCACAGCATGAGGAACTGTTTTAAAAGGGTTGCAGCCTTAGGGAGGTTGAGGACCACTGTCCTAGGGCAGCAGGGCCCTGAGGTAGGCACACCTGTTTTCTGTTTGTCTTGCCCAGGTAGGATAGGGACTTCTGTGTTTTCTGATGATTTTAGGTGACCCCTGTGAAAAGGTCATTCAAGCCCCAGAAGGGTTGTGACCCACAAGTTAAAAACCACTACCCTAGAGGGTCAACCCATACACAACTGCTACCTAGCTCCTAATCAACAGAGGGCATTCCTTGCTTGTTCTAGCCATCTTCCAAGCAGCTGGGTCCTCTAGGTGTGACTTATCCTCCATTTCCACGCATTCACGGAATGAGATATTCTTAGCCACCCTGGTGTTCTTTAACAACCTGATGATTGAATTGGGCCCACCTGGAAAATTTAGGGTTGCCCCCCCAAAGTCAGCTGAGCAGATATATTAATACCTCTTACAATGGAGCACACTGTAGGATTCACCCCTAAGTTAGGCCATCACTCTGCTCCCAGAAACCAAGTCAAATGAGATTAACCAAAGATGATCGAGACATGATCAAACAAGATTGACTTTCTCAGCCTGTGGGCAGAACGTCTGTTCCAGTAGACATGTGCAGAAGCCCACCACAGGTCACAGGAGATGCTCCACAGGCCAAAGTGTCAAGTTCAGGCAATGACAGATACATAACGCGGTGTGCACAGATCAGTAAGGCAATCTCGTGTATGAGCAGATAATGTTTTACCAAGGGCCTCTGGGTAAGTGGGAATCTTGAGGAAAATGAAGAATGCCCAAACTGAATGATACTGTCATGCCAAATTCATGGGGCACAGATGACATAGTGCCTAGAAATCAATAGTCTCAACAAGTCAGGTGAGGACTGTGTCGCAGAAGTCACGTGACAGAAGAAAGGGCAGTGAAGCAGAACAAGTACAAATAAAGAGAAGATGCCGACAGAGTAGTGGAGAGTAAGTGCGTAAATAGCAAAGACCAAAGGCAATAATTTGAAAAGATGCACAAGATATATCGATTTTGACAATACAGAACAGGAAAAAGGGAAGGTTTAGATAAAGAGGCTGAAAATAGAAATAACTATAGAAAACTGAAAAAGAATTGCCCAAATTGGCATCTCTGAGAACCTTAAGTGCAGGAAGCTTCATGCTGTGACAAAGATTGTGCTCATGAGATGAGATTTATTGTTTTTTATTGAGTTATACATTTCCCCCACTCTACTTCCTTCCTCCTCTCCATCTCCTCTGCCCCCAGACTCCCAAATTACTCAGGATATTTCATCTTTTTTTCCTTCCCAAGTGGAACCATGTATGTCTCTCTTAGGGTCATCTCTGTTCTCCAGGTTCTCTGGGGTTGTGGACTATAGGCTGGTTATCCCTTGCTTTATGTCTAATATCCTCTTATGAGTGAGTACATATGATGTTTGTATTTCTGTGTCTAGCTTACCTCACTCAGTATGCTTTTTTCTAGTTCCATTAATTTGCCTGTAAATTTCAAGATGCCATTATTTTTACTGCTGTATAGTACTCCATTATATACATGTACCATGTTTTCCTTATCCATTCTTCGGTTGAGAGGCATCTGGGTTGTTTCCAGGTTCTGCAATTATGAATAATGCTGCTATGAACATAGTTGTGTAAATGTCCTTATGATCATCTTTTGGGTATATGCCATAAAGTGGTTTTGCTGTGTCTTGATGGTAGATTGATTCCTAATTTTCTGAGAAACCACCACACTGATTTCAAGAGTGACTGTACAAGTTTGCACTCCCACCAGCAATGCAGGAGTGTTCCCCTTACTCCACATCCTCTCTAGCATAAGTTGTCATCAGTGTTTTGATCTTGGCCATTCTTAGAGGTGTAAGATGGTATCTCAGATTTGTTTTGATTTGCAGTTCTTTGATGGCTAAGGAAGTTGAACATTTCTTTAAATGTCTTTTAGCCAGTTTCAACAGAGATTCCTCTGTTGAGAGTTCTCTGTACCTATTTTTTTTATTGGATTATTTGTTCTTTTGATGTCTAGCTTCTTGAGTTCTTTGTATATTTTGGAGATCAGTCCTCTGTCAGATGTGAAGTTGGTGAAGATATTTTCCTAATATGTGGGCTGCTGTTTTGTCTTGTTGACCGTGCCTTTTGCTTTATAGAAGCTCTCTGTTTTAGGAAGTCCCATTTATTAATTATTACTCTCAGTGTTTGTGCTACTGGAGTTATATTTAGGGAATGGTCTCCTGCAACATTGCATTCAATGCTACTTTCTACTTTCTATGAAGTTCAATGTGGTTGGTTTTATGTTGAGGTCTTGGATCCATTTGGACTTGAGTTTTGTGCACAGAAATGGATAAGGATCTATTTGCATTCTTCTACATGTCGACATCCAGTTATGCCAGCACCATTTGTTGAAGATGCTTTCTTTTCTTCCATTGTATAACTTTAGCTTCTTTGTCAAAAATCAGGTGTTCATAGTGTGTGTGTTGATATCTGGGTCTTTGATTTGATTCCATTGGTTCTCCTTGCCAATACCAAGCTGTTTTCATTATTATGGCTTTATAGTAGAGTTTGAAGTCAGGGATGGCAATACCTCCAGAAGTTCCTTTGTTGTACAGGATTGTATTGGTTATCCTGAGCTTTTTTGTTGTTGTTTATCCATATGAAGTTGAGTATTGTCTTTCGAAGTCTGTAAAGAATTTTGATGGGTATTGCATTGATTCTGTAGATTGCTTTTGATAAGAGTGCCATTTTTCTATGTTAATCCTACCTTATTCAAAAGCATAGTTAGAGTTACCCCATGATTTTTGTTATTTGTGGCTATTATAAAGGGTGATGCTTCTCTGATTTCTTTCTCAGCCCGTTTATCACCTGTTTATAGAGGGCTACTGATATTTTTGAGTTAATGTTCTATTCTGCCGTATTATGAAGGTGTTTATCAGTTATATGAGTTCCCTGGTAGAATTTTTGGGGCCACTTGTATCCACTATCATATCATCAGCAAATAGTGAAAGTCTGACTATTTCTTTTCCGATTTATATCCCCTTGATCTCCTTTTGTTGTCTTACTGCTCTAGCTAGGACCTCAAGTACTATATTGAATAGTTATGGAGAGAGTGGACAACCTTGTGTTGTTCCTGATTTCAGTGGAATCGCTTTAAGTTTCTCTCCATTTAGTTTAATGTTGGCTGTCGGCTTGATGTATATTGTCCTTATTATGATTAGGTATATTCCTTGTATCGCCGATCTCTTCAAGATCTTTATCATTTAGGGGTGTTAGTGCCTTAGTGCAGTAGGCAGTGCGTCAGTCTCATTTAGGGGTGTTGAATTTTGTCGAAGGTTTTTTAGCATCTAGTGGGATGATCATGTATTTTTCTTTCAGTTTGATAAGATGGTGGATTACATGGAAGGATTTTTGTATGTTGAACCATTCCTGCATCTCAGGGATGAAGCCTACTTGGTCATGGTGGATGCTTTTTCTGATGTGTTCTTGGATTCAGTTTGCCAGTATTTTATTATTTTTGCAGCAGTGCTCATGAAAGAAATTGGTCTGTGATTCTTAGTTGTGTCTTTGCGTGGTTTGGGTATCAGGGTAACTGTGGCCTCATAAAAAGATTCTGGCAATGTTCCTTCTGTTTCTATTGTGTGAAACAATTCGAAGAGTATTGGTATTAGCTCTTTTTAGAAATTCTGTGCTGTAACCATATGCTGAGCATTTTTTCCCTTTTGGTTGGGAGATTTTTGATGACTGTTTCTATTTCCTTAGCAATTATAGGTTTATTTAATTTGCTTACCTGGTCTTAATTTAATTTTGGTATTTGGCACTTATCTAGAAAATTGTCCATTTCCTTTAGGTTTTCCATATCTGTTATGTTCTCCTTTTCATTTCTGATTTTGTTAATTTGGATATTCTCTCTCTGCCTTTTGGTTAGTTTGGATAAAGGTTTATCTATTTTGTTGATTTTTTTTTTGTTTGTTTTGAAGAACCAGGTCTTTGTCTCATTGATTTTTTTTGTATTATTTTCTTTGTTTTTATTTTATTGATGTCAGCTCTCAATTTTATTTCCTGTAGTCTAGTCCTCCTGGGTGAATTTGCTTATTTTTGTTCTAGAGCTTTCAGGTGTTCTGTTAATTTGCTAGTATGGGATTTTTCCAGCTTTTTTTTTTTATGTAGGCATTTAGTGCTATGAACTTTCCTCTTAGCACTACTTCCATTGTGTCCCATAAGTTTGAGTATGATGTGTGGTCATTTTCATTGAAGTTTAGGAAATCTTTAATTTCTTCCTTCCTCCCTTCCTCCCTCCCTTCCTTGACCCAGTGGTGATTCAGCTGAGCATTGTTCAGTTTTCAGGAGTTTATGGTCTTTCTGCAATTAGTGTTGCTATTGAATTCTAACTTTAAGCCATGATGATCTGATAAGACACAGGGGGTTATTCCTTTTTTTTTTTGTATCTGTTGAGATTTGCTTTGTTACTATGTGGTTGATTCTAGAGAAGAATCCTTGAGGTGCAGGGAAGAAGGTATATTCTTTTGTGTTTGGGTGAAATGGTTTATAGATGTCTGTTAAACCCACCAGAGTCATAACATCTGTTACTTCCTTTTTTCTCTATTATGTTTCTGTCTGGCAGACCTGTCCAGTGGTGAGAGTGGGGTGTTGAAGTCTCCCACTATTGGCGTGTGGGGCTTGATGTGTGATTTAAGCTTTAGTAATGTTTATTTTACATATGAGAGTTCCTTATAAACATAGATGTTTAGTATTGAGACTTCATCTTGATGGATTTTTCCTGTGATGAATATGAAATATCCTTTTTCATCTCTTTTGATTAATTTTAGATTGAAGTCTATTTTGTTAGATATTAGGATAGCTACACCAGCTTCTTAGGTCCATTTGATTGGAAAATCTTTTCTCAACCCTTTACTCTGAGGTAATATCTGTCTTTGTAGTTGAGGTATGTTTCTTGTATGCAACAGAACAATGGATTCTATTTTTGTATCCAATCAATCTGTTAGCCTGTGTCTTCTTATAGGTGAATTGAGTCTATTAAAATTAAGGGATATTAATGACCAGAAATTGCTAGTTCCTATTATTTTTGCTTTTGTTGTTGGCTTTGTGTGTGAATTTTTCTTTGGAGTTTGCTGATGAGGGATTACCTACTTTCTGTCTTTTTGTGGTTTTAGCTAACTCTCTTTGGCTGGAGTTTTCCTACTAGTACTTTCTGTAGGGCTGGATTTGTAGATAGGTATTGATTAAATCTGTTTTTTTTCCCCACGGAATATTTTTTTGTCTTCATCTGTTGCTTGAAAGCTTTGCTGGATAAAGTAACCTGTATTGGCATCCATGGTCTCTTAATGGCTGCATAACGCCTGACCAGGACCTTCTGGTTTTCATTGTTTCCATTGAGAAGTCAGATGTAACTCTGATAGGTCTGCCTTTATATGCTACTTGGTCTTTTTTCTTTGCAGCTCTTAATATTCCTTCTTTATTCTGTATGTGTAGTGTTTTGATTATTATGTGGCAAAGGGACTCTTTTTTTGGCCCAGTCTATTTGGTGTTCTGTAAGCTTCTTGTATTTTCATAGGAATGCCCTATCCACGTGCTCTTGTACCTGATCCCTTCTCTGTAGGTGCATGCGCAGCTATGTATCAACTCACCCGGTGTCCCATCACCTTGGGATCCATCTGATCCTGCACTTCGACACCCGTGCTGTTTGGGTTTTTCTTTTTAACCTCACGCACACAGTAGCTATTATTTTTTATGGTACTCATGGCTGACAGGCCATCTGCTGCCTCTAGGGGTGGGCTTGTGCCCTCTGGGTCCTTGTCATCTCTCAGACCCCGTATCTGAGAGGTGTTGAATGTGTGAAGTGGGATTGAATCTCAGCCCTAACTCGCTGGGTGTGAAGAGTGGCCAGGGTGCTGGGCTCACACTTGCTGCTACACCGTGCACCATCCACAGCAGAGGGCAGGTTGTATCTAGACAGCCGCGTCAGGAATTCCTGGCTAAAATACAGGGCTTGGGCCTGAGGCACACCTGGCTTTGTCTACCTGGCAGACAGGAGGGAGCTCTTCCTGCCGGGATGGTTGCTGCATACCCCAGCATCCCAGAGTAGGTTACTGTACCCATGGATGAGGACAGGCTCCTGGGCAGATGGCATATGCTGGACAGCTGAGTCTCAAGAAGAAACTGCAGAGTAACTCTCTGGGCCTGAGCTGGTGTCTACCAGGGCCTTCTTGCCAGAAACTCCAAGATCAGAGGTGGGGATGGATACCAGAGCCCTTGGATCTAGGCCAGGGGCCACACCAAGCCGCATTCCCTGGGAAGTTCCCACCTCTGTCTTGGCCCTCTGAGTGCATCAGCAAGAGAAGGGAGGAGAGCGGCCTTGGTTCTAAGCGGCAGCAGTGTAGAAGGCCCCTTGTATGGTGGAAGGCTGTGTGGCTGGTGCCCTGGCAGGTCAGACGTAGGTAGTCTCCATGCTGGGCAGCTTTACAGGTTGGAACCTGGCACTCTAGGACCTGGGCAAGAGAACCCAAATCTTCCGACTCTCAGGCTGGGTACTGGTGTGTCTCATGGGTGGGCATGGGCATTGAGGATAAGGGAGTAGAGAGAAGCCAGAGCCACGAGGGAAGAACACGACATTTATTGAACTCTGATGGGGGGAGATGAACTTTCTGGCAAGTCCTTGTTCTTAGTCATCTTGGAAGACATATGGGGGCCATGAGTGCCCCCTCCCCGAGATATCCCAGTAAAGCAAAGGTTCCACCCGCCCTCTGGCACTCTGCTTTGCTCCGTAGACACCCCCAAGTCCCTCCTCTTCCAAATGCTCCCTGCGTACAACCTAGGGTAGGAATGAATCCGTAGACCAGCTGAGAGAGGAGGGTCTCTAAGAACAAGGGGCAGCAGGACATAGGAAGTGCTGTTAGAGCATCAAACCAACTTTTAAACAGACAGTCACATGAATACTGAGGAATAAATCTCTGAAACATCACATTTGGGAATACGTTGAGCATTAAAGTAAAGAGTTGCATGCCAATGCGTGGAGGCTACACTAACACGGAGCGCACAGGGCCTGAGTGGGCAGACACGCACTACCATCTGTTTGTAAAGAAACACTCTATTCATATCTGCAAGGAAGGACAGGCGGTCTGTACAGTGTGCCGGCTGGTGAGGCTGCAGGCTGGAGCCATCCGATGTGTGGAATGGAGGATCTTGGATACGTTAGAGTGCACCCATCCCGGTGACCTCAGACGTCAGCCTGGAATAGACAAAGGCACAAGGGACACGCCATAGACTTATGAGATGGGACAGTGGGGGAGGGCACCGCTCCATTTCCAGGTCACCATTTAGGGGCCATGGGGACCACACCTGTGGAGCTTTACCTGTCCCTGTGCTTGTCATTCAGTCCTGCTGGGAGAGTTGGGGTCCTGCCAGGCTGGAGCACTGGGCCAGGGGCTAAGCACCAGCCTGCCTCTAGGGGTGGGGGTGGGCTCCAGACTTTTAAGCAGGGGCTTCATGGCTGTCATAGGAGCTGTGCGTGGGTAGGACCCTGAGCAGTTTGAGGATGGTAGTTTATAGTGGATCTGGGGCAGGTGAGGCAGGAGCTCGGCATTTTCCTGAGTCCTACTCCAGACTTACTACAAGTCTGTCAGCACCTCTTGCCTGAGGCAGACAGGCACAGCCTTCTAGCTCCCTGTCAGTGAACAGAATGGCCCGTGAGTCTGGAGTCTGACTCTATCATACGCCTCCCCACATGCCTGGACTTTACAGGATCAGCAAGGGTGTGGGGCTGCAGGCCACAGTTAGCAAGGACCTGTGGAGGGCCCCAAAGCCTACAAATCACTCACCTAGCGTTGATGAGATACTGGGCAAGGCTGATGTTGGCTGGGGTCCCTGTGATGGTAATCTGACGCTCTGACGACCCTTCAGTGGCGTTGGCGATTTTGATCTGCGCTCCAGACATCTGCCGGATTTCATTGATTTTGGTGCCCTGGCGTCCAATTATGCAGCCTATAAGCTAGAAGAAACGATGGAGGAATCTCTTAGAGAACAGCCCAGGACGTCCCTTTCATGGCATCCCTAAGAGCCCTGCGGGAACACCCAAGGGGACAGGCTCCAGCTCTGCCTATGAACTCAGTGCTGTGGAAGAAATAGGCACTGCAAAGCCCGAGACTGGTCCCTGGGACAACAGAGAGGCCTGGCTCTGCCTGTTGACAGTCTTATCACCTCTGTTCAGTGTCCCTCTGGAAAAAGTCCATATAACACGACAATGGTCACCACCCCACTGGCTCCTCTATTTGGTCAGAAGTAACCTGAAGACAGACGATGCAGACTGCATGGGAAATCCCACACAGCTCTGGTGTAGGCTGGGCCAGGGCCTTCTGGGGGTATCCTCACAGGGAGAATGGATCTACAGGAAGAGGGAGCACCACAGACACTAAGGAGCACCTCATGGTCATTGTTGCTGAAACCTATCTTTGATGCTCTCAGATGAAGCAGAGGACAATTCTCGTATCTGCTTGGTGAAGTGTTTCCTGGGTACAGACCTGTGGTCAAGGAAGTCATCAGGAGTGAGGGTCATCTCTAAGGCAGCTCAGAGATGAGCGTGCCCTCTCAGTCTACCCTGTCCCATGGTGGAGGCATCCTGGACCCCAGGAAAGACTGCAGAGGAGCCGGGTGAGGCCCTCAACTTCCGTCACTGATTAAACAGAATTCCCACATCCAGACGCCCGCACTGTGTGCTCTGGGGTAAGGAAAAGGACACTGGATGGCAGGCCTGAGAGCCGGGGCTGCAGCCAGCCGGTACCTCAGGTCCCAGTGGTTCTGTTGCACCTGGCTGTCTGAACCCTGGCCTGAGGACTGAACACAAGCTGTTTAATGCAGTGAGGTGTCAGGCAGAAGGTTGGGCTGGGCAGAGAGGTACAGGAAGAGTCTGCTCCAGGGCCTGCACAATGGGTACCACTGTTCTGCTCATGGTTAAGGCAGTCTGCTGGTTGACGATCTCACTCACTGAGCTGTGAAGGGGGTTTCTTTATGAACAGGGAAACCCGAGCTGTTCAGCATCTTGTCATGTCCTTGTATCTCTTGGCCTCACCCGGTCCTCATTTTCCCAGTCCCACCCACTGCTCCCCTCTCTGGGCTCTGCCCACAGCCTGCCCCTGTTCCTAGTGTCTGTGTCAATTCTTCCAAGGGTGCTTGCTCCTGTGGCGGGGAGGGCTTCCTGACCTGCACACAACCATGGCTCAACTAACCTGCCTACCCGTGCTCTCTTCTGTGGCAGAAAAGCTATGGGGCTCTTCTCTGACCAAGGCTAGGTCAGGTAAGGTAGCCGCGGGTACGAGCGTGGCTCCTGTGCTGGGGCTGCATGTCTCTAAAAGCGCCGTTATCCAGGAAGGTGCACCATGGGGACGCGTGACCTTCGTCACCCCCACCCCCAGCTGCTCCGTGATCAGCTCTCCTCTCTGGTGTCACTCAGGTGTGGATGACTCTTGTCAACCTCACAGCACAGACCTTATTACACCGCTGTCTTCATTCCAACCTGCACTGGAGGATTGACCGTCCTAGCCCCAGATCACCCTTCCCTTCCCTTTCCCATCAGGATTTTTGTGCCCTCTTCTTTACACCTTGGTGTGTTTCATGGGTGGCTCACCCTCCTGGGTTCACACCTCAAAATCCTGAGGTGTTCTGTGGCCTGTGCTCTAAACCCCTCTCCTTCCTTCATGCTGGGAGTTCTGGAATGGAGCCCACCTGGATCCCAACACAGACGCTTGTGGGCACTGCTCTTGGGGGTACGAGAGGTGACTGGTGCTGCTTGTGAGACTCCCTTAGGCTGGCTGAGGAGAGGCCGCCAGCTGGTAGTAGCTCAAGGTGCTCTTCCACTCAGCCTCGCTGGGACCCCACTGACACACAGCCCCAAGCTCATGCTATTCCCACCCATTTTCTTCTCATTGCCTATTTAAATAAAGCTATAGGAACGTGCTAAAAAACAGGAGAGGTTCCGTAACTGTAATCCCCATCCAACTCCCAGCCCCTCCTCTCACAGCCGTGTGGGAATCCTAGCTTCCTTTCCCAGTAAAATACTCCAGGCAAGTGAGTCACTCACCAGGGATAGGTCTGAGCTTTACAGAATGCCGTAGGGCAGTTAGTTGGCTCTGCAGTGGCCTTTAGGAACGAATTCTGGGCCTGGTAATCTAGAGGCCTGGGCTTCAGCCTCTGAAGGCCTGCATGGACCTGAGAGGACAGATACACCACCATCTGGTGTCTTTCTGCGGATGGGGTGAGGACACAGATGGACACTGGCCTGACTCACTGTGACCAGAGAGAGACACAAACGGTCAGGATAATCATGTTTCTTTCCTTTTGCCCATGACTGTGGTGGCTATCAGGTGAGGACTATTGGCTCTGGGAGACTGCATCTTTGCCGGTAGCCTAGACCTTTCTGGAAAGGTCTGGGTGAGCAGGAACCATCTATGCCATAGATCCTATGGCCTTCCTGGATGGGGTGAAAGGTAGGCTCTGAGTGCTCTGCTTAAGGAGCAGCTCCCTCCCTACAAAGACTTCCAGGATGATCCCTGGGCCTCTGTGACCAGCCAGCCTAGTGTAATTGGTGAACCCTAAGTCCTGGTGAGAGACTGTCTCAAAACAAAGTAGCCTAGGGCAGAGATAGCGTAAATACTGTACAAGTTGGAAAGGGGATAACCCCTGCATGGCTCACACAGAGACTGCCCCTTCTGCTATGCTGGCAGCTACTCTCAAAGACATGGACTCGCCTTCGCTGGTCTCACTGTTTGGGGGTGATCCATTTTTTCGGAGACTGCTCCCACTTCCCCAGGCCCCTGCTCAGCCTGGGAGGACAATGTGTGCTGCCAGCAGCCCTGAGACCACAGCGTGGTGTTCCTGAGGGTAAACTGAGGGAGACAGCCTGAGACATTCAACCACCTTCGTGTCCCAGAGAACTCAAACCTCCAGTGCGAGTCATAGCGCTCCAGAACATTCCTGGACCACCCCACTCTCCAGGTCCCTAAGCCAGGCTGCTGCTGCTGTTCCCACAGATGCCCAGCCTAGCCCTGGTGCCAACTTCTGAGTCACCATGCTGTGCCTGGGGCTCTTTTCTTGTCTGAATCTTTCATGGACATTCTATCAGTTTAAGGTGGCGAAGGAAGGGAGGGCTCGAGAGTTGTTCCTGGGACAGTCTTTGTGAGGACAGAAGGGTGCAGGGGGCATACTCACATCATTGGGAATGGTGAGCTCATGAGTGCTGGCCGGGGGGCTGGCATCCAGACCTGGGCACACCAAGGGAACAAGGTTAGGCTGAAGGGAAACAGCTGATTGTCATATCCAGCCCTGTCCATATTTCCCTGGGCTGGCTGAGGTAAAGGCCAGCACCACCCAGGGATCCAGGCCCAGGTGTAACCCAACCTCCAGAGTTCCAGCTTCTCTCAGAAGAAACTCGCACACCTTGTACACACAGCCTGGCAGGCCCTGAGCTAAAAAGAGGGTAGCCATCACACTTCAGGCCCTCACAGGCAACACGGGCCACATTGACATATAATGCTTATCCTCCCTGTGTTCAGGGAGACCGTGGGTGCTGTGCCCCACTCTGCTCTCCCGAGATTCCATATGGTTCTGCTGCAGGTATTGTTAACTGCTCGACACAGTTCTCGCCAAAGGCCACTGCACATGGTTAATTCCAGGTTTCACCTTTGCGAGTCTCATTACGTCTCCAGATAACGGGCAACTTCTCACAGTCCATGCGCTAATTCTCTCCTGCCTCAGTCACGTGACAACACACTCCAGGGGCTGCCACAGGGGAAGATGCAATGGCTATACCTCTGGGCCAGCACATCTGTACACAGCCACCCTGTACACAGCCACCCTATTTCAACAACAGACAGCTCAGGCCTGTACATTCCAGAGCTGATCTCTTGCCTCTAGGCTCAGCAAAGGTCCAACATGGGACAGGAGGTCCAGACCCCAGACTCTGTCCTTTCCAGATGGCCAGTTCTACCCACACCCTTCAGAGTGCCCCAGAACCCAGGTCCTCTCTTCACTCTGTGCTCTTACTGTCCTGCCTCTTCCCTGGATCTTCAGTACCATATCCGTATAGGCAGGATTCCCCCACAACAACCTCAGCAAGCCCCTCATTCTCCCAGCTCCTGCTCTGGCCTTGCTCCACTCCCTGGGTGGATGACCTCCTCACTGTCTTGTCTCACATGGTTAGTGGCTCCTGCCAGAGCATGACCCCAACGGCAGGAGTCAAGCAGTCAGGCCCAGGTGGAAGTGTTTAACAAACTGATTCATCCCAACTTTGCAGTTTTGTTTACAACTGAAGTCTGGAGTTTCTATCCCCTTTCTTCTAATAAGTTTTTAACACAATTATTTGGCTATTTAGGAGCCTATACACATTCCAGGAGCAGAGACCTGTAAAATGTCATTTGAAAGGGTTCCCTAGGACTCTCAGAAAGCTGAGCAGGAGTCCCTGGGGCAGCAGGGTATAACTGTTGGATTTGACACTCGACTGAGTGAAGAGCGAGAATCCTTTTCTAGCGACACCAACGTCAAGAGGGTAGATAAGGGCTTGTCTGTCCACTTAAAGCCAGTACTGGGGACAAGGTTACCAAGCCAGCTGCATTTCACCACACAGCTAATGGCTGTCTCAGCACACACCCTTCCTGCGGCTGCCATGCGAGTGCACGTTCACGCACATAAACTTGTGTTGCACGTCTCAAGGGCTTTGGTCAAGTTGTCCCATCAAAGCACGGTGGCAGCCAGGAGGCTGCAGCATTGGCTGTGTGTACCCATGGTGGCTCACGAGTATAACGTGTATGGCATTTCCCTCCTAGGACCCAGAGAACACTCAGCTCCAGCCTACCGTCTTTCCCGAGGCTGTTCCTCAGTCCCTATATCAGTCTCCAGACACCAGACACCCTGCAGTGTCCCGGGAGCAGGCATTTAAATGAAAGCCAGAAGAAGGTGTAGACACAGCCAGCCCAGATCCATCCTCTAAGTCTGTGCCTATCTCCACGGAAACTCATCTTGGAAATGCACATAGCATCCCGTGGCCCCCAGTCATGCTCTCACTACACCCTGCACAGCTGGAGAACAAGTGGCAACTCAGAACGGTTCTCCTCATGTAGGTACCTTAGGCTGCCTGCACTCTGTGCGTGCTCACGTGCTCAGACCCACCGGTCACCGACAATGAACAGTTCCATCACCACCTGGCTCCTGAGTGGTCCCCATGGCTCAGTCCACAGCTTGTGCCCCTGGAAATTGTCTATTGCTAGCCGACTTGGGTGGGTGCTATATACTCAGATGTCATGGATGTGGGTACCCTTGTCCTCTACATGTCCCCTGGCCTGCTGTCCCAGTTCTGTGGTCTGCTTTACCTGACGACTGGCCCATCAGATTTTGAGCTTCTTCGGAGGAGTGTAAAGGCAGCTTTTCTCCTGGAGAGCAAAGAAGAGAGAGGTTTAATGTTTTGCCCTCAAGGAGAGAAGCAAGGTCCCTTCAACTAGGAAAGCTCAAAATATGATTGGAGCATGCACAGCCGACGTGCGCGGCCAGTGTGTTTTCACTGGCCATAGCCACCAGGCGGCTCTGCTTCTGGGAGAGGGGCAGACACCCTGCTGCAGATGCCCGGGCAGGCTGTGGCCAGCCTCTCTGATCACTTCACCGCAGGCCTGAGTGCAGGCTAGCTTCTGCCCGTGCTATCCTAGGCAGGGCTGCACCGACTAAGGCTGGGGTCACTCCAGCTTTCAGAATGTAGATCTGGGAAAGAGATGTGCTCCAAGCGTGGCTAGGTAGAAGCCTTTGTAGGAAAAGCCACTTGGGGATGGACTGTGGGTGACACAGAGCCCAGCAACACACATAAGACCTCAAAGGGCAAGAACACGGAAGGAAACCGGGGAGTGGTAAAGTCGTCCACAATGGAGGACGGACCGACCCACCCGGCCTCAGCTGTGTGCAGCCCACTGTGCTAACACTGCAAGATTCAGCATTCAGAGCTTGGCCAGCACCTGTGCTACACACTGCACTGAATAGTGTGCTCAGAAAGAGAAAGCGAGTCCCCAGGTGAGAAGAGAAGGTCAGAAAAGGGCAGCTGGGTACGTACCGGGGAAAGCGGGGTTGGTCTGTCCGAGGGGAGGAAAGGGGGTTTGCTGCATGGCCAACTGGTGGAGCTTGGTCAACTGCTGGGGGTAGGAGGGACACGAGAGCTAAGAAGGTTATTGTCATCGAGTACAAGTCACACCAAGTTAAAAATGGCAGTCACAGAACTTTGCACAGAGAGGTTCAGAGGGGCCATGCGGACACATGGCAGACACTGCAGCAGGACGCAAGGACTTGGCCTGGGGGGAACCAATGGGCCTGGCTGCCAGCAGCCAAGAACCTGAATGAGCTGTGCCTTTCCCTTACCAGGCTAGTGAGGAGGGGAGGGGCCAGGGCCCGTGGGGCTCTGAGAGGAAGGTCTGAGGGACACAGAGCAGGGCCAGCTGGGCTCCTAAGAAACTAGCAGATTCTTAAACCTTGCCACGGTTCCACCTTCCTGCTAGCCTTCACTCACCTCCTGGCCAACAGGCCTCACTTTAACACAAGGCTGTTCACGTGTAGAGTCTGGAAGGAGGGCTAGGGAACAGCAAGGAGAGCTCCCCGCCTGCCCTGTAACCACCTTCTCAACTTATGTGGGGGACAGGGCACAAGTGATAGATGCAGAGGCCCCTGAGGATGAGGCTCTCCATGGAGGCAGCGCTGATCCTGCTCCCCGCTGTCCCATAGGCCACGTCTCTGCTCCTACCAGCCACGCAGCTTCACAAATAGAGCTTGTTCATTTTCTCTGAGCCTCACTCTCAGATTAACATAAATAACATCAGAAAACATACTCTGCGCAGAGGAGCAGGCTAGGATGGACGTCGGCTCTGAACCACACTGACCTTTTGAGAATCTAGGGCACTGGTACAGAGGGTGTGGGCTTCCTGTGGGACAGGGGGCCCAGCAGGCAGAACAGCATACCTACAGGGAAGGCTGGCCCTTCTCCCTCCAACAGGTCCCAGCAAGGCTGGATGTCAACTAGTGGGGTTCTGGAGTCTGGCCTGGATTGTGGCTGCCTCCATCAGGGGACAGAGCTGGCAGGGCTGGGAGTGGCTGGGGACACTGACAGAGGCACTACGGCCAGGGAGTGGGCACCTGGGAACAGGGCTGTTTGTGCCTCTGTTTTGGTGCCTGGTGAATGAGGGTCCTGTGCTGCTGTCACAGGATGAAGTGGCTGGTCTAGATGTCTCAAGGAGCTTTCCTTCCTGCATTAGCTTCCTAGGTGCAAGGTACCCTCAAGTTTAGACTAGTGCCCCGTGAAGACGGGGGATGGCCTCGGCCTGGCCCTTCCTGATGGCCAATGGAGTCCATGTTGACCTACAGGATGGCTTCTGGGGTGCTTGCTGGCTGGTTGTCCCTTTCCTGATTCTGGAAGCTGGGTGTCTGTGGCTTCTGGGTGACATCTCTGAAACAGAACTTTGGTGCATAAACACAAGGCTTTATGGTATTAGCATCTGTAAAAGCCACTTTGGCCCGGGATACTCATCCTTTTCCGTGTCTGACCTCCCCAGAAACATGGCAGGATGGGCGATCCTAACTGCAGCTCCACTCGCCTTAGACATGCCTGGCTTCTTGGGCTACACAGGGGAGACCTGGCTGCATCCTGAACTTGGTCTGCATCTGTGTCTGTTCTGACTCTACAGCAGTGGGCACACCAAACTGCTAGAGTGGCTTGGCAGAAGGCAGAACAACATGTCCATAAGTCCTGTTACCAGACCATATCTCAAGACTAACACTGTGCCTCCAGGTGGGATGGGAGGCTCCACAGGGAAGGGCCTGAGGGACTCAAGACCCTGTCTACTCCACCTTAAAGCCTTGGTGAAGGCAGCATTTCTGATACACACCACAGAAAGGTACCCTAGAAAGTACAGCCCTGTTTGGATCTGCAAGAGTGTTAGTATGGATGCCTGCAGGCCTAGCAGCTATACTCCAATCATATCCACTGTTTCTAAACTTCTGTGTCCATTGGCTGCAATGTTGCACTCCTGAGGATAGAGCTGTCTTCATCTGCCTGAGTCCCCAGAGACTAAGGAGCAATGGATGGTTCAAGATGGCAGGGGCAGTGGAATGTCGAACAGGGTATGTAGGCAAAGTGCCAAGGGAACGAGGCTGATGGATCTAACATGGAGCAGCTGTGCACAGACTCCAGGCCTTGGCTCTTTCATCTGGTTACGCAGCAGTTTGTGGGCTGCGGCCATGCATCAGCAAGGGCTAGTAGTCACCGTGAGTTTTCAAGGATTTCCAGTTGCCCATATGCACTATACTTTTGTCGCCTGCTGGTCTCAGGGTGGGCTTCAGAGTCCACTGACTACAGGGTACAGGCAAACCAAACCATAGGACCTATAAAGCTGGCTCTGCTCATATCCAGACTCTGATGTTCAGAGGCTTAGAGTCTCTAACTTCTCCCCCATTGCCATAGATCTTCTTATATATATGGCCGCACTAGCAAGCAAATGCAGCGACGTCATAGGGACAGGATTAGCCAGTGTGTGAAGGGCCTCGGTGGGCATCTGCTGAGGTAGCACCTGTGAGAGTGGAGTGTAGACAAGATCCTCTTCTTGGTACGGCTCTGTTCTCATCAGGCTACCTTACAACTCAATTTCCACAACTGTGGGAAGGATTCAGTGCTGAGAGCTCTCCAACTTTTGCTTTTTGATAGTTATGTCATGTAAAAAGATCAGTTTGGGGCAGCAAGCCAGTGACTAGCAAAGTTGCCCAAACCCTTAGGGGCCCCAGAGATCATTAATGAATCCCAGGTGCCAGATACTGAGTTACAAGATCTAGATTTTCACTACTGATTTTGGTTTTGCTTTGATCTGGTTCTTTTTCTAGCCCAGTTCTTCCCTTTGGATTAAGAAGTAATGTACTTTTTTTTTTAAATTTTATTTTATAGGGGACCACAGAGACTTTGTATTTAAAAAAAAGACTCAACTTTTAAATCGTTGAAAATTTTAAAGATTGTAAGACTTTTAAAAGTTGTAATGTATTCTATTTTTGATATTAACGTGAGATCTTGGGGACAAATGAGAAAGGGAAGGTTATGGCTGAGTGGTGATATTTTTGTGTGTTAAGCTGACAAGGAATAGCTTGTTGGTTAGCTTTGATTATCAACTTGACACAACCCAAAGTTACCTGTGAGAAGGGAATCTCAACTGAGGAGCTGTCCAGATTGAACTGGTCGGTGGCCATATCTATAAGAGATTGTTTTGATTGAAGGCTGATGTGGGAGGGCCCGGGCATGGGGCAGCACCATCTCTGGGCAGATAGGACTGGGCTATACAGGAAAGGTAGTTGAACATGAGCCAGTAAGCAGCTTTCTAACACGGTTCCTACTTCAGTCCCTTCCCCGATTTTCCTCACTGATGGATTGTGAACAGGAAATGTAAGCTGAATAAACCCTTTCCTCCAAATTATTGAGGAGGGACATATAAGAAGGAGCAAGAAAGGAAAGACAGGCATCAAGAACTCCTATGGCTCTTCCCACTTTAAGGGCTTAAGTCTGCAGCTCAGTGAATCATGAGGAAATGAAGGCAGAGGCGCCTACTAATCTGTACTTCATTGCATCGTGGGGAATAGCTGTGTTTTCTGCCCAATTTTCCAACAGGGTCAGTTGCTGCTGACTCGATACTGCACAGACCTCTCCAATGTTCCTTTCAAGAGAAGCTGACATATCAACACTGCCAGCTCTGGCCTGGGTTTGTACTTTCTCTAGGAAACCCTTCCCTCACCAGAGAACAACAGACAGATATTTTCCTATGTATTTTTTTTTTCTAAACGCGCCGCCCTTTCCCCTTGTGGAGTTCTTGATGCATGAGGTTTTCAGGAAGAACCAGTGTTGGATGACTCACCATTGGGCACTATTTGTAGACAGTCCCTTCTCTTGGGAGTGCAGTGAAAGCTAGGCAGGACAGGCCTCTTCACCTAGCACCTCCAGACCCTGTGCTGCCTAGAGATGAACAGACCAGGCTGGCTCCCAGCGTCTCCTTGGACCCAAACTGCACTGTGCCCATTACTGTCACCATACAGTAAATCTTTGTATTTATAAAGGCAATCCCTTTATCACGTTCCTTAATGAGACCTTTAGGATTTTAGGCCTATGTTCATTCATGCAACTTTGAAATCAATATAATTTCATCAAAAGGTCTTTTGGGGGTCTGGATTTTCACTGCACTTGTACGTCATCCTGGGAAGAACTGGTACCTTTGAAATTATGACCGATTCCATCTCTTCACTTTGTGGGAACTTTAGTTTGGATCGTTCAAAAGACAGGGTTTTGCTTCATTGGTTCGGTTTGGCTTAGCTTTTTGAGACAGGGTTTCTCTGTTTACCCTTGGATGTTCTGGAACTTACTCTGTAAACCAGGCTGGCCTTGAACTTGGGGATCTGCCTGTCTCTGCCTCCAGAGTGCTGTGCAACAAAGGCAGATTTTGTTGTTGTCTGGTCAGTTGGTTGGTTTTGTTTTAGGCAGTCTCATTCTGTAGCCATAGCTGTCCTGGAACTCACTGTGTAGACCAGGCTAGCCTTGAAATCACACAGACCTGCCTGCCTTCCCCTCCAAAGTCACCTTTCCTTATCAATTTCACACTTAGTGTTTTACATTAACAGTATGACCTATATGATTCCAAATTCTGAAATCTGCTTCATGGTCGGGTACGTGATCAAATTTTGCAAATACTTCTAGGGATTCTACAGTTGTGTTGGCATGACATTCAGCATGGCAATCATATCAGGACAACATACTTGAGAGGGCAATATGTCACTCCTGGGGAGGGGAAGACGTTACCCAAGGGGAGGGAAAGACACTGCAGTTCCTCTATGGTGTTTGTCAGACTCTTCAGGTTTCTTTGGTGGGCATTTTCTTAGTATTGCTCTCTACTCTTCAATTATGGGGCTTCTCATCCTTTGAGCACGTCTCTTGAAAGAACACAAATGAAATTTCTCCAGTTTTATACTTATCTATTTACCTTAAAAATTATATAGTCTGACAGCCTTTGGGTTTTTTTTTTTAAACTGGAATTTTAAGTTCTTTTATTTTTTGCCATTTTATTTGATACTTTTAACTGTTCTACTTTTCCAGGGATTTTCTTGTCTTTCACTTTTCAACGTTTGGAGTACTTGCTCCTCATCATTTTCTTTTCTACTACCAGTGTTAGGCAACTTACTCCTTTTCTGTTAGTTATCACTTTCAATTTTTAACTCGGCATAGGCAGTTAAATTTTAACCCCATCTTAACCTCTAGCCACTAGAATCCATTGGGATGGCACAGTGACTCAGCTCTGGTCACTCGAGTCCAGTGGGACGGCACAGTGACCCTCACCCACATCCCGATCTAGTATGTGCTTCTCTCCTTGTACCTGGTACTGAGGACTGGGTCTGGCCCTATGCGTGCTAAGCAACACTCTACATGCTCAGCATGTGTGCTCTGGTATCTCTACACGTTTAGTTCTGCTGCACTAACCTAGCAGTTATAAAGAACTAACAGGAGGACACTCATTCTGTAGATCTGTGTTTCTCAAACGCCGGCTGCTCTCTCTGCCCACCACCAGCTTCCTCCTGAGTTGCCCCTCCACTTCCCTGAATGGCATACATCAGGAGGCTATGGCTGTGGTCCCGTGGCTTCTGTTTTTCTACAAATGGCTGCACTGAAGTCCTTCCCCCAGACAGACTTTAGGATGGTAGCACTTCCTGCTACTATGCCATTTCTGGTGAGAAGCCGACTGCATTTCTCGCTGCTGTTCCTTTGCTATGTTCTTTCACTTGTCTCTGGGGTTTGACTTTGGCCTTTAGGTTAACACATACTTTTCATTTATTTATAGAAGAGGTTGTTTCTGTTTATCCTTTTGAAGTTTGCTGGGACAGCTAACTGTGAGGATTGGCTTCTTGGACTGATTCTAGAGACTTCTGGGGCATTCCTCTCCATCCTGGTGTCTTCTGGGCTCTAATGTCTCCACAGGACCAGATCCGTTCCCCTTAACGGTGTCTTCTGGGCTCTAATGGCTGCACAGGATCAGATTGTCTTCTGGGCTCTAATGGCTACACAGGACCAGATCGTCCTCCTTCACGGTGTTTTCTGGGCTCTAATGGCTGCACAGGATCAGCTCGTCCTCCTCCACGGTGTCTTCTTAGGTTCTGATTATGTTACTAAGTCACATGGGGGCATGGGAGGTTGAGGATGTGCCAGAACCAAGGCGCCGGTTGGCTTGGCAGTGAAGAACCCACAAAGGAGATCAGGGAAGGAAGAAAAGGCTGAACTTTAGCCAACAAGGCTACCTGAGCTTTCAGTTTTGTGAGGTCTACTGTAGTTGCCCTGCCTACTAGTAGGTAGAACCAAAAAAGGCCCACTGAGCAGCCATGTTCCAGGATGGGAACAGAGTCAGAAGGTTTAGTGACAGCTGATGGCCATGGCGTGCTGTTAGCTTGTCTCTTTCTCACTATCAGTGGGGAGGGCATTCTCACCCACTCCCACAAGACTGAGAAGTAGATACCGAACAGATAGGAGGGGAGAGGAAGCATGCTAGATAGCTGCGCAACACTCTGTAGTGCTGGGGATAGCCACTGTGTTCATCAGGGCGCATTCTATCTCAGAAGGTACCATCGCCTCAAACGGCGCGATGAAGAGTATTTCTAATGCAGCATCAGGCTAAATGCCTCTATAATTTCAACATGTACCAATGAAAGAACAAAGGCCTACCAGGTCAAGAGGTTTTGCTAAATGGTTGCTACAGACACACTGGCACGCCAGTTCTCCCACTCACTCCCAGTGATCCTTGCCCAGGGGACCTCTAACACTACCCTCTTTAGTGATGCGAGACTGATGGGCCCTGAAGTCTACTTCCCAGCCTGGTGCAAGGTGCAGGTTAGAGCACAGGGCCCAAGTGAGAACGCATAGTCAGGTTAGCGTACAGAGACATACTCTGTCGAGATCTTCGTGCTGTCAGTTCACATTTGCTCACTTTCAGTACCCCTTTAAATAGTGGGGGTGCTGAGTGAGGGAAGCTGGAGATAAAGACAGAGATTTGTACCCGGGGAAGGGTGGAGTAGCTTTGAAGTTCCAGTAGACAGTGACTTAGGCTGCTCTTGTGCAGCAAGAGAAACTGTACTTGGAGTCTTGACAGTTTTATGAGCTAGCACCAGATGACCATATTCTCTATGCTGGGTAGCAGCGACGAGTTGCAGGCAGCTCCCCAAGTCCTCTGATCCTCAGAATAAGCAGCTAACAGCCAGTGTGGCAGTGCCCACATGGAATGGTCAGTATGTTAGAGGTATTTGTGTAATTTTTAACTTAGGATAACTTTCAACTTATAATGGCTTTATCGGGACATGGCTTCATGTAAACTCAGACCATCTGTGGTTTTTCTCCCTTCTTGATGTGACTGCACTGATTCAAGGAAGGTGTTGGAAACACAGACGAGAGGGACCAAGCGGTCTGCCCATTGCTCACCTGTCTGTGTGCCTTCTGCATCACTCCTGTGTCCTAGGGCATGATGCTGCTTCCCTTTTGTATTTCTGAAACCACACCTGACTGATACTTATGGGATGCAAAAGTGCCTGGACACTTTCCAAAGCTGAGTGACCATTCTAGAGAAATGGACACGCAGACACCTTCTACGGCTGAGTGGCCAGCCACCCGAGAGAAGTGGATGTAAAAGCAGATGGCACTTCACAAGGCTTCTGAGTACTTATGCTGGACTGTGCTGGGCATGCACCACAGGGCTTCTGCAGTTCAGGGCTGTGTTGTGGAATCTTGATTTAAAACATTGCTTAAAATGGGGTCTGGAAAAGGAACACGTTCTTATCTAGACAAGGTGTATTCAGATCTAAGGGGTGAATCTCGTGGTAGATTCCATGTCTGATTTGTGGCCCTGCATATTCAGGCGAGTGTGATAGCTGCCACTGCAGCTGAGACAAACTCTGTACTCAATGACACCATCAAGGATTCACAGTTTCTACAGCCATATTTGCATCTGAAGAAACTTAAGCTTTAAAAAATCTCCCCAAGTACTTGGCCCAGATAAAAATCATCCTGACCTTCATTAGCCACATCGCAGAACGGCCATTTTCTTTTCCTTTCATGTGGCTCATGTGAAGTCTTCAATTTTGTATGTGATAAAGGTACCCTTAGAAGATGGACTTTTTGCTTACAAATCATATAACCTTGCCAAAGAAAATAGGCTAATGTTCATAGGAAAAGCCATTTCGTGATGAACAGCCAAGATTCTGGATCATTCTTGCTATTCTAAGGGATACCTTAGAATGGGCAATTTGAAACAACATAAATTTGCTGCTCCCAAACACAGAAGCTAAATGTCTAAGATCAAGGTGCCAGAAAGTTGTGTGTGGTAAGTGCCCTGCTCACTTTCCAGAACAGCACCCCAGATGCTATGTCCTTACATGGTGGAAGAGATGAAGGGGCAGTCAGCTCCTCAGATGCTTTTGACTGATGAGGCTGAACCCCACAGACCCACTTAGTTCACAGAGACCTTGCCTCCTAATACTGGCACCTTTGTGATTAGGTCTGAATATCTGAACGTCAGAAGAATACAGGCATCCACAGCACAGCATCAAGTATTAAAACGTCACAGTGCATAGGCGGCAATAGCAACACTTGTATATTAGTTTAAATTAAGCTGCACTAATCTATAAACTACCCATTAAGAGATCCTGAGAACTCTATGAGAAAGGGTACAACACGGTACTGACACAGAAATCAACCAGAAAAACCAACCACGACCTGTCTCTTGCACACATGCCTCACTGGTCTGTAAACTGGCTGGATCTGAAATATACACGCTCCACCAACTCCAGGGTCTACCCTGCCCAAAGGACACAGAGAGTTTCAGTTTTCTCAGCTACAGAAACCCACAGACACCTTCAGGTCATCCTTGAACATCTGGCTTTGCTGGGGTAAATACCGATAAGCCTGAATCTCTCCAATAGCTTCCCAGCAGGGATAGAATAATTCCCTAAGTCTACAGCTTCACTGAACCCCAACAGCCTGCCTTCTAGGTCTGCCCCAGCACCACAAGACAAGGCCATCCCGGAAGTGACTTCCTGGCCCTCCCTGGTCCTTTCACTCAGTTCTATCGCCCATTCACAGTGGTCACCCTTTTCTGTAATGAGTTCATAGGTTCTACTTCCACTTGGCATCGGCAGCTGAGGACAGGATGAGCAGAGCCCTAGTGGCATATTCTGCTCAGGGTGAACATGCTCGTGGGTGCCTGGAGGCCCACAGTCTCGGCATCTGAGTAGCCGAAGGCACGTGTCTGCCATGATGATCAGAGTGAGGTACTATGAATTCAGACATAGCAGCACAGCCAGTCTATAACCAGGAACCATTGAACATGGCCTTGTGGGTATGGCTATGCCCGGGCAGTGATTTTTAATCCGTGTTTCTCAATTGTTTGTGTGTTGTTTTATCAAAAGGTTAAAAAAAAAGGCAGCATGTATTTTTCACTACAGGAATCTCCATGCAGCAATAGTGAATCCATATTTCAGATGCTTATTTAGTGGCAGTTAATTCTTAAGACCCCTGGGCCCTGCCTACAAATCTTTCCCTGATACACATCTATTTCCAGTCCCACTCAAAAGCCAAGGTCTGCATAAGAATGGCAGCAAGATTAGTGCCCTAGCCAGTGCTAGAGTGTCTCAGGGCACTGAGCAGTGCACACATGGGGGTGTCCTGGGGGAGCTCCTAAACCCAACCCATGTTCAAACCGCGTTAAGAAGAGGTGGCCCAGGCTGGAAATACAGTTATGTGGTAGAGTACTTGACTAGCATGTTTGAGGTCCTAGGTTCAGTTCCCAATACTATGGGGCTGGGCACCTTTCTCCCCTCCTGCATCTCCTAGAACAGCCCTACCCACTAGCATCTCTAAGGCCCCTAAACAATGACCTGCTGCCCATTATCTCCTGGCCCCTGCAGGCTCGGTGTAACCATCACTCCAGGTGGTCCCTGTGCCCCCTTTTCTACTCAGCTCTCCACTGGAGGTGAGTCAAGAGGCAGACTAAGACTCTCTCTGTGTCCCCCACAGGCGCCCTCGGGAGGCTTTTAATCCTCCAAATACAGACCATACACTCACACTGTCACGTCACCAGGAGATACTCAAACAGACCTAGGCCAAAGACCAGGCGGTAGGTCCAGCTAGAGAGGTGTAGGTTCAAGCCCAGGAGTCCACTTCCACGTTCGGGATCTTACCAACCATAGAAGAAGCAAAAGCATCCCCCCCCTCTCAGCAGACCTTGTACACAGGTAAAATTCGTGCTTCAATTTGGGCTCTCTGAAGAGCAAGTTTGTCTTGCCCAGGTACATTTAATAGCCTTTTTAGGACACTGTCATGGAATAGTTCTGATAATGTCACCTGACTTAAGTGCACAGGAAGTGCCTTGCCCACCCTGGCCACAGGTGGTAAGCTACACTCTGCCAGGCCCGCATGTAGCACCCATATTATGGGGGGGGTAGGACCACCAAAGGCGAGGCCTGTGTGTGGGAGGGAAGCCCTGGACTGCAGCAATTTGATGTCAGGCCAAGTCCTCAACACAAGCAAGAATTAGTGCTAAGAGGTTAAAAAGTTATCTGAGGTCATATGGATACAACAGACATCAGAGACAGGGAGAAAACTGATTAATATTATTGTGTAATATTAATATTAGTAGCAACCGACAGCAACATGCAGGAAGGTACACAATAATGAAGAAAAGGCTAGAAGAGAGGCAGAGTGAAAACTCACATCTGGGTGGGGGATGGCGTACTGTCCCTGGATTGTGTAGGCCTGGAGAGGAGAATGAGAAGGAGAGAGACAGTCAGCTTGGGATGTGGTGTGGGACCTCAGCTAGACAGCCACTGGCGACCCACCCTCGTATGACAAGAACCTTCTAGAACCAGTGTTTTCCATCAGTGTGCATCTCCACCCGTCCTTGTTTGCTTAAGATGGGGGCAGAGAGTCTCAATTACACCTGGTGTCACTGCCCCCTCCCTGAGCTGAGGCCAGCTCCTGCTTCTAAGCCTGATACCCCCCAACCCTGTAGACTACAGATGAGCCATTTAACCTCCAGTAAGAGGGCCGCTGATTATTGGTCATCAGAGCAAATACTTTGGGGAAAGATTTCGCCCTCAAGATATTCAAATGAAAACAAAAGTTTTAAAAGTAACTAGAGCGAGTTTTGCCACAGCTATACTAACGAATAGGTCTGAATCAGTCACAGCACTGACCTAATTTGTTTTTATTACCGCATTTTACGTAGAGTCTCTTCAAATAGGGAGCACCCTCTCTGAAGGTCAGTGTGGTCTCCCCAAGGCTCATTTAGCTTCCTCACTGTGACTGTGCCAAGCACAGCAGCCACCCAGCCTCACCCTGAAGCCCCAGGGATAGCAGAGCCCTCAACATCCCCTTCAGCTATGATGCCCTTTGGGAACTCAGACAACAGACAGACAACACAGTCAAGGGAGGGCAAGACGACAGACAACTGTCTGGCTTCGGGCAGTGATGTACCATCCTGGTGGAGGCACAGACATAAGGACATGGCTTCCATCGCCTGGCTGGTCTGACCTGTGACCACCCTTGAGGTCTCAGGACATCTGAGAGGGTTACCTCAGAGGACCATGTGTCACTTCTATGGACCCAGACCCTCCCACATTTTTTATAAATGTGCTAATTCTTGTCACAACCAAACTCAGGAGCTCAAAGCCATGTGACTACCTAACAGGGACCCGGCCATAGGGCAGCTTTGAAATAGACACAGTTCCGGTAAAAACAAAGTCTGTGCTGGATGGCCTGGCTGTGTTGGATGGCCTGGCTGTGCTGGCAGAGGAAAAAAATAACCTTTAAGATATGGCACTTTCATGGAGAAAGAGATAGGTATCTGCTCTGTGAGGAATGGGGCTGGGACATAGTCTTGGCTCTTGGAAAACTGCCACCAGGAATGATCTCCCAGTTGTTACCCAAGGGAGCATCACCGAGGAAGGGACATGCCATCATTCTGGCCTGGCCCGCTGCTCTCTGAGTCCTCTATGTCTGAGCCAAACCCAGGAGCTCAGCCGAGGTAACTGTTGATTCTGGGCCCTTACATGGTTGTCACATGTCTCAGTGTGTTCTGCCCGGGGTTGTTAGCTTGGCCAGTATGTAACAGTGGCTGCAGAGTCGGCTGGTAGGGATTCTAGGCCTCTCCTTTGTCTCACCTAAAGTGTCAGACACATAGGCAGCCTCCTCGGGGTGAGGTCCTGGAGGGGACCGGCACAGAGCTAATTTCCATCTTTACTCCTGAGCTTGTATTCTGGCTTTCCTACTAGACTGCCTCCTCGCAGGACGGCTCAGGAGAGTCTGTCCTGTGTATAGCCAGGGCAATCAAGGCCAGGCCTGACAGTTCCAAGGGAACGGTGATGGGCTTTGAAAGGCTAACACTGTCAGGGGATAAACATAAGAGCACAGTGACCTTCAGTGCTGTGACTGGAATAGGGGTCCTATTGACTGTTTCATAGGCGATCCTGGCCATGATCCCTCCTGGAGTGTTCTGCCCTTGAAACCGAGGCTGTGACTCCACACCATATAGTTTCCATTGCATAAGGGCTTTCTGAATAAAATCCCATATTTCCTCCTGACAGAGAGATAGTTCACACTGGTCACTGTCAGCTAGCCTTGAATCTGGAGAGAACAATGGAGGCAGAGATTGGATGGGCTTGGCAATGGTCTGTATGATTATATCACTGATGCCAGCATGGTCCAAAGTACTGCCCTGAGCCTCGGGCATGAGGCTGGCAAGACCTGCTCTAGGTGGGGTGTGTCACATCCTGGGTCTGTTAACAGCACAGGACTCTCTGCCAACAGTGGGGAGGACCTGAGTCAGGAGACTCTGCGTGTGTGTATGCATGAGCACACATGCATCCATGTAGAAAACAGGGCAGCAGGTCTGACCCACACACGCTACACATGCTTGTGTCCCAGAAAGGTATAGGAAGACTCCCTTATAATGGGAAGAAAGAGAAGAAAAAAGTTGTCTATGTCTTTTTCCTTTTGAATACTAAAGTAAAACCCTGTGTCTATTCTGCCAGCTGGGTCACCTATGGGGAGTCTCTGACTTAACTCTCCCTTGAACAAAGACACACATCGCGGCCAACAGGACACAGAGCTCTTCTGGGTGGACCCCTGGCTGTCCGTGTTTAAGTCATCTGTGTGGACGGGTCTCATGGCCAAGGTGGGCTTTGGTGAGCACGTAAGGAAGTCAGAACGGGGTCTTCTCCAGTCTCTCTCCCTTCCTGGCCAGCACTACTCACAGACAGAAGCTGTTCCCCATCTTATCTTCCAGCCCCCTTCTCTAGGAAGCAGACACTGGCCACTAAATCCTCAAGGACAGGTTTGTAAATGTGAGCTCTCTGCCTGTGAGGATGTCTACTCAGGCACACCAGTGGTAGTAGGGATGGATCCCAGTCACAGTGCAAGATGGGCTAGCCTGAGGAAATTCATCTCCTCACAGGGATGTGCCTGCCACTCCCTGCGTATATGGCAAGGTCTTGGATGTGCTTCAGGAAAATGAAACCCGGGTTCCCACAGCTCTGGAGGACTCAAACACAAGCCATGGTCACCCACAATGTTTCTGCACACTAACTACCTAAGCCGTCCAGCAACATCCACAGAGGAGGCTTGGCAGGATTGTTAGGCAGCACCTAAATGTGCATCAGTCTGCAGGTCTCTCCTGTCTCAGTCAGGGATCTCGCTGGGAACCGTAGCTGTGAGCTGCAGGTGTGCCCCCCAGGCCCCTCCCACTGCCTGGGGTGAGCCAGAGAGCTCTGTGTCCATCGCAGGGCGCAGGGCGGGAGACGTGCACGTGAGAAGGCGAGAAAACCTGAGTGCACTAACGGGCAGCGGCGGGTGCTGCAGTAAAAGGCTGAGGTTGGCAGTGGAGGCCGCGAGCGGGTCGGCTCTTACCTGACCACCTGCAAAAATGACAGGGGTGGAGGCGGGCTTTGGGCGGTAGGGAATGGTGGCACCTTTCGGTGGGGACTAGGAAAAGGGACAGGAGAGGGAGAGAGCGGTTAGAACAGCTTGGCTGTTGGCCTTGGGCTGCCTTCCCATGCCCACCCCTCTGTGGAACCCCCAGCCCTTCAAATATGGCCAGCAAAGGCTCCACAGGCCAGAACAGTGAGGGGAGGGGACAACCAGGGACATCAAAAGGAGATGACCCTGCCCCCAGCACACTGAGGCAGGCCGGATTCTTTATCTTCATTGCTTTCTTCCTTAGGATGGACATTCCTTTTCCCAGGCCTGCACTGTTTGCTACCTACCCTCAATAGACCCATGGCTAACCAGGCGGGGGCAAGGTTCCACAGGCATGCCAGGGCAGGTGGATCACCTGCCCGCTGGAAAGGGGGACTGCTGGCAGCTGACCCCCATAGGCTATGCATGTCAGGCCCTCTGTTGCCACCCTTTTCCTGGTATGGTCCCATGGGGATCCCGAAGGTAGAAGGCATAAGGCAGTGACTTCACAGAGGAGCAGCTTGCATCCTTTGACAGAAAATACTCTTGAGTCCCTGGAAAAAGCCAACTTTGAATACAACTGCCATGGGAACCGATGCTGAGCAACCCAAGTTCTCTGCTTATCCTACAGCAGTGCTCATAGAGTGGCTTAGAATCATTCATTCTGTTTCACCAGTGAAACATTAGGTAGCTCACAGAGGCCGAATGAGATTCCACAATGTCAAAGTCTGTGGAATTTTCCTTGACTACCCGTGTGTCCAGAATATAGGTGTCTCCTCTTGGCAATGTGGCTATTGCTTTTAGCAGGTGTTTTGTTACAGCAACAAGTAACTATCCCTGCAAGGATAATGGTCACAGTCTACCAGAGCCGCTGAGGCTGTGACCTTGGAACATTCCTTACCCTGGAGCTGACAGTAATATGAAGGACATAGTCTGAGCTGTCCCTTGGGAATGCCCATATTTCCCATTGCTGGGGTCCTAAAATATGTCTCTAAATGCCTCTGTGCAAACCTGGCTTGCTGAGGCTTCCTGGATAGTGCCCAGGTCTGTGGTACAAGATTATGCCAGGAGCTCCCCAGTGTGCAGCACAGACTGTAGCTGCTACATCGTGTCTGCCAAGTATTCCAGATCCTAGAGCCAATCACCTGTGCTCCAGGCTGCTACCCTCCCAACACAGGAGCTCCCTGTGCCCATTCAGAAGGCCCAGATTCATTTTTACCCACCCACAGTGACCTTCTGGGCTCAGACCATCAACATCCCCAGGGAGGCAAGGCATGCAGGCTGTTCTCACAGGTGCAGGAGGCACCAGATTTGAGGCAGGAGGTCCATAAAAGCAAAAGTTGCTCTCTTCGCAGCTTTCACCCAAGTGCATATGCTGAGGGCACTGCTTTCCTTGACTGTGGGGTAGAAAGGGTACCCCCCTTAAGCAAGTTTGAAAGGCCTTTGACAATTTGGGTCTTGGGTTCATCCATGCCTTTTCGTAGCTGTTCTCCAGGTGAAAATGAGGCTGTTTTCACTGTGATGTCTTCCTTCCTGGTGCGGGGGTCACTCCTTTCAGCTTCTATAAACTGCATCACGCAAACGAGAGCGGGATGTCTCTGTTAGGTCAGTCTCTGCTGATGACATCCACAATGTGCGTGGCCATGTTTCTCTGATACCATCTAGAGATGTGAGTTCTGACACAGTCCAGGCATTGGTCCCATTCCCTTTAGCTTGGAAGTCTGTTAGGAACTTCTGGCAAGGACACATATTCTGTCCTGAGCAGTGGGCAGCTGGCTCCCGATGTCCACTGTCCTGAGTGGTGCGCAGCTGGCCCCTGATATTTACTGTCCTAAGCAGTGGGCAGCTGGCCCCCCCATGTCCACTGTCCTGAGCGGTGGGCAGCTGGCCCCTGATGTTTACTGTCCTAAGCAGTGGGCAGCTGGCCCCCCCAGTCCACTGTCCTGAGCAGTGGGCAGCTGGCTCCCGATGTCCACTGTCCTGAGCGGTGGGCAGCTGGCCCCTGATGTTTACTGTCCTAAGCAGTGGGCAGCTGGCCCCCCCATGTCCACTGTCCTGAGCGGTGGTCAGCTGGCCCCCCCATGTCCACTGTCCTGAGCGGTGGGCAGCTGGCCCCTGATGTTTACTGTCCTAAGCAGTGGGCAGCTGGCCCCCCCATGTCCACTGTCCTGAGCGGTGGGCAGCTGGCCCCTGATGTTTACTGTCCTAAGCGGTGGGCAGCTGGCCCCCCCATGTCCACTGTCCTGAGCGGTGGGCAGCTGGCCCCTGATGTTTACTGTCCTAAGCAGTGGGCAGCTGGCCCCCCCCATGTCCACTGTCCTAAGCAGTAGGCAGCTGCCCCCCCCCCCCATGTCCACTGTCCTGAGCGGTGGGCAGCTGGCCCCCCCATGTCCACTGTCCTGAGCGGTGGGCAGCTGGCCCCCCCATGTCCACTGTCCTGAGTGGTGGGCAACTGGCCCCCGATGTCTAGCAGAACTGCTACCGTCACTCACTGCCACTCCAAGGTTGCCACTGCGCTCGGCATGTGCTTCTCACTGCTTGGGGCAGATGACAGTACAAAGAGCTGCAAGTCCTTAGCCATGACCCTCAGCCTCTGGGCTCCTGTGAACAGACCACACTATCGCCCTGACCAACGTCGGGGGAAACTGCATGAGAATAACATTTTAAAAGCTATCTTTCACTTCACAACTATTGCTTACGGAAATAGAACTATGCAAACATTTTCACAAAGAGTTAAATGTGAGGTTTGCCCATGATGGCAGTTACAGAGCAGATGGCAAGGCAGCCGGTTGGTGGAGTTAGTTCTGTGGAGACATGGTAGTGATGTCAGCTTGGGCTATGGGAGGGCAGAGCTCAGCAGTGCTCCAAACGGCTAAAGGTCCTGCTTGGGGAAGAGTCACAGAGGAAGTCTGAGGGAAGACCATGGTGCAGGGGCTACTGTGACTTCTGTTCCACTCTTCACGGGAACTTAAGGAGGCTGCTGCTGTCCGGTGCTGCTGTCGGGTGGTTCTTCTGTCTTCTGTCTGTACCCACAGCTTTCTTTGCACATTGCATCTTCCCGGGTCTGTCCAGGTCCTACCCTGAGTACGGGCTAGCACTTCTCTTGACATCTGCAGACCGGCAGGTCTGACAGGCAGGAGACTTCCTCTTACACGCCACCACCCCTGCCTCTGTCTGGTGAGAGTGGTTACTACTTCAAAAGCTGAAACCCCATGATCTGTCCCTCTCCCCCACCCAAGCCCTCCCACTCACATCCAGACACTGGCCACAGGCTACCAACAGGTGACACTTTCCAGAGTGCCCCTCCAGCCCACGCCTGGGATCTGCCCGTTCTTGATGTCTGATCCTCCCACACCCCAAGTGACCACACAAACACTCGGGTCAACTGAGGCACAGGAGGCTTAGTGACAATGCTAGAGAGTAACGGAGAGTGAGCTCGGCCTGGAGCAAGGCGGGCAGGGGGCGTGTGCTGGCCCATGATGTTCGTACTGTACCTCCAGCATGACCACACAGATCTGCTTCACACACTGGATGATGGCTTCCGGGGTCCCTGAGATAGTCACTGCCCGCTCTGTGGAGTTGGGCAGCATATCACCTGCCACCTGGACCTGAGCACCTGTGGACTGCAGAGAAGGGGCATTGGAAGGAGAACAGCACCACACACCTCCAACTCTCGGGGATGCATCCAGAGTGGGCTGCACCATGAAAATCCTTCATTAGGAGCAGGGCCTTAGCTGGTCATCTTGCCACCCAAAGGTCACCTTCCTGTCTCCTCTCCTTCAACCCTGACTCTGCACACCTCTGAGGGAGCTATGACTTCCTGGAAAGTGCCACCATCTCAGCCAGTGTGCTGGACAGGAGGCTCTGGATCTGTAGAGGAATCTACAGGGAAACAGATAGGAGTACTCTTTCCAACACCACGAACTCTTCCTCTCTGGAAGCAGGTTACATGGAGGCCAGGAAGCCAGAGTCCTGCCTGCTTTTGATGTGTGCCTACCACGTACCTCAAGTGACTACTCGGATTCACAGACCTCAGTGACAATGTTAGGAAGCCACACACATAGTGAACCTGGCATCTTTTAAGTCACAGAAGAGGACAGGAAGGAAATCAACAAGGGGTGGATGCCCTCCTGCTTAAGAGAAGGGCTTGGGCCAGGCATGGTGGTGCACTTTAATATCAGCACGCAGGAGGCAGAGATAGGTGGATCTCTGAGCCTGAGGACAGCCTGGTATACAGATAGAGTTCTAGGAGAGTCAGAGCTATTACGGAGAAACCCTGTCTGAAAAAAAAAACAAAACAAAACCGGGGGACGGGAGGATGAGGGGAGAAGGAGGAGGAGGACCTGGCCTCCCTTGAAGTAAAATGTTTTCAATGTCAAACCCACATCAGGTTCAGGCTCCATTGGTGTCATCCCAGGAGGTAGGACCTGACTGATGGACAAAAAAAGGGCATCTCTTAGCAGAGTGTGTCCAGAGCCACAGAACTTGGATGCTAAAACCTGCCTGTCCAGGGACCTCCACCCTCATCCTTGCTCTTGTCCTTGGCAAAGCAGGGCTGCTCCTGGCACAAGTCACTGTGTGCACGTGTGAAGGCGGCAAGGTTCCCCACATCCCGTATTTCACTGGTGTTATGTTTGCAAACCCGTTTTGAGCCATCAGGCTGTGCAGTATCGGTGCATACACTTACAGATTGTTTGGGAGACATGCGATAAGGGTGGGCAATACCTCCCGAATTTCCTTGATCTTAGAGCCGCCTTTCCCGATCAGGGACCCACACTGGCTGGCAGGGACCACTAGTCGCAATGTCACCGGGGGCTTGCTGGTGGCAGGGCTGTTGCTCATGGAATTAATGATGTCCTAGGGAGGAGAAAACAGGCATGTTGGATTCATATTAGTGAGCATCCAGTGTGGCTTGGGAACACTGTGAGGATGTGTAAGCAGCATCTCTGCCCATACCTGCTTTCCTAGACACTGGGAAGAACTCAAGGAGCCCTCTCCCACATAGTGAAGGGACTTGGTAAGAGAACCAAGGCAACCATGGAACCTTCAAAGCCAGGCCAGGCTTAAAAGGAACAGGAGATATACGCCAGATGGCCATATGAGCCAACAACACACATTGATTCACAAGGCTGGGTGGTCAGGAGTCACAGGGAACTCAGGACAGGTCATAGGTTAAGAAGATACATGATCAGGTCTGACCTTAGTATGATGTCTACTGGGTATGAGGATGGCAGACAGATAGGTATGGCAGACAGATATGTAAGGCAGACTTGTCTGGGGCCAGTGGAGAGCAGGTGGGTGGGAGGGCACTCCCAAGGGGCGTTACTAGCTGGTCAGAAGGAATTGGTGAGTACAAGGCCTGTTTCCATGAAAACCCAGTGAAGCCTCTACATGAGGGAACCTGATAACAGAGGATGCAGCCTGAATTGGGGGAAAGCAGCTGAGACCAACATACATGGCTATCCTGGAGAGCCACACCCAAACCTCTGGAGCGTGGGGCTAAATGGCCAGAATTTGACCTCATGTCTTTCTCCACTTCTAATTCTCAACTACCCAGAAAACAAAAACAAATCCTCCCTTCTCCTGGGTGATCACCAGGAAGCCTTGCTTCTAGTGAGCCGCTGTTCCTACCCAGATGCTTTATCTGTTGCACGGGAGACAGTGGCTAACCCCGACTCCATCCAGCTCTGCACACACACACACTCTAGCTTCGTTTGGGCAGCTTGTTCCTATCTCTCCATTTCCTCTTGGCCTGGACTCAGCCTCTATCCAGACAGAGTACCCAGAGGCCCCTGTGCCTGCGGTTCAGCTCTGCATCTAGAACCACCCTCTTGGTACTGAGTTCTTCTGTTTGTCTCCAGCCTGGGGACTGCCTTTGCTTGCTATTCTACGGTGAACTTGGGGCATGACCTTTCTTCCCTGTGGTGGCACTGGTGCGACTGTGATGTGCTGTCCTCGACTGAAAAAAACTGGCTAGGATTTGAAAGCACTAGCGAGGGATGCAAGACACAACTGAGGGCGGTTTCAGGCCCCGTGTCACCTGTTTAGCAAAACAAGGATGGGCGGAATGAGAAGGTGAGACTCGCTCAAGCCTTCTGAACCTCTCAGTGGGTTTTATGTATGTTTCCTGTCTCCTGGGTTGAGGGTGTTTTAGCTACTCTATGTGTGTTTCAGGAGGTAACAAAGCATTTCCTTGCAGAAAGCTATAGCCATTAAAGTTGCTAAAAATGGCTTGGTTTTATTTAGTTTGGGAGCATAGCAACCAAATGTCAGGGCACACACTTTGTAGGAGCCGGCACTTAAGAACTCTGGAGAGGGGTCCCTATTACTAACACTGCCTCCTTACCACCATGCTCTGGGAAGCTAGAAGGATCACCGACAATTAAAATTCCCAAAACTTTCAGGGCTGGAGGTGTAGTTCAGTGACAGCATGTACTTAGAATGGGCGAGGGTCTCAGCTTGATTCCTGACATAAAAGTCCCTTAGACCCAAGATAAACCAATTCTATGGCCATACTGGCCACTACTTACAGATACTTTCTTCCTGTGGTTGGTCAGTCTGAGTTTAGGGATTCCGTGCTGATACCACATCTGCCCTGCTACAGGTAAAGGGGACAACATACTATGAGAGGCCTCAGACTGCCCTGTCTAACATCACCAAGCTTAGGCTGCTTCCCAAGTACTTCTTTATAACCTCCCACCAGGAAGCGCTGTCTCCCCAAGAAAAGCGTCTCTGGAGCCTCACTGAAGGAGACAAATCAAACAAAAACGCAGCAATGAAACTCCAGGGAGCTTAATGCTTAAGCCTTCTTCCCGTATCTCAACTCAGACCACAATCCAGTATTCCATATAGTAGAAAAGTCGCTCCAGAAGACCTCAGAGCAGAGGGCTAAACAGACAACCACAGTACACTAGGAACTATGAATGGTGGACTCTCTTCTCCTGAGATCGCATCCCAACCTCATCTAACTCATTTGCTAGAGCTTGCCGTCTTCCCAGAGAAGGAGCATGTTTCAAAGGCACAGCAAAGGGTGACACGGTGGCTAGGGAGAGTTAACTGCCACTAAATGGAAGCCACGCTCTTTGAATCAGGGCAACAGCAAAGATGCCTGGAGAAATATAACAATTAGCAAGGCCACTGTCATCATGGGCTCAGAAGTGTATCAACTGTACCAAACACTTCCCAGGGCAGAGTCCTGAAGAAGAGAGGCTCAGTGCTACCTTGCTTATCCAGGATTGCTAAGTAGAGGGTACTTAGAAGCCGTGAAGCTGTGTCCAAGTGACAAAGAGAAGGTGAGTCCACATCCCTGGATACAGGACAGGTTTAAAGCACTCTCTAAACTGTTTTGTAAATTACTGCCAGTATCAATGATAAGGCCCACAAGTTTACTGTAAGTATTAGGCATATGAAATTTTGGTTCCATAATTAGAAGCCACTGAACTTTCTCTTGCTATCTGAGCTGCCTTGAGCAAAAAGGACTATCAGCTTTATGTCTGCAGCAGCCATCTGCACACGCATGGACACCTTCAGACAACTGATACCAGGGCCAGCTGCCCTGGCTCCTGAAGGGGCAGCCCTACCCAGGGCTGTTTGAATAGCTGTGGCAGACCTTTTGCCATCGCAAGCCCTGAGAAGCTACTTGTAACCTGGCCAGAGGGGCTGCGCTCTCCCTGCGGAGGCAATATTCTATGTCACTAGTCAAGGCTGTGGCTAGTCCCAAATACAAACCGTAGAGACAGTGATTGGTCCAAACAAACTGCTGTGATTAGCCAAATGAGTGATTATGATTGGTCCAAACACTCCTTTTCAGGTTCTTAAGCAGGTAGCTCAGGCTTATGCAGGGACTCAGCCCTGGTGTTGGAACAGCAGGTCCAGGAAAGACATGTCACAGGTAGTCATCCCTTGCTACCTTTAGTGGTGCAGGCTTAGCTACTAATACAAAGAAAAAACCAGAAGAGCATAGTGGTAGTGGCAAAGATGGCAATGGGCACAGCTTGACAACTGGACAAATGCTGGCCTTCAGCTTTAGCTCTGGGGCTAGAAAAAGCAGCGGCTTGATCCCATGGGCTCCACGTGAACCCAGTCTCACTGACACCATTTGTACAACTCAGCAACTCAGTTAACGTTAGATCCAATGACACGTAAACCTGACACAGATACCCTGCTCCCTGCCCAACACCACACACAGACACAATACTCTTTGATGTTCTTAAGTCTTTTTTCCTTGGCTAGCCTCTTGCAAGGGCACACATGAAATTCAGCATGCAAACTGGTGATGGCCAGGCCACGGGTGCCATGAGAACGGCCCATATCACTATAGCAGCTTCTCTGGCTTCAACCCAGGATGATTAAAGCTTGGGTACCCACCGTTTCCTTAATGCTTGCTCCCAATTCTAAGTCAGGGACCACCAAAGAAAGCAAGTCCTCTGTCTCTCACGACTCTTGCAGGAAGCCTGGCTGCCGGGGAGTTAGTTATCTCCAGTTCTCCTACCCACACCCATTCTTAGGGCATATCTAAAATCTTCCCTGTGTCCAGTACACAATGCTCCCCTCCCCCAGTGACATGTGATAGAGATTGATATCTTTACAGCAAGCTCTGTATATATAGTCCACTGTTACCATTTAGAGAGGTTGCTTATACCCACAAAGCCCAAAAAACCTGACCACAGCCTCTCACTTATGACAGAAAATAAGATGCCAGTGATCACCATATGTGAATAAACATTAAATGGAAACACCGAAACATGAAGAGTAGCTCACTAGAAAACACAGAAGCATCACATATACCTGTGTGTGTGTGTGTGTGTGTGTATCTCCCAACCTGAAAATCTACCTCTACTCCCTTTTAAGACTCAGCTCTCTAAAGTCCCCAGGGAGGAGGCTGCTGCAGGGTGTGTAGCTGAGCCCAGAGTTGTGCCAGCTAGGGCTTTGTCTGGGGCCATGTGGCAGACAGAGCAGCGGGACTCTGAAGGTTTGAGTACAGCCTAAGACAGTTATGTGCCCAGTGGGAGGCCTGTGTGCCGAGGCTCTGCATGGTGCCTGGGAAACAGAACGGAGGCGGGCTTCTCCACTGCACGTGGTAGAAGTGGCCAAGTTTAGGAATAGAAAAGGGTGCTGACCCTCTAGCTGGACAGAAGCAGGGGTGAACACCCGGGGGGACTGAAGGCGAAGAGAATTCTAAGGTAGTCTTGTCACAAAACAAGCCAGCTCCTGGGCCAAGTCAGGCAAACAGATAGATGGGCGTAGGAGCCCGCTGGGCCTTACCTCCTCAAACTTGTACGCTATCATAGCGAAGGCCTTGAAGATGGCATCCGTTGGGCCTGTGATGGTGACGATTCTCTCCGGGCAGTTTCCCTCTGAGATGTTGATCCTGGCGCCACTCTAAGGTGAGAGAGGAGGAAATGCGGCTGGCAGAAGATGAAAGTTTCCCTGGGCTGGCAGACTACTTCAAGCAGACACTAGTACTGAGACATGCTTGGAAACCTCATCCTAAACAGTGAAATCCTTGCCAGAAATCCCAGCAAATTGGAATTTTCAGGTTTTGTTGTTTTTAAAAATAGTCTCATGTAACCAAGCTGGCCTAGAACTCCCTGTGAAGTGGGAGAGGATAATGGCACTGAGCTTCTGCTCTTTTGTCCCTGTCTCCTTGGGGTTGGGGTTACACGTATGTGCCTCCGTGCCCTACCAGAGTAGAATGTTAATTAGTAAGAGTCCTAGTGACTGCTAGGAAAACCTGTGCCCTCTGTAGTTGAACACTCCGTGTGGAGCATGGCAGACAGATTTCCCCTCCTTGCCTTGCATCCCTGGTACACAGGCAGGTCCATGAGAGCCACTGGCAGTGCCCCCCATCCCGGCCAACCTGACCTGGGGATAGGACGGCATCTAGAATAAAGCACACTCACCTCTTCACGCATCTTCTTCACCGTTTCTCCTTTCTGGAAATGGAGACACAGAGAAGGAAGTCTGTCACTGCCAGGTGCACAGAGGGGACATGGGTCTAGCTCAGCCCAATCCTGGATGCTGGAAGCTGCTAGCATGGTGAGGGGCTGCCTGCCTCTGCCTCTAGTCTACTCCCAGTCCTTGCCTGCCCCTTTGAGTTAATTGGTCTCTTTACTCGTTGGGCCATACAATCCTGGGGTACCTCAGAAGAAGAAATGAAGGCATGGGAAAGGAGGCATAGCAGAGGTATAGCTGGCCGCTGTGAATTTGATCAGAATCAGGCCTATTTTCATGACAGCACCACAAATATTGTACCAGGGTGGTCTATTGCCAGGGGATGCCCAGCAAGGGTTAAAAAAAATACAGCATGCTGGGAGGGCAGCACCCGGTCCTCAGATGCTCTCTCACACAGGCTTCTCACTGGTCCTTTTCCCATGGAAACGCCTCGTGCTTTAGTTATAAAGAGGAGCTACTAAGCTCTTGAAGGTCATTTTGATTATAGGAGTACTGATCAGTGCAAGAATGGTGACACTTCCCGGGGTCTGAAACCCGGATGTACCAGCCACAGAGGTGGTAAGAATAAGCTTCAAAGTGGTGACTGACCCTGCCAGTGCACAGAAGAATGCTCCCTGCATGGTTCGCCCAGAGCCAAAAACAAGAGTCATGACACTGTTGTTTAGGCAAGGAGAGGGCATGAACAGGGCTGTCAGGGCAGAGCTCCTTGGGACCCTGACTTCCTCTAGCACAGTATGCCTGCTGGGGCTGTGAACCTGCTGGGGCCAGGCAGCACCAGCAGTTACTGCTGTCTTTGTCTATCACTTTATAGAGACCCCGAGAAAGGCAGAGTTCATTAATTACCTTCCCAATGATGCTTCCAACTTCCTGTAGGGAAAAAAAAATCAAGAAAGATGACGTCAATCACCGTGGGTCGGAGGCTTCAGAAAACAGTCTATCTGAATGAGGAGGATTTACGGTCTTTACAGAGTTGGGGTGGAACCAGGGCCTTATGTGTACCAGACAGGCACTCTCTCACTGAGCCACTCACTGGCCCCACAGGACGGCCGAAACTCTAGGGAAGAAGACTTGCCTTTGTTGGGCTGCCCAGCTCCTCTGTACCCAGTTGACCAGGGCTGATCAGGTACAGAGCTTAGCTTCATCAACAAACTGCCTGGCAGGAGGGAAAATCACCCACACACTTAAGGAAACCCTGCCACAGACGGACGGGAAAGAACACCTCAACTCCTGTGATTTGCTTTACAATGTAGGACACCTGGAGAAGCCACTAGCACAGTCCCCATGACTCTGCCGTTGTACTTCAATGCCTGCAGGGACCAGTGCTCCCAGCCTGTCCCAGCCCACAGGCCAGCTCCAGCAAGGTTATCATGGTGTGTCACTTGGGGCAGGGCTAGCCTGACTTCCTGCCAAGGGAAATAACTTCTTTCAAAATCTGACCTGCTCTTCCCACTATAAGCAGGCCCTCAGCAATCCAGAGCTGCTGTGATCCAAGAGGAAGGTGTGGCCCGGGCTCAGGAAACAAGGAGGGAGTGCTGAGCCGCAGCCCTTCTGTCACAGGAACTAGGGGCCAGTCTACTGTGTGGGGTGTGCTACGAGAAGGGAGGGGAGGATGCTCTCCACCACAGAAAAGGCATGTCTGAGTGCAAGAGGACATGCTTTCTGGGAAGCTGGATGTCCTAGAACTGTCACTCTAGTGGCCACCCCTGGCAGGAAATCTTGCATAAAAGCTGGGAGCTAGATTTCTCAGGGTAGAAGCAGAGAACACAGAGCCAGCCTTGTCTTGCGGGGTGGGGAGGTGTGACTGGCTACGCCGGACAGCACCCTCCTACAGGATGCGGGCACTAGGGCACTGAGGTATAGGTGCCAGGTCAAGCAGTCTTGAGTAGCTCTAAGAAAGGTGTAATTTGTACTGCACGTGCAACACCATTGTAGTTTTGAGACTGTGTAGCACAAGGAATACAAAGCAAATCCCTGGCGGGCAGTGCCCTGGTTTCTGCCCCTCATCACCTTTCCATGCATCAGCAGGCGGATGGTCAGGGTTACGTTCAGGCCACCTTCTGAGACCTTAGATTCCATCTTTCCTCCAAAGTGTAGCTCAGGGTGGTGGCTTAAGGTGCTGAGGGTGCTGTGAGGAAGGATGGATGGGGCCCAGATGGCGTCACCTAGAACAAGAAGGGACAGCTGTGACCACGTGTACTCTTCTTTGGACCTGGAACCATGTTCTGGCCTCCAGGAGAGGGGTGTGCCACTGTCACCACCATAGGAGACACGCAGAGTTGTGTCCTAACCATGTAACCCTGTAGACTCAGTTTCCTTCATCATGGCCTCTCAAATGCCAGGCAGCCTGAGGCGCTCTGGGGAAAGCCAGTGCTAGGCTACCCAGCCTGGTGAGCCCCCGTGTTTCTTCTGTCTACTTTCCTGTCACATCAGGGGGCAGACTCGAGGGTACCCTGGCCCGCCCCCTTGAGAGCCCCTCTTTGCCTACAACTATCTAGAAGGCTCCTGTACTTGTGTCCCTTTATGCGCGGTTACTGGCAACCTTCCCCAGCGTGAATTCAGTCTCTGGCTGCTGACCTGCTGCTGTTCTCCCACAAAAGCTAAGATGCTCTGCCTGCACAGTGCTGGTCTGTGCCATTCACAGGCTTTATGTGGACGACCTCTAATGGTCAGTTTCACGGGATAAGTTAAGGCTTCAGCTTATCTGCAGGCAAAGATTACAGGTACCAGAGTATTTGTGGGAAAGTGACACGATGACTTTGTGCCAACATGGGCGACCTGGGACCAGGCCTTCCTGGTGAGCAGCTCTTGTCTCTCATCACTGAGTTCTCCACAGTGATGGACCAGTACTTATGAGCCAGCCAGCAAGCAAGAGGATGGTTTGCCCCCATCAGGGAAATACCAACAGTGCTAGCTAGGCTAGGGCATACACCAGGGAGGTCTAGGACTGACGGTGGAGGCTCGGGGAGTGGCTGGGGAAGCAGCAGCTCAGATAAGGTTTCTAGAAGCAAGAGACACAAGCTATCCATTCTCAGGAGATGCTCTGGAGCTGGCAAGCATGCGAAGAGAAGGAAACTAGGAATGGAGGACCTCAGCTCTACAGGAGGTCGGGCTCTCTGGGAGCTGATGTGGCTGCTCGCTGTTCTGGGTAAAACGCACAGCAGATGAGTTCTGCTGGCCAGGACATTTCCACAGGCCCCGAGGAATGCTGGACCCCAGCTAGAGCTCACAAAGAAGGCTCTCAGAAGGAAACAAGCATCTGGGCTCAGGAGACTGATGCAACACCAAATAACACATGCCTACGCTGACAGCCTGTGACAAGCCAAGCCAAGCCCTCTTACGGAAAGCCCTGTTACAGCTAAGGTTGATTTGCAAGGGCCATAAACTGGATCACACTGTGGCTAGTCTGGGGCATCTCCTACCCATCATGGGGACAGCAGGGCCCTGTGGCTGTCTGTTACATAAATGTTTCCAGCTCAGAAAGGAGAAAGTAGGTCAGTGCCTGCCCCTGGTGCTTTCGGCTCCAGGCTGTCAGGAGTGATCAGTCACTTGGGCCAGTGCCTTTCTGCATCAGAGGAGAGGACAGACACAGACAGACAGACAGATACACACACACACACCACAGTGTGTGTGTGGGGGTATACAAAAACTCTCTGGGAGTGAAGAGCTGTCCTGTAGAACAAGTGAGGTTTTTGGGGTCTCTCAGGCTTGGAGATGGAAGTGTCAAGCTGAGGCCCTGCAGAGGTCTGCAGAAGGCAATTGGTGTGACGACACCCAGAAGCGGCATCTCCGATCCAGTCAAACTCTCCTGAAAGCAGGTGCCAGCTGCAGGCACCTCCTACCCTCCATCAGGAAGCACTCAGACCTTAGGGACAAGTTCTGGCTCATGGTGTCAGGGACAGGCTGTGGGAAGCAGGAAGGAACCATGCTGTTCTGCAAGGCCAGGGGGATCATCAAGGGAGTAGGAGTTTCTGCATGCCTAGATGACCACAGACGCCAGGAGAAAACCTGCACTTTCCCACCAGGACACAGTCAGGAGAAACAAACTGAGAAGGAAGGCCAAGGGCTACAGCCTCAGCCCTTAACACTCAGGTTTCAACGGAAATTACCTGTCGTGCCAAGACCTATGGAGATTTCAAAGTATATGAAGGGCAATCAGCCAAAGCCAATCCCAAGATGACAGAGACATCAACATCAGCTGACATCTGTGAGTCAGCCATCATAACAGTGATCCTATGAACAACCAGGCCTATTCTTCGTGTGTGGTGGTGTGTGTACATGTGTGTATGCATTGTGCATATGGAGGCCATTGGGTGTTTCCTCTGTCACTCTATATTGTTCCTTTGAGGTGGGGTCTCTGGAACTTGTGTTCTTTAGCAGGTCAGGTGTCCAGCAAGCCCCAGAGATCCCCCTCCCTCAGGGCCAGGTTTGCAGGCAGCTTTCGTTGGTGTTGAAACCGAAACTTGGGTCCTCAATGCTTGCACAGCACTCTTACCTGTCAAGCTCAGCAGAGAAACAAAATACTTACTAAATTAATGAAAGACATAAAGAAGGGACACCGTGGATGTAAGAAGCCAGTGATGGGATAGGGGTAGGCGGCAAAGTCAGTGGTCTAGACGACGGAACAGTAGAGATGCAGATGGACAGGCAGGGCTGAGGTGGAAAGGTTGCTACATAAGAACTGTGGGTCCAGAAAAGTAGACTTGCGGGAGAAAAGGAGAAGATGCAGCTCCAGGATGAAGGAAAACCAAGAAACGGCTGGCTGCTAGCGGCTCCACTCCAGGAGCACAGCTTGGGAGAAGTTTCCTTCACAGTGGTAGGAGGGGCGAACCAACCCAGCAGGAGAAAGGTGGTAAGAGAAAGAGGGTAGCCGGGCACGATCAACATACACATACACATTCCCCAAGGAAACATGGGGAAAGCCACTGGTTTGTGCTAATAATCGTCATTTGGAAAAAGAGAACTTTTAAATGAGAGTAAATACCACAGGCCTCTGTTTCTTGTGTCTAAAATAATTTCTGAAGGCTAGCTAAAGTAAAAATTACTGCACTGTCTTATATGAACAGCATATTGGGGGCAGGATAAAGGAAGGCAAGCTTTCTACCTCTCCTTCAAACTGATAAAATGATGTCATGAATTATTAACAAATCAAAATGGAATTTTTAAGAAAGCTTTAATAACTCCCAGAAAGACAGGAGGAAACCCTAAAAGTCAGACAAAAGGATAAACAGAAAACTAAAAATGAAATGACAAGTTTGAGCCCTAACATTTCAATAACGGCATGAATTTACATGCGATGTAAATAGTGTAATTTAGAAAATGAGAGTAGACTAAAAACATCCAGTCCTACACTGGAAACAGGAAAATGAGCACAGTGAGTAGGTGCTGGGGAAACTTGAGTATCCATATGCTGAAGAGTAACATTGGGTTTTTTGTTTGTTTGTTTGTTTGTTTGTTTTTCGAGACAGGGTTTCTCTGTGGTTTTGGAGCCTGTCCTGGAACTAGCTCTTGTAGACCAGGCTGGTCTCGAACTCACAGAGATCCGCCTGCCTCTGCCTCCCAAGTGCTGGGATTAAAGGCGTGCGCCACCACCGCCCGGCTATTAACATTGGGTTGTTATCACACACACACACACACACACACACACACCCCAACAAAAACAATGGATATTAGAAAGTTAAATGTAAGATTTGAAACTAGAAAATCACTAGGGGAAAAATTCTGTGGTGTTGGTTTGGGCAATAATTTTTTTTTTAATGATCCCCAAAGCATAGGAAACAAAAGCAAAACTAGATAACAGGATTAAATTAATCTGAAAAGTCTTTGCTCAACAAAGGAAACAATTAGCAGACAGGAGAGAATATTTATAAACCAAACCTCTGTTACGGGCTAATAGCTAACATATAGAGTACATTTTATAAGAAAGTAGATAAGGAAGTTGGCAAGCACTTCAGTAGACATTTCTCAATCTAAGGAAAATAAGAGTTAGGAACATGCAAATGAAAACCACAATGAAATGCCACCTCAAGCCGTTCAGAGTGGCTGTCATCAAGAGACTAAAATAATGGTAATGAGGAAATGGGAACTCTGGACCCAACTGGTAGAACTGTAAATATTCTACCTGCCAGGCCGTGGTGGTGCACACCTTTAATCCCAGCACTCGGGAGGCAGAGGCAGGCGGATCTCTGTGAGTTCGAGACCAGCCTGGTCTACAAGAGCTAGTTCTGGGACAGGCTCCAAAGCTACAGAAAAACCCTGTCTCGAAAAACAAACAAACAAACAACAACAACAACAAACCCCCCCCCCAAACAAAAAATTGTACATATTCTACCATTGTGAAAAACAGTATGGAAATTCTTCCAAAAATCAAACCAGAACCACTATAGGACATGGCAATTGCACTCTGGCATAGATCTAAGGGAAATGAAATTTATATGTCAGATATCTGTACTCCATGTTCACTGCAGCACCATTCCCAAGGCATTAAATCAACCTACAGTCTAATAACTCACAGATGAATGAGAAAATTATTATATATATACACAGTGAAATACTAATCTGCCATAAAAACATGTCATTCGGTCCAACATGGATGATCCTGCAAGACATTGTGTAAAGTGAAACAAAGCAGGCACAGAAGGATAAGTACCGCACTAACGCACTCAAACGTGGAATCTTAAAAAGCTGAACTCGAAGCAGAGAACGGACGGGTGAAGTGGCGTTTGGGGAGTTCTGGTTAAAGGGTATAAAGTTTCTGTTAGACAGGAGGAAGGCTTGCTAACCAAGTATCTTATAACACAGTCACTAGCGTTCACAATTTCATACTCTTGAGAATCATTGACTTATAAGTATATGAGGCGATGGCTATATTAATTTGCTTGACTGAGTCACTTTGTACACAGAAAACACTAATAAGTAGAACTTTATGAAAATAGTTATACATGGTATAATAGGATTTGGAAATCAACCAGTGCAAGCTACCAGATTAACAGAAGAAATATAGTCCCGTCAATATAAGAAAAAAATATTTAACACATTTCATACAAGGTTTTTAAAATGACAAAGTCTAAGGACGACTACCAAAGGCCAAACTTGACCTGTTGTGTGTAGGTCCAGACATTCTGTGTGTGTGTGTGTGCGCGCACACACGTGTGCACGTTAGAGAGCAGACTCCATGTCGGACAGGCACTGAGCTACACTCTTAGCTCCCACCACTGTTGCTTTGGAACACATGGTGGGGTATGTACAGCCTGATACCCAGTGAGTATCAGAGGGAAGACCACTCCACCTCCTCCTGGAGCCCTGACGCATCTTCCCACCTCCGTGCCACTCATTCTAGAGTTAAGTGCCTGCCCACAAGGTCTCATCTACCACTACCCCTGTTCCTCTGACGCAGCTTCCCGACTCCCTTTGGGGATGGCTGGTTCTTCTACTGTGTCCCAGGGACTTCTGCAGAAGGGCACTCTTAGGACCTCCATTTTCCCTGGGTCTGTCACCACACTGTGCTGTGTGTTGGTGTGGTTTGTGATACTGTAACAATCCTGAGCTGCTACTTAATAAAGCAAAAGAGGCTTACCTGGCTCATGGCACGGACAGCTGCAAGTTCCAAACAAGAAAAAGGTGGCATTCTGGAGAGGGCCTCTGGCTGCCTCAAAACATGGCAGAACAGCAGAAGGGGAAATGGCCACACGCAAAGTAGGCTAAGACCATGGGACGGCCTCCTTTATAACCTGGAGGGACTCCATCAATCACTGCTAGTGGTGCTACTCCCTAACCTAACTGCCTGTACTCGGCCCCACCTATTACAGATCCCACTACCTCACTGCTCCACTGAGGACCAAGTTTCTAACATATGGCCCTTTGGGAGAATCCCCCAGACCACAGCAGTCCCACTCCTGGTCCAAAGGAGCTCAGAACATATTTAAGGAACAGACAACACATACAATGAATACCTAACCCAGCTCAATTTCCGTGGCTTCATAGAACCCTCTGAAACCAGAACCTAAGGAACTCTGATCCTGATGCCCTTACACATTCAAGATTATATAGTGCCCCAAACCCATGGGCTCTGGCCACACCCTTGGGTTTAACCAACTGCTATTTGAAACCTCTCCTTCTAGAAATTCCCAGAAGGCTCCCCAAGGTAAGCCTTGAATTTGTCCCATGCCTAGCAGTGTACTGAGTTCACCTCCTGCTGGGCCTTCTGCTTAGAGTCTCAGTCTCTCTAGTGTGCAGTTGGAGCATCATTCTCCCATGTTTTGCGTGTCTTGAACACATACAGATAACATCTTGTCATTATTTCCAAATGATATGGCATAAACCTATGTAATATTTGTATTGTGTCCATGTATTGTGAGTCATCTGCAGATAACTTAAATATACAGAAGGATATGCATATGTCATATGTAATACTGTATCATTTTAGAGACAGGACTTGGCACTGGATTTTGGCATCCATGCCGTAGAGAGCCAATCAATAATCACAGATACATCTCCATGGCGCCTCAGGGCATTCACCTGTTTATAGTGTCATCTACTCACTGAGGATTTGCTGGGGTCAGGGTACAATGGAGGAGGCACAGACTTCCAAGTGTAGGGGTTGGGACAGTTTCAACCACATTAGGACAAAGCATGTGGAATCGGAACCCTGGTGGGCCAGGTGCCCAGGCAAATCTTGACAGAACATCTGGAAATCAGCCCCATGCCTCCAAGTGACAATTCTCTCAACTCAGGGCTCAACCTGAAGTGTGAATCCATCCATTTTCAGGAAGGAGAGAAGGCATACTGAGGAGGGGCAGCGGTCTTCTTCCCAAGGCCAGTGAACAGGACCAGGAAAACTGTCTTGAACCCAACCCATAAAAAACCCTCTATGGGAATCTTTCAAGCTCTTGAATGTAATGCCTGCTTTGTCTTTCTTGGTTGAGCTGCTCCAGTGTGAAAGCCTGGGTCCTGTCCCTGACTTCTCTGGTCTCTGGCTGTTTCAGCCTTTTCTTCCTTCTGCGTGGTTGCTCTGGTTTTCTTTCTCTTTTAAGTTTCCACAGATGGAAACTCAAGACCGTTGACCTTTTTTCCCAATGAAGCATTTTTTTTTTGCTCTTTCTAGAGGCTGAATTTGCTGGTATTTCCTCTGAAAAATCTTTAATATTTTTTTTCCAAGACAGGGTTTCTCTATGTAGTCCTGGCTGGCCCTGAACTCAGATCCTCCTTCCTCTGCCGCCCTGAATACTGAATACATTATTTTTTATTGTCCAAACAACCAATTTCCGTTGATACTTTTTGCCCTTTACATTATTGAGAGGTACATGCTTTGATATTTCAAATATTTGGACGCTGACATACATTTTAATTCCATTCTAGCTAGAAGGTAAATTTCAATTACTTAAAATTAGTAGGCCTTAGAGTATTAGCATCTTAGGCAGACTATGGGCTGCTGAGTGACTAACCCACAGGCACAGCGTTATCCTTGTACTGTCCCAAAGTCTCAGGCTCCTTTCAGTTTCACCCATCTGCTTCGTATCCATCAGTCTGGTTACTGGCAATGCTTGTCTTCATGTCATAGACTGGCCCCCGTACCCCTCTGTTACTGAGGCCACACAATACATCACTTTGGTTATTAGATTTTTCATTAAAATCTTCACTTTTTGCACCTTGTATTCCCTTTACACCTGTTTCAGAAGGTGAACGCTGGTGATGCCTTGGACCACCCTTGGCTGGTATTCGCCAATTATTTTCCCCACCATTTCTCAACCAGGTTGAGATTCTCGGCTTTTGTCTTTTTGTGTCAAGTGTGGACACTCTGAGCACTATCATATGGCTTCAAATATTACATAAATTTTAGGTAGAAGTCCCAGGGGGTCAGGTCCAGGGCCTCCATATGCTACAGTAACGTCAGAGGTTTCACAGTGACACTCTGTTGTGCCAGCACATGCTGTCAAGTTGGGCTCACAAGGGCATAACAGACTATCAAAGCAAAGCCCTGGGGTGGTCATCCTCTTTGAGAGCCCAATACCTTCTGGGAAAAAGCCAGTCTTAGCTTGCCTGCTACTGTATGTGCCTCCAGGGCCAGGGAGAGCTGACAGAGACAAATAGAAGGGATGCTTGCAGTCCTTGCACACTGGGTCTTGTCTTTACTCTCCAGCGGATTCTCCTTCCTCTATGTTTAGACCTACTGGCCATCACTGCCTTGAAGAAGCCATAGAGAATTGAAAAAAATAAAAGAAAGGAAAGCAAATAGTGGAATCCTTCCAGTGCATCCTCCAGGGGCTCCCTGCTGCTCCACATACAGTGTTGCTCTCAGAACTTCTAGTGTGTACCTAGGCAGGGCTGCCTCTGCATCCAGGCTGGAAACGGATGACTGAGTTCTAGTTTATTCCCGGTCTGCCAGCTGTCCCTGACCTCGCAGCTCTTCAGCAGCTGCCCCACACATTCTGCCCAGAAGGCACAGTGGGTCAGTAGGAAAAAGTAGCATGTGCTACATTCTACTAGAGCCACTTTATTCTCACTACACGGAAAGAAAATCTGTTTATAACCAGAAACACTATAATAAAATTCTGAAAAACCAAATAGGCTAATCCTTCTTTGAAATAACATTTGAGCCAATCAATGCTAGTAGAGTAAAGATTGCTGTAGCAAGAATTGCTGTGTTGTTCAGCCACGGCAGCCAAGTGTGCTTGGTGCACACAAGTCTGTGCACATGCACTTCCTGTCCTAGCTCAGCGGCATGTTCACCTCGGCATTACATTAAGCAAGGATGTGCTATGCAGACAGCCAGTGGGCAGATTCCAGTCCAGGCTCTGGACCACCAGTAGGCCCATTATGCACTATTTCCGTACAGCACAGCTCAAAAATGAAAGCTAGCAACCTGTGGTTCAGACTGGAGGAAAGAGGTGGTATATTTTAAATGTCTGGATGGAAAGATTTTCTCAGGAAGAAGTAGACGCCACGGGAAAAGCAGAAATAGCTATCGGACATCCTGGATCCTGCACCAGCAATCACTTCCACTGTGGGCGCAACCTCCCTGAGCCCCTCTTTCTAAGAGCTCTCACGGAGGTAACGACGCAGAGTGCTCCCAGCAGCTCGTCAGTGACCGCGCAGCCACAGTGAGCGCCTGTCAAGGCCAATGGCTCCGGTCTCTCTCATTAGCTGTGCACTGTCCAGGGCTGCACCCAGGGCCTCAGCTGTCTAGAAGGGATGTGGGATGGGGAAAAGCAAACAGATTTGATTTATTGCGTTTAACAGCTCACTGCCCACATCAGGCTGCATGAGGCAATGGCAGCGGAAGCCGACAGAGCTGATTAGCTGCTTCATTCTCCTTGAGAGACTCGCAATGTATGTAGCTCCTTGAGGCCATCCAGGCTAAGAAAGGTTTCTGCAATTTAATGCTCTTGCCAGTCACAGTTAGCATTAGAAGATGTTTGGGACTTACACAACCCTGATTTCAGTCAGCATTCTAAACAGACTGTTCAGCTGTCACTCAAGCGCCAGGACAAAAAGTGACAAGGCTAGGACTAGTGAGCTCACTGCTTCCATCCTGCTCTGGAGGCCATACACGGGGATGGTCTGGAACCTACGGAGCTCTTCTCTTTCTAACAATGGGCGGGTTCCACTGAGTGCTGCTGACAGCTCTCAGTACCACTGCAGGAAAGAGGGTCCTAATATACAGCCCACCATAACACTCATACCTCTCAAATGTCCTCACTTTTTAAAATACCAATTTCAAGATCTATAATATCATTCATGTAGAGACAGGGTAGGCCTAAGAGCCAAGGTGAATCTTCTGACATTACAGACACCAAACTGTAGCTCCCATTCATGCCAAAGCCCTGCACCCTACGTAGCAGCTTCCCAGCATGCTCTTCTATTATTTTTTTTAATTTTTATTTATTTATTTATTATGTATACAATGTTCTGTCTGTGTGTATGCCTTCAAGCCAGAAGAGGGCATCAGACCTCATTACAGATGGTTGTGAGCCACCATGTGGTTGCTGGGAATTGAACTCAGGACCTTTGGAAGAGCAGGCAATGCTCCTTAACCGCTGAGCCATCTCTCCAGCCCCCCATGCTCTTCTATTAAAAGCAGGAACCCAACCACAGCAGACTTTCCAGAGGCCCACAACAAAGGGATTCTGGAACATCCCATGCCACTCATCTTTCTGCAATTCTCACTGGGTACCAAGCATCAAGGGTGGGTGGATACAGGCATCATTACCAGCGGGGCACAGTTTGATAGGGAAATCAGACTTGGGGGTAGGACAGCTTAAATGAATCATGGTTCAAAGTCAATATCGGACCCTGCCATGCCTCACAAATCTATATGCTGCATACAGACCAACGCTCTAGAAAACAAAGTTGAAGTCTTGACACTTAGAGAGAATTTCCCTGTGGCTTCAGGATCTCTGAGAGAATGAAGGAGAGGCTGGGGCGAGATATCCCTAGCCAGGGATGGTCCTGAAAGAGTACCCAGGACAACTTCCTTGAATGGGAAAGGACCAGTTTAGCCACCACTAGAGGATGTCTGGAAACAATGAGAGCAGGAGGGCGCATTCTGGGCTAAGCATTGCGGGACAGAAGCAGCAGAAGCCCATGGAGACTGTCCACCATGCAACAGCAACGAACCCCATGTTTTCTGATCTTATCTGCAAGTCAGCTGCAACCTGGAACAGTGACCTAAGTACATAGTTGATGATTTCAGAAAGAACTGCAATGGACCAGTGCCTGCCTTGGGCTACCTAGGGCTACATGTAGCTCCCAACAAGGAATCCCAAGACATCTCCAAACTAGATTAGAAGTTCTAGCTAGGGGACTGTTTTCCTGTTGGAAAGTACTGAGTTGGCAACTTGCAAGCAATGGGCTCCAGGGAATGGCCCTCTAGGATGTGTAGTGGATGTTCCTTCCCACTGTGGACATGGTGAGAAACTCGGAAGGAAGAACAACAGTACACAGGATAAGGTGGGCACATGAAACCCAAATGACCTACAGATGACATCATAAGGGATCTTATCAGAGTGACTAAGCTAACGTTTTATTACAGCTGGGGTTAAAAATTAAGTTTTAAGAAGATACAATTGGAAGAATATAAAAAATTCAGAGTTGGGGATAACCCTAAAAAAGTGATATTCAGAATTTTTACATAGAAAACCAGATCTTATTATGGAGAAGTACTTAAGACCTAAATGGACCTGACAGACTCAAGTAATCAGAGCTAAGGACATTGATTCTTTCAAATTGATCTATAGGGCCAATTCTTTGGGAAAATTCATTTCAAATTTGAAAAATTCCCGGGGACAGGAGCACGATGGCAGTAGCAGGGGACCACGGAGAGCATCCACCATGTAACACGATCCCCAGGACTTCTGACCTAATCTGCAGCTCCCTGTCCAGGGCAGCACTGTGATGCTGTGGTACCCAGAAGACTCATTGTCTTAGTATTCTACACACACAGCCACAGAAAGTGAGTCAGTGTGTGGTGTGAGAAGAGACGAATTGATGGAGGATCTAAGAGTCAGAACCTGGTGCTCAAACCATGGCAAAGCAGGGGACAGCCTGTCAGAGGACCCGCAAGTAGGAACGTGAGGACCGAGCACGCCGTTCCAGAGTCTCCCTCAGAACAATCCCAGTGAGGCCAACAGGAAACATCACAGGAATCTCTGCACAGCACAAGGTATTAGTACAAGGTAGGAACAAGGGCTTGTTACACCTAAAAAGCTATTAGCTACTCAGACCAAATGAGGTGATGAGCCACATTAGAATGAAGATTCTCTGTGTTCCCACCCCATCAACAGAGGGAAAAGCAGTCCGTGGGCAGACGTTTGCTGCACGTTGCTTCTTTGCTAAGCCTCCGAACCGAGGAGCATCTCTATGCTCTGTGTAGAAAAGGGGGCAAGAGACTTGAACAGGTGCATCCTGAAGGGGCAGTCTGTGTGACCAGATTCAACCAACCAATAGATAAAAAAAAAATTGGAAAAAGGAAACTGTATCTGTACTGAACTTTTTTCCTTATTATTATTTGAGCAGTGTGGCAGTTGTGTACAGAGCATTTATATTGCATTAGGTGTTCTAATTTACCTAATACAAAGAACACACAAAAGATGTGGGAGAGTTCCATCAAACACTATACCATCTCACTGAGCATCTGGGGAATTCTGGGATGTGTGGGGATCTTGGAGAGCTGGGTAGATCTAGGACCAATACTCCAGGGGATACAGAGGGACGGCTGTTTCCCAAAAGGCAGTCAGCCTCAGCAGTTAAGAGGACAAGCAATTTAAAGTCACAGTGTCTATCACTATATGCCTACCAGGATGACTAAAATACAACAAAATCTTAACAGAAGGGCTAGAAAATGGCTTAGCAGGTAAAGGCCATGCTGCATGCATTTCCCCAGGACATGATACATAGAGAGAACAGGGTTCTATAGGTTTCTCCTCTACTTCCACATGTGTGCCGCAACATATGTGTACCTACATACATGCAATAAATTAATATTTTTTTAAAAGCAAAAGTCTTATCAGGAAGCACTGGAGAGCAGCGGTATAGCTAGGATACTCACTCCTGGCTCATGTGCATCCCTGTATGTGCGTATGTTCGCTTGGGAAAGATGTAGGAGAAACAATGAAATGGAGCATGTGTATCAACTAAGATCCAATCCCAAATTCTGTCTAGACAGAAATGCTAATAGTCCAAACTAAATGGTAATATGTAGGGTCAGCAATTCATAAGTAGACTGATGTTGCACAGTGCCTTGCAGAGTGTGGGGTGGATAGGCAATACAAGACCAGGTATTCTGCCCGTGTCACCGATAAAGAAAGTCAGTACCCACACACACTTTAGTAAGCAATGGCTAAACACTAACAGCTGTTCGCCATGTGCCAGGCAGAGACCTCAGCACACCCAAGCAAGGAACACAGTCACCAGATAGGATGTGGGTACTGGACAGGATACTCATCTGGACAAACGTGTAGCCCTGCACAGATAGTGGAAAAGCACCAAATATAATTTACAGTCTCACTGATCATATCAAACCAAAGGGAATAGCAGGAAGCACTTAAGTCAGGAGAAGATAATTCCCTAGCACACAAATGTCCTGCACACATGCTTGGTGTCACATCTGTGTCCCTGTTATTACTTTTACTGGTGGTGGGTGACAAAGCCGAAGAACTCCAAATTCCGGATATTACTAAAACAAAGAACCATAGATAATATCTTAATGCACATGAAAAGTGTAGGAACCAAGAAAGCTTTTAAACATATCTAATGAAGGAGAAGATGCCACCAGTGTGAAAAGCAAGAAGGCTAAGCAGGAAATGCTATTTTTATGGGGGAAAAATCCCTAGGCAGCTGTGGAAGAAGGAGCTACAGGAAGTGTCCGGGGTAGCTTGCAGGATCTCTGAACTGGGCCACAGAACTTGCTCCTGGTGAAAGACCCCATCCCACGTCACTGCCCCTCACTTACTCCTTCAAGACACATGCCAAGTGGTGCAAGAAGCTTGTCAGAGGTGACATGAAACTGCTAGACAATCTCACTGCTGTCTAGCGGAACAAACGTTCTTCCTGCCTATGCTTGCTCCCTTAATCATATGGTGTCACAGAGCAGCAATTTTAGGCCCTGCTCTCAGAGTGTCACAAGGGTTCTGTTCCAGGATGGCCTCTGGCTCCCCCACATTTTCAAAGCAACAGTGTCCCTGTGGCAGGAAGCATGGCTGTCCTTCCAGAAGATAACAGATGCAGAAGAACGCAGGCAAGGATGAGCCTCTTTGCTAAATCCTAGACGTGAGCATTGAAGCCTAACCTGCTATAACTAAAAACTGGCTACTAGAAGTCAGTCAGCTGGAGCCTCTTTGAGACTCTCATACAGCTCAAGTCCCTGGCACACTCTGTGCCCAAGTGGTCCAGCAGGAACTGGAGAACAGGCATTCTGCCCAGTGGTAGCCCACTGCTGGCTCTACTAAGAGAAGTATCTTCCTCGGTTGGGTTTTTTATACAGGGGACATGAAGGGACAGGGCAGCTTCACAGGGCTGTCCAGAGATAGGATGCCCTGCCCATGTCAGGACTGTACACTGGCAGCCTTCCCTGACATCCCCGCCCCAGAAAGTCTATTCAGAGAATGCAAAGAGTACTATAGGTGCCAACAGGTGCTTACTGAGGGGGCAGATTTTCTGTCCTAAGAAGGCTCATGGTTAGCTCAGCCGCCTCAGTGGGAAGAAAAAAACTGCGGACAGACCACTGCCTGTTTGATACACGGATTAGGGCAAGGGCAGAGGTAGCTGTCCAGTGTGGTGACACAGCTGACAGGGGCTGGGCACAGGCCCATCAACCCCGCGTGGGAAGGGAATTCGCACTGCAGGTCAGGGCTTCTAGCAGGCTTGTCCTCGTGAGGCTGCAGGCAACAAGGACAGCGGCTGCTGAGATCATGAAGATCTCCATGGAGGTCAATGTGGAGCAAGAGAGGAACATAGCTCCCAGCTGTCCTGGGAGGGCGTCCCCATGGATGCCCACATTAATGATTTCAGAACATTCATTCATCAACACAGACAAAATCATTGATCATGATTAACCCTGAGAGAAAAAACAAACTAAATTAGATTGATAGGTCATTTCTTTGTGTTGCAAGGTCTGGGCAATAATTTCACTATTGCCCTGCAAAAAGCATATTATTTCAGATAAAATAAAAAAATCAGAAAACATAACTAAAATTATTAAGAATCTTTCCAAATTATTTTTTTAAAAAGGAAAAAAGATGAAAGACTGAAGTGAAAATAAGATTACCAATAGAAATGACACATATGAGCAAAAGATTTAAAGAGAATGGAAATAAGTGGTACACAGAAAGGAAATGATTTGAAAAGTAAAGACAATGTGACATAAAGAAAAAATGCAAGATAAACATACTGAAAAATTAAAATACAAATAAAAGTAAATTTAGATAAATCTGAAACAAAATGACAGGTTTAAAAAATAACAGGTAAAAAAACTAAAAAGAAAAATGTAAAGTTTCCAGTGTGACTACAAGCTATGAAGGATCAAATTAAGGAGATAAGCCTCAGCAAGCCGACAGCTGGGCTCAGCAGCACTGTGCAGGAGACAGCTTCGCCAAACCCAGGGAAAATCAGCATGAGATCCGGGCCCACGAGGGCCCCAGAGATTCACAGACTAATGGCTCAGTGACCAGAGCCAGAGGTTCCAGCCCAGAAACTCCCTAAGACCCCTGCCCTCGCCCTGCCACTCACAAAGTCCTTGCACCCAAATCTCATAGTTGCCAAGGACCTGAATACATGTGAACATACAGCAGGATCCTGGAAATGCCCTATGTGTGTGTCTAGGGTGACAGCATCTCCCTCACGCCACATACTGTGTACCAGATGATCCCAGGGCACCTGAGGGTCTGGCAATGTCTGGACTGGGCTGGCTCAGTAGGGGACTATACAAAGGCAGTTCAAGGATGCAGTCTCTATTCCACGTGACAGCACTGAGCTGCCCTGCCTCCTCCGCAGCTCAGGATTAGACTTAATCCTCAAAACAGCATTGCCCCAGAGAAGTACTCTGCCTTCAATCCGCTCATGGTCTAATCCCAAAAGCCTCGCTGCTGCCTGTTTAATTTATTTTGGATGCATTTGGCTCATTTCTATTTCAGTGTGTGATAGACAAAGAAATAGATGTGTAGATGAAAAAATAAATGCTGTATTTACTTACCAAAACCCAAATGCAGATTTATGAACTTATTAAATACTGCCTAGGCAAAATAAGTTTAAAAGCCCAAGCATGATACCTTAGAGTTAAAACTACTGAATTCAGCCACAAAGAGCTTGGTAGGTTATGGAGGCTGTTGAACAGGAATATTACCGAGAAAGATCTATAGGAGACCCCATGTGGTCCCTACCAGAAGCAATGAGGCAGGAAGTTGTGATGTTCGGTTGTGGTTCAGCCACAGGTCCTTCCTCCTTTCCTCCTGGTGCTGTGGGCCCAAGGTCTTTGGAGACTAGTTGTTCACTGGACACAGCCCAGGGACTGGTCAGGAAGAGAATGCCCTATCAGAGTAGGGCTATTGGGACCCTTGAGTGTTGTAACTGTACAGCTGTGGATCCATCACTGTGCTGATATCATCCCCCAGCTCAGCCAACCCAAACACACTTTTCAAATTGCCAGCACAGCAGAGTCTTCTCTAAGAACAACAGTAATGCCAGTGAATTACTCTGGAGGGGACCCCAGCTAGCCATAAACCACATCTGAGTTGCTGGGCTTTGCCTAGCCCTGCCTTGAACAAGTACCACATACTACATATGTGTGGGACTTACACTTTAAGCACAGGCACAATAATGCCACAAATGTGAAGGGGATAGCTCAAATGTCACTCAGCACTTACCATGCAATACTAATTCATAACCTACAACACTCCCATCCAAAGTAAGGCATTGCCAGGAGCCACTAAGGGCCCTGTACTGCAGGGCTCCCTCTGTCTCCTCTGCCTGGCCTCTTTGACACCGAGATTCACCTATGCTGTTGGGCGGCAGTATGGATCTTGGTCAGTATCACAGATCATACTGCAAACCGGAGCTACATGATGTGAACACCACTACAAGTGCTTGCCGTGTCTCCGTTGATGGCTTCAGCAGTACCTTGTCTGAGCCAAGGAAAGAAGTCACTGTTGTCTGGAGGCTAAGTCTCCATGGGGCCGTGTTAGGACTTACTTCAGCCAAGATTGACTATGGGAATTATTACTTAATAATAATTTTGATTATTTTTAATAAACCACTCCAGACAAGGATCTCTGTGCAATAAGGTTTGACCAGGGAAGAGACCTGACTTAACATCAAAAGCGGTATGGTTAAAGAGTGTCTGCACTAATATGTTGGCAGACATGACCAGCCATGTTCCGCAAAGCAGTGCCAGTTCACACCCAACCAAGCCTGCCATCCCAACTCCTGCCGACCTGCACAAGGTTGCCTGTCAGTTTCTTCCTACTGTGCACACTCATCTGTCCCGCTGCTTAGGATTCTGTGCTTTGTTGCAACACTGCACTGTTGGAAAGGTGCTGCCCGAATGATGAGCCAACAGCGTTCCTGCCTGTCCACTGTGCACTCGGGCTTTCTGGTGTGTGTGTGTGTGTGTGTGTGTGTGTGTGTGTGTGTGTGTGTATGGACTGCAACTCTTTCTCCAAAAAAAGACATATAAAAAGGTCAGCATGTAATTTCTATGCCTGTAGCTCATTATTCTATACCAAAAGTTGTGTGAAGTTTTAAATTTAGTACTTTTTTAAAAAAAGACTAATTGACCCAGTAGCATTTTGACCCAATATTGACGACTAGCTTATTCATTCTTAGTGATCTAAATGTCACTTTGATTATAGCAAAACAAAACCAGACATTCTCTCCTGCCCCCTAATCCTTTGTGATGTTTTGATTACTCTCCGGATAGCATGTGTGTGCAGACATCATATGCATTAATGCACACTCGTACCCATGCACCCATGTGGAAACCAGAGGACAATCTCAGATTTATTCCTAAGGTGCAACCCACTCTGGTTTTTGAGAGCAGTCTCTCACTGGCCAAGGAATTCCCAGAGACCTGCCTATCTGTCACTCCAGTGCTGGAGTGTTTATGCCACTATGCCTGGCTTTTCACATGGGTTCTGGGGATGGAACTCAGGTCCCACGAGTACCTTTCTAACTGAGTCTCCTCCCCACCCCCGCCAACACAGTTTCTCTATGTGGCCCCAGCTGTCCTGGAACTCACTCTGTAGACCAGTGTGGTCTTGAACTCAGAGAACTGCTTGCCTCTGCCTCCCAAGTGCTGGGATTAAAGGTGTGTGCCACCACCACCAGGCAAGCATAGTCATATACAGGTTTCTTTGTCCTCTCCTCACATTGTTTTTAATGACTGTGCCCCATACCAGCAGTTAGAATGTGTGTGCCTGTGTAAAGGAAGAGGAGGCAGGTGGCATTCATTGCCATGAAGCAGGAAGACAGAGTCTGCATCTAGGCTATCCCGTTCAGCCCTCAGCTTTGCCACGGCCTGTTTCCCAGCTACAGACAGGCTCTTTCTTCACTAAGGCCATCTGACTAGAGCTCAAATGCAGCTACTGCAGCCTCCTCACCTCTCCAGACCACTCCACTGAGTGGCCTTTGTCTACCTTTCCCAGTGGCAGTTCTGAGTCAGCAGGAGCCACAGCTTCTGCACATCTTCCCTGCTCCAGCACTGGCCTTGGGCTTATGCTATTCCTAACCTTGAGTTCTAGCAAGTGTGTTCCTCATCTCCAGAGACAAGCCTCAGCTCCAATAGGTACCGGGAGGGGGGCAGCCTGTGTCCTTTCCTACAGAAAGCTCTGGTTGGACACAATGTGACTCGACCTCAAATGCCCCACTAAGTGGTCTGCTTGCATTCAACCCAGTAATCACTCATAGGCAGAGCATCTTCTGCTCTCTCAGACCTGGTACTCAAGTCTGTATCCTCTACATCCAACTCCAGTTGCATCCGAAGTCCTGCCTTTAAATTTCATGTCACAACCACACCAGGGGTTCTCACTCTGAGTGGACATGACATATACCACCAGGGAGGCCTGTCCTACATGACCCAGCCCAGAGGTTCTGACTTCACTGATCTGAGGCAGGCAGAACAGACTCTGCATCTCTACAGGGTCCTAAGGGGATGGTGGAGGTGCAGAGATCACACCTGGACAAACCTGTTCTGTTTCATAAGCACAGCAGCCAAAACACAGAGGCCAGATGCTCTATGGCTAAACTGGAACACCTGGTAGGCACCACTGTACCCAACAGTTCTGCAACAGGAGGGCCCCATGCACTTTTGGGACCTCCTGATCCCAGCTCCCAGTATTGAGACATTGGTCCTCTGAAGCCTACTCCATCAGAATCAGGATGTCTCCAGCTGTGGGGTGCTCCTCACTGCAAATCTTCCCCAGGCCCCTCTTCTCGGTGAGAGAATGCTTTATTGGGGCTTCTGGCCTCTGAGCAGGGCCCAGCTGTCTCCTGGAACATCACATACATCTCAGACACAGAATACTGGGATGGTGGCTTGTTTTAAGATACTACCAGACCAAACTTCATAGGTGGCCCTTCAAGTCCCACATAGTCCACGGCTCAGCACAATGAATATGATGAGGGAGGGCAATGTGGACAAAAAGTACAGTGTACATGGGGACAGAGGACAGGCACAGAGTCAGGCACTCCAGTCTGGGTTAGGATTCTCCTCTGTACACCACCCCAGGACATGGCTCTATTGCTTCTGCATAACTATATTTGTGCTGTAATCTTTCCTAATGGGTATGGGGGACATAAAGCATACCCACATTGCAGGAATGGGTTCATTTCCAGAGGCAGCAGCCCTCACCCCTCACCTAAGAAATAATGGGAAAAATTATGATTTCAAATGTCACATGAGCATGTGTGCTTGTCACAACTGTCTTCACATGCTACGGGTGAGCCCTCACATTTAGTCTGGTTTCCAGGACCCACGTTACTGGAGGGACAAAGAGCGAGGCAATGCTAAAACTGCATCAGTGGATGGGGCTTTCTCCAGGCATCAGATCAACAGCTACACATAAAGAAAATGTTGCGCATTTCTGTCTTAGTCAAACAAACAAAAACCCAAACAAATGAAACTCTCCGCTCCCTCAAGATTGTAGCCAGTTAAAGAAATACTCTTTAGAAAACATATAAGATTCACTCTAAGGCTGTAGGTTGATTGTACAAGGAGTCTTTGTGAGCCCTGCTTTGTCAACCAAGGGAATAGCTACTGTGCCACACACAGAGATGGACCACAGGGCATAACCCAAAGTTCTGGTGCTCATCCTTACAATGTTGGTCACACATCCATGTTCCCCAAAGAACTAGAATAAACACAAATTTCATCTGAAAGGAAAAAAATTCTGGTGGAACACACTCAGGTTAAATTGCTACAATTCTTGTTCTGGTACACTATTTCTGGAAGCATTTCCCCACGTCTGAATATGGGAGATATAGCTAGATCCTGCAAACACATATATGCTTGTTAAACATGCAACTTGTTTGCCAAACACGTACATTGGAACATCCTGAGGCACTGCACACTTGAGCTCATTTACAGGACAGGAAAAATGTGAAATTTTGTTATTTATAAGCTATAAAATGTATATTTGTTTCTATAAATATTTAAAAACTACTATACATTCACAAACACTTTACCATGTGGTGGTGGTGATCATGTTCAATGTCCTGCCTGGCAATAAGAGAACTAGTAAATTGCTCAATGTAAATATTAAACTCCAAAGTATACTTTTCCATTTATTAATAATATGTGTGCACAGATCTTTTGCTATTTGGATTCTGAGTTTGAGCTTCATAGTACTCTTACCCGTGGAAACAAATAACTTTCCAAATAACTTCAGAGGTTTAAGTCTCTAACAGGACTGAAGGAACTAGTTGATCCAGACAGCACTGGACCTTCATTCCTAAGGATGGTTCATATGGTCAAGGGTAGAGACCATATTCCTTTCCATAGCTGGTATTTCTAGCCGACAAAACATCCGTAAAATTGTATGCTTTCTTTTTAGCAAATAACACCACCTCAATAGTAAAGAACATTACAATGCTATGGGTCCTCCCCCAAAGAAGGGCATTATGAAAGCGGAGGACGCACTATCGGAATATCTAAAGCCGCTAGTACATACAACCCAGCTCCGCTCTTCCCACTGCCCAGCAGAGGTCTGTGCACCATCATGGCAGTTCCTTCAGCACCTTCTCCCAACACATCACATACATGACCTTGGCAGGCTCTACCACACCACCTGGAGATCTGAGCTAGGATTCTGTCAGTCTCGGCCACCTGTCCTGCTCAGCTGACCCCTCACCCAGGCCCACAGAATCCCCTTACCTCCGAACAAAGCAGCCCCGTGGGGTCAGGAGGATGGAGTTGGGTGTGGGAGCCAGACAGATGGTTACTCTCCCCGTTTAGAGAAGATGAAATGCTAAGAGAAAAATTAGAGTGATGTTTTGTTTTCAACCGAAAGAGGCCACCCATCCCATTGGCCTGGGGTGGGAACCGCGTGACATCGCCCAGGCACATGTGACCTACTTTTCGCCCAGCTCCCCTTGTGCCCTTTGGAGGGGCACCCAGCACTCATGGCTGTCATTTCAATGGCTCCTGCCCCCAACAGGACTGAACAAGCCAGTGTGCCTGCAGGACATAGCAGCTTAGCCTGAAATGGGGAGGGGGGCTGGATAGCATTAATCCAGACACAGCTTTTCGAATCAGACACTGTCATCGCGCTGACTGTCCATGTACAGCTTGGGCAGAGACAGGTCTCTAGCCATTGACTATGGGGCTGCCTTGGATTGACTGGAGACACACTTGCAAGTTCTCGAGGAACCAGGTAAACAGAAAAGTCCTCACAAAGGTTAGATACCCAAAATGACAGACTGGAAATGCTTGCCTTCGACATTTTTAATTAATTGTAGTCAGCCCTGAGAAGCAAGCCTATGCACACACTCGGAAGGGGCTGAGCATGCTGCATCATTTAAGGTGGTCCAGGTGTGGGCTGTGATGTGCACAAGGCTCAAGTACTTGAGACCTAAATGGAGGGATAGCATGCACATTGGCCACCATCAGGCTGAGCATTTCTGCTACCAGCAGGAGAGAGCAGCTATCCCATGCTGCTTGATACTAATACACTGACTTTATCCAGCTACTTATACAAGATCAGGGGAGGTAATGACCGAGACCCAGGCAAGCAAATATGAGAAGGAAAAGGCCAGGAGGAGCTATGGGCTGTACTGAAGGCAGACTGTACCATGGAAGGAGTCAGTTACTGTGAGCACAGACATTGCTACTAACTCTGCAATGCTCACCACAGCACAGAAAAGAAAGAGGGTCCCAAAGCCTCACCAAGCAAATAATATAAGCAATGGATATCCAGTATAGAGAAATAACATATTAAGTGCTCCCCAGAAAGACCACCAGCCTGGGATCTGCAATGTTGGGAGGCGTATTGCCTAGGTTCCATCACTGTATCTTTTAAACAAAACAGGACCAAACTGCCCACATTTTCCTCTTTCTTGCATTTAGTATTATATGGTAAATACTTTCCTCTGTTAATGCATTTAGGTTTAGGCAATAGTACCAAATTCCTGATACTTTACTTTATAAATGGGATTTCAGGTACCCTGTTTTTGTTTTAGTGTGTAGGACCATAAGGAGTCCACAATAGTTGAGTGTGCCAGATATTTTGAATTGGTATATTGAGCAATGTTGTAATAAAATTGCTAAGTTTGAGGCATATGTTTCCCCTCAAATCTGCATGTTGAAAATATACTAGGTGTGGCAGTGTAAACCTCCAGTACTCAAGAGGTAGAGACAGTCAAAACTCTGTGAGTTCAAGGATAGTCTGGTCTACAGCAAGTTCTGGGCCAGCTAGGACTATATAGTGAGAACCTACTTTAAAAAAAAAAAGGTAAAAAAATAAAAGGTGACAAGGCTGTGACCTCCACCTTCTAACTAGTGTCTCACAAGAGGCTCAGGGAGACTAGTCTGACCCTCTTTGTCGGTGGTCCTCCTGTCACATGAAAACACATATCTGTGTCTCCAAAGGAGGCAGTGTTTCAGGAGGTTCCGCACGGAAGTATCCCCACCAGACACCAGTAGACTTTCTGGCCCTGTTGGTCTTGAGCTTCCAGCCTCTAGAACTGTACAGGTTTATGGGGGTGTCACTTATCTAGTCCTGAGAATGCCCTCTTTCTCTTGTGATCTCCCCACCATGTATATTTACAGTATATAATTTCTGAGTCAAAAATACATAAATTAGTCAGGTATGCATGCCTGCGATCTCAGCACTTGAACTTGCTGCTCCATGAGCCTGCATGGCCTCTCATTCAGGGAATGTGTGCCTGGGAAGGACCATGGACCATCACACAGGGCACAGCAATTCCTAGAGGTGTGCTCTGGGCAGTGCAGACACTTGGCTATAGAAATGGAGCCTTCAGGAGTTTGTTGGTTCTAGATCTGAGACAGACTGTTCCAGACCCTCTCTGGTGACTCAACCTTTGAGGATCAGTCTCCTCTGGGTAGAGGTGGGAGAGAGAGCTTTCCATCTCATCCTAGAGCACACAGCAGCAGGAAGTCTAGTCAGCACAGGACCCAGCAGAGGGCGTGTGGTAGGACTCTGACCTCCAGGCACAGCATGGCCCTTAACATCTTGAAATAGAGTATAATTACCTCTGGGAACCTTTACAAGATTCACAAGTCAGTCCCTTTAACCCCCACCCCAGAAGAAGTGGAAAGCTCACAAGGTCCCCCCTCAACAGTATTCTACCCAGTAATTGCTGGGGTAGGTTCGGAGACATAAGAAGCCTTTAGTGGTATACAGCTGTCTACCCATAATTTCCCCTTGCTCCTGTAAGTAACCTCTTATCTATGCTGCTGTCACCGATTCCAATACCTCATTAGTTCACCAAGGTACAATCAGATTGAATCATTCCTTTGGTCCGTCATTGTCTCTATCTGGGATGAATAGAAATAACTCTTCAGAAAAGTCATATGACACAGGACGAGATGGTATTGTTCCTTCTGACGCACAGCCATACCTGGGGCCCTGCCCAGCCTAATTCATTCTCTGCAAACCCTCTCCCACCTCAACAATTCCCAGCTCTGTTGCCCAGCTCTGCCTGGCCCAGCAAGGGACAATCCATGAAGTTCCCTGGGGGACTGGTAAGGTCCTAGAGTAGGGGTGCAGGCCACGACTGAAGAACAGAGGGGGTGGCGAGCAGAGTGATTCCCCAAGTACTAACTAACCCTCCAGTCAGTTGCTCTGTGGCCCCTCTAGCACCTGCGTACAGGGCCTAGGTGCATCCTTGACCTCACTGTCTGTGCACTGAAGCCTTTAACTGCAGTGTGGGTCCTTTCTCACCCTTTCCTGGGAGCTCTCATCAGGCTACAACTCAACATGCAGGTCCAGGCTGCAGTAAGCCTGGGGAGGAGGCACTGAAGGAATAGAGAAAGTAACCTTGGGCCCTTGCATCTCCCACTGTCCTTTGCTTTCCAGAACTCACAGCATCCAAAGTTGCAATGAGAGGCAAAAATCTCTTTAGTGCCCATGTGCCCAACTAGAAAGCACTAACCGTATCATAAGAAAGCATCATGAATGCTAATGAACAATCCAAAATAAACAATTCCTTCTACCATAGTATCAGAAAGCAGAAAATAGGACTAAAACCCCATGGTGGCCATCAGTACCCATGGCCATCAGTATCCATGGTGCCCATCAGTACCCATGGTGGCCATCAGTACCCATGGTGCCCATCAGTACCCATGGTGCCCATCAGTACCCATGGTGCCCACCAGTATCCATGGTGCCCACCAGTATCCATGGTGCCCATCAGTATCCATGGTGCCCATCAGTACCCATGGTGCCCATCAGTACCCATGGTGCCCATCAGTACCCATGGTGCCCATCAGTACCCATGGTGGCCATCAGTACCCATGCAGGCCATCAGTACCCATGGTGGCCATCAGTACCCATGGTGCCCATCAGTACCCATGGTGCCCATCAGTACCCATGGTGGCCATCAGTACCCATGCGGGCCATCAGTACCCATGGTGGCCATCAGTATCCATGCGGGCCATCAGTACCCATGCGGGCCATCAGTACCCATGGTGGCCATCAGTATCCATGGTGGCCATCAGTACCCATGGTGGCCATCAGTACCCATGGTGCCCATCAGTACCCATGGCCATCAGTATCCATGGTGGCCATCAGTACCCATGGTGCCCATCAGTACCCATGGTGCCCATCAGTACCCATGCGGGTCATCAGTATCCATGCGGGCCATCAGTACCCATGGTGCCCATCAGTACCCATGCGGGCCATCAGTACCCATGGTGCCCATCAGTACCCATGCGGGCCATCAGTACCCATGCGGGCCATCAGTACCCATGGTGCCCATCAGTACCCATGGTGGCCATCAGTACCCATGGTGGCCATCAGTACCCATGCGGGCCATCAGTACCCATGCGGGCCATCAGTACCCATGGTGGCCATCAGTATCCATGGTGCCCATCAGTACCCATGGTGCCCATCAGTACCCATGGTGGCCATCAGTACCCATGCGGGCCATCAGTACCCATGGTGGCCATCAGTATCCATGGTGCCCATCAGTACCCATGGTGGCCATCAGTACCCATGGTGCCCATCAGTACCCATGGTGCCCATCAGTACCCATGGTGCCCATCAGTACCCATGGTGGCCATCAGTACCCATGCGGGTCATCAGTACCCATGGTGGCCATCAGTATCCATGGTGCCCATCAGTACCCATGGTGGCCATCAGTACCCATGGTGCCCATCAGTACCCATGGTGCCCATCAGTACCCATGGTGCCCATCAGTACCCATGGTGCCCATCAGTACCCATGGTGGCCATCAGTACCCATGGTGGCCATCAGTATCCATGGTGCCCATCAGTACCCATGGTGGCCATCAGTACCCATGGTGCCCATCAGTACCCATGGTGCCCATCAGTACCCATGGTGCCCATCAGTACCCATGGTGGCCATCAGTACCCATGCGGGTCATCAGTACCCATGGTGGCCATCAGTATCCATGGTGCCCATCAGTACCCATGGTGGCCATCAGTACCCATGGTGCCCATCAGTACCCATGGTGCCCATCAGTACCCATGGTGCCCATCAGTACCCATGGTGCCCATCAGTACCCATGGTGGCCATCAGTACCCATGGTGGCCATCAGTATCCATGGTGCCCATCAGTACCCATGGTGGCCATCAGTACCCATGGTGCCCATCAGTACCCATGGTGCCCATCAGTACCCATGGTGCCCATCAGTACCCATGGTGGCCATCAGTACCCATGCGGGTCATCAGTATCCATGCGGGCCATCAGTACCCATGGTGCCCATCAGTACCCATGCGGGCCATCAGTACCCATGGTGCCCATCAGTACCCATGCGGGCCATCAGTACCCATGCGGGCCATCAGTACCCATGGTGCCCATCAGTACCCATGGTGGCCATCAGTACCCATGGTGGCCATCAGTACCCATGCGGGCCATCAGTACCCATGCGGGCCATCAGTACCCATGGTGGCCATCAGTACCCATGGTGGCCATCAGTACCCATGGTGGCCATCAGTACCCATGGTGCCCATCAGTACCCATGGTGCCCATCAGTACCCATGGTGGCCATCAGTATCCATGGTGCCCATCAGTACCCATGGTGGCCATCAGTACCCATGGTGCCCATCAGTACCCATGGTGCCCATCAGTACCCATGGTGCCCATCAGTACCCATGCGGGTCATCAGTATCCATGCGGGCCATCAGTACCCATGGTGCCCATCAGTACCCATGCGGGCCATCAGTACCCATGCGGGCCATCAGTATCCATGGTGGCCATCAGTACCCATGGTGCCCATCAGTACCCATGGTGCCCATCAGTACCCATGCGGGCCATCAGTACCCATGGTGCCCATCAGTACCATACTGGCCATCACTAGCCTAGCACAGCTTCTGTCCTCCATTCCCTAAACCTGTGTTGGCCTTATGATTCCTGATTGCTCAGGCCAACTCCAGGAGACAGGTTTCAGCCTGTGTGGGTAGCATAACTGGCTCACAGCTCTGGAAAGGAGTCCCAACTCTCCACAGTATACACAGACCCTGAGGACCTGGAAGAATGGAGCAGAATAGAACAAAGAACAGTAGTACTACCTGCATGTGTCTTCCTTAACGGTGAGCCGGACTTTGTTTCCACCATGCCAGATGAATAAATAAAAACACAGAAGGGGCTTTGGGGCAACTCACCTTCCCCCATAGGCAGGCTCTATGGTTCAAAGCAGGTCCATAGATCCAAATGCTGATGCGCACTGTGGCTCAGAGCACCAGCCACCAAACACGGAGGTCACTGGCAGGGCTGGCTTATCTGGAACTCACCTACCTAAAAGAGAAACACAGGGGAGTATGAGCTCTGAGCACCAAGGCCTTGATCCCAGGACTGGGCTTTTGGCCACCTTTCTTTGCCCCATTCATCAGAGCAGCAAATGTCTCTGAAATGGACAAGTCTAAGGCTATGTGAGAAGGCTGTGTACCGGCAGAGGTGACCTTGGGCATGATATCTGAACAGCCCCATAGAGGCAAGGGAACATGATGAAGGTGTCCATTTCCCAACAGGCATCCCAGAGGAGATCCTGAGGAATCTGTATGATGGATTTGCTTATAATATTTACTATATCATCTACTTATATCATTTAGTATACATATCTTCCACTTGTAATATTTAGCATATACGTCTGCATAGGCACCAAGTTTAAAATGACAGTTATTAGATTATACACTAAGCACACTGCTGGTTTTCTATGCTCACAGTCCACAAATGGATATGACACTGATAACTAAAAGGGCACAACCCTCTCTGTACCCACACAGAGAGGACAATGGGAACTGTGCAAAGAACCAGGACTGGAACCTGCACGTGGGTGAATGGGGCAATGCAGGAAAGGAAACAGCCTGAGCCACGAGTGGTGAATGCCACACAGCCCTGTTCATGCAGCAGCTCAGGGGGACTGCAGGAACTGCGACAGTAGCATTCCAAGAGTCCCAGTGGAGCCTTTGTGAGAGAATGCAGACCAGCGAACCTTTGGCCCTCCAATCACAGCTCATCCCAGGAGGAAGTATAGTGACCTTGTCCCTCTAAATGTAACTCATTAAGGTTCTGGGCTTAGTGACAAGACAGTGACATGTCAAAATTAAAATGAGGATGTCAACGGGAAAGCAACTAAACAATGAGACCCCATCCCCACCCCAGGTCCATGTCCAAGGACCTCAGAATTGAAACATCCACCTAAAGCCCAGCTTACTGTAGGTCACAGAGAACAATCCCGGAAAGTTTTAAATGAAACAGAAAAGGGACAGAAGGCAGTGGTATCTGGTCCCGATGTGCTAAAACCAGAAATAACTCTAGCCAATTTACACCACTTACACAATATTAGGAAACTTTAGGGAAAGGATCATTAAACTGGTCACCAAGGGAAAGCAGAGTGACCCAAAGAGTCATTCTTCCTGTTACCAATACTTAGAGAAGCCTGGAGACCCCACCCTGCAGCTAGATAGGAGACAATGGAAGTCCAGAAAGTCCCTTCTTTCTGTTCACAAATGGGAATGCCACCAGGGAGAGGCAGAGGTCAAATCATGAATGTAGCTCCCCCTCCCATCTACTGATTTGGGGTCCACTAGGAAAAACAGCAGCAACCATTTTGAAGTCTGGATGATTAGGCCATCATAGGCAATATCAGTCTCAAATGATGAGAACCCCAAACACATCACATTTCCCACGGGGACACAGCAGCTACAAATAACACACAGGCACACAGGCAACTCTCAGTGTTCTCTCATGTGTGTGGGTACAAAAGAAGAAACCGTGTCACCCAGGCTCTTTGTACACAGGCTGTGCCATGAGGAATGAACCAATCAGAACACAGTATGCCCAGCTGTCCTTGACAGGGCTTCCTTGTCCACTTCTCTGACTCCCAGGTGCCAGGGCAGCCACTATATCTTGAGGAGTCATTTGGCAGTGACTCCAGGTTTCTAAAACTGGTTAAGAACAACCATGGCTCCAGAAACCTGAAATGTGGGCTTTTGTACCCGCGGGGCATGCTAGAATTTCATGTGGATCTCTTCATAAGGAAGATCCAGGCTGGTGCCACAAACCTCTAAGTCCCGAGTAAGAACTAATGGAAGTTTGCCTCCGAGTAACAAATGTATAAATGTAAATGCAACCCTCTTCCTACAGATCAGTGCCAAGAGGAAGGGCACAGCCATGGTCTCATGTTGCTTTTCCTGGTCTAATGTCCAGAATCACTTCAGTCCCTTGAGTGTGAGGTGAGGATGCTGGCCTGTCCTTGCAGGTCTGCTATGTGTGTGTGGACTGCCTGTGCCCCACTCAAAAATAGCACTGCCAGGGCTCCTGGCCTCTGGTTCTGACCTTGGCATACGTGCTGACTAGTCTAGCATATGGCCAGAGGCCTGGGCTCTGGAAGTGTCTGGCCAGGCTCGGGGGCAAGCCAAGTATGAGATCCTGGAGAAATAGGGAGTACCTGCTTGCTCCCTATGGTTCATTCAACAAATCAGCCAAAGGCCAGAAAGGTAGCTCTCCTGAACACACTGAGAAACCAGTATAGGAGTCCACGAAGAAAGGAGGCACATGGACAAGTGGCCATCACAGTGGCCATCAGTGAGGGCCCTACTAGCTTCGCTGTGAAAAACCCTACTTTTATCAGCTTTAAAATTAATGTCTGTATCATTCCCAGAAAAGTTCAAAACTGTTGCATACATTAAAGAAAAATGTTGTGTCTGATTCCTAGTTGTTTGGTCCTTTCTTCAAGGAGCATGGTGTGATGGGAGGGCTGCCTGACTGGCTATGGCTTGGTCCTTTGTCTCTACGCTGGATAGAGACAGTCCCTCGGTCCACCACACTAAGAGGCTAGCATTTGAGGTGGCCCACAAGACTGCCCACATGAGCACTAAGTGGCTGTTTTTGTGAAGCTCAATTTGGCCACATTAGTTTCTTTAGCTGCTCCTGGCTCTGTTCAATGGCTGTCCCTGAAAAGAGCCAGAACCATGGCTCACCTTGGAACATGGACCCTTCAAAGATGGCGTCCATTTAGCATGGAGCTCTGAAGCCTGTGTAATAAAGCATGCAGGGTGAAAACTGATACTCTAGAAAGTTCTGCTACTTCCATATCACTTTGAGGAAGAATTTTAATGATCAATCCCATCATCTATTTAATACATACATGTGCGCACACACGCGCGCACGCGCACACACACATACACACACTTCAGTTGTGTTGGTAAATTTATTAGAAGAGAAAAATAAAACCTCTCAAAGTGTTCCAGCTTTACCATTCTTCACAGCCTTGCAGGTCACGGCTCTAAGGACAAGGAAAACTGAGGTGGCAGGGGTAACCCACTTCCTTCCTCACAACAAAGTGGAGCTTACGCCTCAACATAGTTCTTCCAGCTGTGAGACCTGTGGTCCATGGTAGGTTTGGAGGGACAAACGAATAGATTTCAGGTTCCACAAGGACCCTGGCACCGTGACACAGACGCCATAACCCAATGGGTGAGACCAAAGGGCTGCAGTGAACACATCCTTGGTACCACACCATTCCACAAGATCATAGAGCCCAGGAAGGCCCTCCAGGAAGGCTGGGTTACATCGATGGGGCAAGGATTATGAGGACTTCTGGGGTATCACGGGAGAGCTATCATAACCTGGCAAGTCTCGGGACATGGCCACAGCTTCAGAGAGTCAGAGCCAGGTCCTCGGAGCAGTCTAGCTGCGAAGAAGCCCTCGGGAGACCTTTAAATGGGGCCAGGAAAGATGGACTGCAGAGGTTGGGAAGGGATGCCGCACTGGGGCAGGATAGAGGGAGGGCCGCTGCTGAGCTGGGGAGCTGCCTGGGCCAGGAGAAGGGAGAAGAGGCAAGAGCTGCTTATTTGTACACAGTAGGGACAAAGCAGATGGTGACTCCGTTCTTTCGATTCCTCTCCATTGGGGAAAGCCTAATTGTGAAATATGTTCGGCGCCATGTGAGCGTATGTCAGTATTTTGATAGCTATCCTCTCTCATTAACGATATGTCTTTCATAAATAACGAAGAACAGCATTTCATTAGAGAAGAGCCCCCCCCCCCCCAATTTCATGGCTTGGACAGGGACACACCGAGCAAGCCCTTGGCTGTCCAGGGTCACTCTGCTCCTTGTTTGCACCCGACTCAGGAAACTGTTCAGAGCATTGCCCCTCAGTGCCCCTAAAAGTCCATTCCAAGGCTGGGTGGAGAACGCGAGAATGCATGGACATACACACTCATAAACACACACACACATATACATGCACATATACACATTACACACGCACATGCTCACACACAGTTTCCCGATGGTGCAGCCACCCTGGCATCATATTCTATGACTTACTTAAGACTCCTGTCTTCAGTCTACTCCCTCTAAAGCAGTGGTTCCCAATCTTCCTAATTCTGTGATCTTTTAATACAGCTCCTCACACTGTGGACCGCCAACCATAAAAGTACTTTTGTTGCTATTTCATAATTATAATTTGCCAGTGTTAAGAATTGTAATGTAAATATCTGTGTTTTCTGATAGTCTTAGGCAACTCCTATGAAAAATTCATTTGACCCCACAGGTTGAGAACCACAACTCTAAATGAATTTGCTATTCATAGGTTGAGGCTCTGCCTTTGTATGGTGACATCAGTATATTAGAGGCTCCTGTAAAGCTGTGTGTCCAAGAACACACTAGAGAGGGCTCTGAATTCTCAGCTACAGAGGAGGGAGCCCGAACGCCTCTCAGGAGTCAGTACACATGGGACTCAGGCCTGCAGGATCCAGATGTGTCACCTGGTGCACATCTGTACAGATGCTGTAGTGTGGCTGTGGGTGTGATAAAGTGGTCTGTCTCAGCACAGCCCTCATGTAAATCACAGAAGAGGTACCTCAAGATACAGGTCACAGGGCCTCCGTGGGGGCTCTGGAAAGGGCAGGTGAAGGTGACCTCCCAGTGCCCAGGGCTCTAGACAGTGCCCTGGGGCTACAGCCTCACAGTCTCTTAGAACATTAGGGGACATGAGCAAAGGTCCACAGATGAGAGCAGGGCTTTGGCCACAGCTGTAAAGTGGGCAGGCAAGCACTGAGCTGTTGCCCGTTGCTACGACTTGGTGAGACCGAGTCCTGAGGTGCTCTGGGCACCACCTTCCAGTTTGTAGGAAGTTAGGGGAAACAGGCTTCCCCTCTTGTGAAGTGTGACAAATACAGTGGCTTCTAGGACAGGCAGGAGGGTGGATCCTGCACAGCAGAGACCCAGGGCACCTGAGCCAACCAGCGCATCAGCAGCAGGCACCAAACCAACAAGAACTTTCTGGAATTTGATTCTTCCTATATCTGGGTTTTCAGTGAGGAGGCACAGTGACCTGAGATGCACACGTTTTTCAAGTGCCCTGGCTGCTCTCACTGCACATGGCTAGCAGCACTAACTATCTGATGCTTTCAGCACAGAAGGTTTGAAAGTGTATGTGAAAAGCCCAGAGACGACTTAAAGCACAGGAGCCATGCAACGGCCAATGAGAAGAGTAGTTGCGGGAAGAGCAGTGGTAAGGAGGTCATTGCTGAGCCAGGAGCTGAGATGATCGATTAGGCGCAACTCACAAGCTCTGAAGAAAGGTGTGCACCTTCTTCTTTCTCCCCAGGCACCCCAAAATGATTTTAATCTCAGAATGTGAAGACACACAACTTCATCCCATGCCCCCTCACCCCAGAGTTTAGCCACAGGCTGTAGAAAAGTAGGGGCTGGATGAACACAGGTAGACACATTTCTAGGCTCTGGCAACCATGGTCCATCTGGAATCAAGAAAAGTCGGTCACACAGTCTGATGATAAAGCTGTTCCCACTCCAGCTCACAGAGGGGCTCTTCTGTTACCTGGGAGCTGGTGGCGGCTGCCTTCCCCTACTACCTATGTGTTTTCCCAGCTGTGTCTGGATGGGAATCTCATTAGGACCAGAAGCGTGGGAAGTGAAGGTGCGTGAGGGTACCTGCCAGGGATGAGGAGTCCTAGGGGATCCAGGAGAGGGCAGCAAACACAGGGCTGCTCACCCAAGCACACGTGAGACTGGAGATGAGCAATGAGTCTGGGCCTCGAGGCCACAAGAATCTCAGGGAGTTGGCCAGCGTGGGACTCTCAAGACCTGCCCCCTGTGAGCTGTGAATATGAGCCGGTCCTCTTGCAACAGAACATGATTTCCAGCAGAAGCTCCATAAGAAAGCCATCTAAGGAATGGACTTTCACTGAGTGAATGTTCCTTCTGTTTACTTCGGGGACAAGGCTCAGTTTAGAGTTCAGCAAAGAGCAGAAGCCAGGGTAGGAACACAACTAATGAAGCACATTGTGCCTTTCTGGAGAAAGGATGCTGCTACAGAAACACGGAAAACTCAAGCCAACTGACGGGTAGCTCCAGGCATGTTAGTTCTGATCATGAGCTGGTAGACAGAATACATTAGAGAGTCTACACAGAGAATTACACAGGTCACAACTGTAGCTCAGATCTGTGCCCTGTACATGGGGCTGCTAACCCAAGACCCCCTCAAAGAAGGCTGGCTGCTGTAGCCAACAGAACTTCCATACAGAGCAACTTCAGAAAGGTACACATAGTCTGGGTGCTTCCTGATGAAGATGAAGCCCAAACTAGGAAAATAAAGTGACGCCATTGAACATGTAATATCAGTGCCACTAGGTGGCAGCAGAGCATTATGGCCTGATCAAGCACACTGCGTCCTTGTGTCCCTGTTGGCTTTGGCTGTAGGCCAGCGCTAAGCCCTCCCAGCACCTGCTTCTATAATTTTAACACTAACAGGAATAACCCACACTTGCTCGTGTTATTATCCATAGTTACTTCTTGCTCCCAAGGCAGAAGCAAACTATACTACAAGACTGAGACTATTTCCTTCCAGGCTAGTCTAGAGAGTATGTGCCGGCCTGACTCTAATTCATCACGACAGGGTGTCACAGTGTTTGTGTGACTTCAGACAGTGCCCACTGCCTGATGCCACTTTCATGGATCAGCAACACCTTTCTGTGACATAGTTTACTTCAGAGGCTTGCGTACTATGTGCGGCATCAAGGCCCCAGTCTTGATCGAGTAGCCCAATGGGATGTAGATGTTCTGACAGTCCTGCCTGGGTCACTGGTGTGCTGGCCCACAGCCCTGTGGCCATGGTGGCCTCAAGGATAAGGTATACATGACAATGTGTAATGGATACCAACTTAGTCAAGAAGAATCAGGGCTTCTTGTCCAGGCTGTACGGCCCACAGAGCAGAGCCCATGATTGAAAGGGAGGCTAGGTTCTAGGGAAGGAGACCTTCAACCTTACAATATGTAAGAAGCTTTCTCCAAATCCTTCCCTGGGGGCCGAAAGCGGCAAGTGGCAAGCAGCAAGCAGCAAGCAGAAATCAGTAAATGCAGCCCTTCAGAAATTACCAGATCCTGGGCCTTGCTCTGCCCATTTCAGTGGACTAAACACTATCATGAGCTCCAATTAAACTGACAAATGGAATCTTTGCCCCAGTCTGCATCACGAGGACCATTGTGCTGTCAAGTGACAGCTGGACATTTTCACCCGTTACAAATCACACAACTGGGGTGGAGACACTTGACAGGCGGCAGAGTCATCTCCTTAGTTTCCTCCCTGGTCTGGAAAGGAAAAAGGTCAGGTAAGATCTCTGAGAACCACCCCACCCCGACAAACAGCATCTGGGAAGAATGTGGAGTCAGCTGTTGTCAAGGACTTCTTTCCTCATAGATTGTCACTCTAACATCCTATCAGCAAAGCCAAAAGCCATCTCGAGTTTCTCCTATGTTTGCTAGTTCAGTTTGTGTTTAGGTCTGTGATCTATTCTGAGTTGATGCTTGCCTACTTATTTGTTTGTTTGTTTGCTTATTTATTTAGGGCATGTGGACTCCAGTTGCTGTGTTCGCCTACGCCTCTTGACCAAAGATCAGCTGGCTATACTTATGTGACTTACAGCTGAGATCTTCTCAGTAATTAGCGTTTATTCTTTTACCAATACAACTCTATCATGATATGGTAGTTTAAAGATTTGAATGCACACATGTGTGCGAATGAGTGCACATTCATACCAAGGCACACATTCGGAGGTCAGAGGTCTCTCTTTCCACCATGTGGGTCCTGGTGATTGAACGCTGGTCATCAGGCTTGGTGGCAAGTCTCTGCTGGGCTGGCTCATCTAGTGAGTCTTGAAGTCAGTAACTTCATTTTGCTGTTTTCCTCTTTATTCTGGGTCTTTTTTTTTCTCCAAATAAACTTCAGAGTCACTTTGTCAATGTCCAAAATATAGGCAGTAAGCATGTTTATTTGTATTGTGGTGACTCTATTACCAAGTTCTGACAAAGTGCCACCCTCACAACATTGAATCTAATCCTCGATATGGAACATCTATCCCTGCATTTGATTCTCCTTTGATTTATTTATCAGTTTTTTTCTAATAGCTTGCCTCATATATGTATATGTGCTGCTTTTGCCTAAGTATTGAGGAAGGGTGCTAATGTGGCATTATGTTTTAATATAATTCTGCTTGTTCATTACTAGTATATAAGACTCTTATTTTTGTATATTAGTCTTATATCTTGAAACTTGGCTGTAATAATCTACTAACTTTGTGAATTTTATGCAGTTTTTCCTATTTCATTTTAATCTTAAGTGTCCTCCTATGGCATAGATATCAAAGGCTAGATAGGGTACCAGCCTAGGGCTCTACTGGGAAGGACTGACAGCTTTCAGAAGTGGTGCCCACTGTGGAGAAGTCGGTTCACTGGAGGTGTGCCCTTAAAGATAATCTCTCCCCCCCACCTCTCTCTCTCTCTCCCTCCCTCCCGCCCTCCTCCTCTCTCTCTCTAACCAAAGTCTACTATTTTCTATGTCACCTGGTTTTCAATCTTTACTTCTACTTCAATGATTCTTGTCACTCTGGTTTCATTTTCATCTAGTTCAAAACAATTGTGAATGTAGCTTTAACAGTTTCCCTCTCTCTAAAGAACTTCTAACATCTCTTACAAGGCAGGTGGGTAATCTAGCACAGGTGTGTGGGGGCCCTGGTTCAGAACAAGAATCACTCTGACCCCAGTGGGCTCTCCTCTGCTCCCAAGTCCTTTCCTTATTGCTTCTGCCCTTCTGGCCCACTATCATTTGCCAACCAGTTTCAGTGAGCTCTACTGGGAATGCTTGGAGAACTTCTTGATGTGGGAGTTCCCTCTGCATGCTGTAATATGATTGGCTAATTAATAAAGAAAACTGGCTTGGCCTGATAGAGTAGAACAGAGTTACATGGGGAAAACTAAGCTAAAGTGCTGGGAGGAAGAAGGCGGAGTCAGAGAGAAGCCATGTAGCCCTACCAGAGCTGGACAGAACTTTACCCAGTAAGCCACAGCCACATGGCTATACAGAGATTAATAGAAATGGGTTAAATTAAGATGTAAGAGTTAGCCAATAAGAAGCTAGAGCTAATGGGCCAAGCAGTGATTTAAATAATATGGTTTCTGTGTGATTATTTCAGTTCTGTGTGGCCGGGATGAACAAGCAGCCCCCTACTACAACTGCTTTCCAGCCTGAATCCTGAATCAAAATAAATTCTAGACAGAGATAAAAATGTAAAATAATACATACTACAAGAAACTATTTGCATTAATAACTTTCCCTGTGGCTGTGATAAATTTCCCTGATAAACAAGTGATTAAGGGAGAAAGAGGCATATTTAGGCTTATAATTCAATACACCATGGCAGGAAGTTCAGGTAGCTGGCCACACTGAAACCTCAACTGTCCATCATAGCGGGAAGTCCAGGTGGTTGGCTACATTGCATCCTGAGTCACGAAGCAAAGAGTGACAGCTGCCAGTATTCTGCCAGTTTTCCTCTTTTCTATGCAGTCTAGATTCAAGCTCAGGGAATGGTGCTGCCCACTTTTAGGGTGGGTCTGCTTCAGTTAACCAAAATAATCTCTCACAAGCATGGCCAGAGGCTAACCTAACCTAACCTAACCTAAACCATTCCTCACAGATCTGTCCAAAGCCTTGTCTCCTAGGAGATTCCAGATCCTGTTAGGTTGATGAGTCTTATTAGCTATCACAACATTCAATATTTATAGAGCTTGGCAATGAATAAGACAACTATATGTCTTAATCAAAAGTAGGAACTTATAAATGGAAAGAACGCCTAGAAATTAATGTTTAAAATGTGACTTTCCCAAAAGAAAAATTGGCTGTGAAGACAAAATATAAAACTCTCAAAGAATAATCAGCAAGGAATTAGGGGGATCCTAGGGCAGGCGGCATCTGTAGAAAATGGGTGCTGGTCACAGTAGCATTTGAGCAGAAGGCCATGCCAAGACTCTGTTCTCTGGGTCAACAAATAGAAGGAGAATCTGGCTCAGATGCATTCTGGGAGGTAGGAGCCTGTTCCTGGGACAGTGGCCATGGGAGGCCTGCTCTGCAGAAAACCTTCCACTCGCCCTCCCACTGCTAACCGTGTGACTCAGTTCCTCTCAGTTTCAGCTCCTCGTTCTAAACGGGGATCACGAAATACCCACCTTTCAAGGCTGTGCAAAGTACTCTATAATTTGTAAAATGTTACACAAATGGGGGAATTTTAGCTTTTGTTTCCCTCCTATAATCCTACAGTAAAAATAGGAGACAAGAGAAAGCATGGGGAATGCATTTACTATCTTAGCTTCAAATGGTACCAGGATGCCACTGTCTGCTGGTATAGGGTGAAGAAAGGATGTGTACACACTGCATAACCCATCTCAGAACCTAACCTGTTTCCCATTCTGAAGATTGAGGGGTAGCCCACAGCAGCTCAAGTGTTGGTGCGGGACAATTGTCTATATTCTGTCAATTATGTTTTAAACAAATGCTGATTGGCCAGTAGCCAGGCAGGAAGTATAGGCGGGACAACCAGAGAGGAAGTAGAGGTGGGTCATGGAGAACAGGAGAATTCTGGGAAGGAGGAAACCCATTCCTCTCCAGTCTTGTCCCAACCACGGAAGAAGGAAGATGTGATTGCCCTGCTGGAAAAGGTATTGACCCATGTGGTTAACATAGATAAGAATAATGGACTAATATAAGTTATAATAAGAAGCCTGAGCTAATGGGCCAATCAGTTTATAACTAATATAGACTTCTGTGTGATTTTCTTTGGGGCTAAAAGGCTGTGGGACCTGGTGGGAGAACAGAAACCAGGCAGGACGAAAACTCAGACAACAAAGTGTTCTCCCTTACTGCAGTTTATACCACTTTGAAGAAGCCCAGATAGCAAGATGAGTCACTGATCCATGTGACTCCATCATACTGGCACTGTGACCAGACCTTTGCCAGGCCTTCCTTCTTCTATTGGTTATCAGGTATGCTTTCTCTAAGCATGGTTGGCGCCTACCTCAAGCAAAATTAGTCGGGGGATATTGTCCCTGAAGGCATGAGGGGGATTTTCTTGATGTCTCTTCATGCCATCCCACCAGTTCTTCTCTCGGTCTCCTGAAGGTACAGGCAAGGTAGAGGGAGATGCCGAAACTCCCTGCAGCAGGATGGGGTGGGCTACACCTCTCCTGTCACAGCATAAGCATGTTGGTACTTGTTCTAGCTGGGGACACAAAGGGAAGCAAGTAGCCTTCTCTTCCAGCACTGCTAGCTCCACACTGACCTGAATGTGCTTGTCTGCCACACTGCCCTGAAGGCTCAACCACTCTATGGCTGCAGTGGCCATTTTTGGTTGTCAACTTGACTACATCTGTAATGAACTAAAACCCCAAAATGGAGGGCACACCTGTGAGAGGCTTTTGCTTAATTTGAAGTCAGAAGATCTACTTCTAATCTAGATCTTTGAGGTAGGAAAACACGACTTTAATCTCCAGATCTTTTGAGCTAAGAAAACTCACCTCTAATCTTGGCCACACCTTCTGCTGGAAGTCTATATAAAGACATGGAAGAAGGAAGCTTTTGATCTGTCTGCTTGTGCTTCCTTGCTAGCAAGTCCAGTCCTTCACTAGCATTGGAGCCTACCTCTTCAGCATTCCAGTGTCTACTGAAGTGGTCCACTGAAGACCAGTTCAGTCCTCATGGACTGAACACCTACTGGATTCTGGGACCTTCCATTGATAGATAGCTATTATAAGACTAGCTGGGGCTTGAGAGATGGCTCAGCAGTTAAAAGAACTGGCTGTTCTCCTAGAGGGCCCAAGTTCAATTCCCAGCACCCATATGGCAGCTCACAACCATCTGTAGCTCCAAGATCTGACATGCTCACAAGACATACATGTACAACAAATGCACACAAAGTAAAAATAAATTATTGTTTTTAAAAAAGACTAGCTGGACCACAGCTTGTAAGGCATTCTAATAAACCCCCTTTACATCTATCTGTCTGCCTGTCTATATATCTCATCCATTCTCTCTCTCCCCTCATTCTCTCTAGATAGATAGATAGATAGATAGATAGATAGATAGATAGATAGATAGATAGATAGATAGAATGAGACTTATTCCATAAGCTCTGTTACTCTAGAGAACCCTACCTGATAAACACAATGACACCAACTCCAGGGGCCCATTGGCCCACTCCTGGATGGGCTGTCTGAAGGGTTATGGGGTCTAGGGGATTCAGAAGGAACGATTCTGATCTCGCTGGCACCTTTTCCTAGTCCAGCCAAACTCCCCCCTTACTACTATCACCACCCATCAAGAATGCTCAAATTACTTCCCTTCTTTTGATCTACCCTGGGTAGGGGGAGCATCCAACTCCCCATGCACGCAACCATATTCCTTTTTCTAAAGGAGCAAAGCCCCTAGTGGGGAACACCCTTAGGCCCTGCATTCTCAGAAGAGCACAGGCCAAAATGGAGGCAGCGGTGCCAAGTTTCCAGTGTGATAGTGTCCCATGTGGCCACTGTGGTGGCAGGATAAAGATGCCCAAGGCAGTCCAGGGAAGCCTGAGGCCTTAGCACAGGTAGAGTTGAGGGAGGGGAGGATGCAAAGTACCCCCCTCCCCCCGAAGGACTGTGTATCACCATGGAGTCAAGCAATGGAGAATCTCTGTAGCCAGGACCTGACATCCTTTGTGATGGTTAAACCTTCAATGCCAATTTGCTGGAACTCAGAATCACTTAGGAGATATATGTCTGGGCATGGCTCTCAGGGTATTTTTAGGGAAGTTAATTGAGAAGGAGGATCTACCCTAAAAGTGGGTAGCATAGTCCCACGGGCGAGGGTCCTGGACTGAATAAAAATGAAAAAACAAGCAAACAAGCTGACTGCCAGCAGTCATTTCTTGGCTTCCTGACTGAAGATGCAATGTGATTGGTTACCTCGTGTTACCATCGGCATGGCATGCTTTTCTGGCCGTCTGACCTATGCCCCTCAAACCGTGAGCCATGTAAGTCCTTCCATCCTTCCTTAAGCTGATTTGTTAGGCAACTATCATGCCTTTCCTGTGGAGCAGTAGTGAGACCCCTACAGGACACTGATCTGATGGCAGCAATTCCTCAAGGGATGTCCCCCTTTCCCAGATGACTCTAGCTTATACCAAAGCAACAAAACAACCAGGCAGTTCATCTGAGCCATCTCAGCAGTCTGATTTTTTTTAATTTTTTCTTTTTATTTATTTATTTATTAAAGATTTCTGTCTCTTCCCCGCCACCACCTCCCATTTCCCGCCACCGCCTCCGATTTCCCTCACCTTCCCCCAATCAAGTCCCCCTCCCTCGTCAGCCCAAAGAGCAATCAGGGTTCTCTGCCCTGTGGGAAGTCCAAGGACCACCCACCTCCATCCAGGTCTAGTAAAGTGAGCATCCAAACTGCCTAGGCTCCCACAAAGCCAGTACGTGCAGTAGGATCAAAAACTCATTGCCATTGTTCTTGAGCAGTCTGATTTTTAACAGAACCCAGCCTTCCCTTCACCAGGGAAAAGGTTTTGTGACTCGGTGCCACCTTCTCCTACTCTTGCTGGGCATCATGGTCAACAGGAGTCTCTGGTCCCCGACTTTAGCCTAGTCACAAACCCCAGTGTGTGGAAACCCCAGTCACGTTCATTAAGCCAGTGCCCACAGACTTCAACCTTGTTTTTGCTTCTGTGTGCAACCTCAGGGTCTGTCTGGGGTCAATCTCATGCCTGGCCTACTAGGCCCTGGTCATCTTGAATCTCCCACGAAAGTATACTGTTTAGTGCACATCATTATTTCTGCAGCCCAAGACTAGGGACACAGGTGGAATCAACATACATCCATGGAATAACACAGCAACGGTGCAGAAAATACCCCCGCTCTGGTAATCCTGGTACTATCAGACAGCAGGCTGAACAAGGCATGAGGAGAAGGCAAGTCAGCAGAGTTCCTCTGTGGCTTCTGCCTCCAGATTTCTGCGGTCCTACTCTGACTTTCCTCAATGTCAGAGTGTGAGCTGAGAGTTGCAGATAAAATACCCCCCCCCAAGTCGCTTTTGGCCATGGTGTTTTACTGCATCAACAGGAACCCTAAAGAAGATGTCAGTGATTCTTGGTTTTGTTCATTGTGTGACTCACACCATCCTATCTCATGTGTTTTCCTACCCTAAATGTTTGCTGCTTCTCAAAGTCCTTGGCTGTTTCTTTGGAGAAAGCAATGCCTTCTATCTGAATCTTTTTCTCACGTGTTATGCTCTTAAACCATCCCTTGAATGTTCTTCCTTCCTATTGTGTGTGACGCTTCTTTCTTCTGCTCTTTGTTTTCTTCAAGTGTGTGATGGAGCTGGGCTGTGTGCACTGTTCTGCTAAAGCTTTCATCTGATTGTCCTACACTGTCTTAGGAAGTGGTTTCCAGTCCCTTTCTGGAGTTACAGGTGCTGAGGCCCAACCCACAGTCGACTTTCTCAATGTGAGGAGGGTATATACCTCTGGAGCTCGCTGTGGAGCACTTCAGGGTGAAGAGGTGGCCCGTTTTCTCTCCTGCCCTGTTGTGTCAGAGTTCTTGTTCTTCCTGGCCTCTCCACATGTCCTACAGCGTTCACAAGCATCATTTATTTCATACAAATTATATTCCTGGCCCTCTAGCTGCAGGCACCCCTGTCCCTACTGTAGCTGCTGCTCGAATTGTGTTTTTTCTGAAGGTTCTGGATTAAGATGACAGCAGATGACAGTTCTCTGCAATCTTCCTGTTAGAATATGCATCACCAGGAGACTGGGGTGCACTATCTTTAGGCTCCAAACATCCTTCCTAAAGGACGGACGACATTTCCAGACTGCAGGGCCACAGAAGGCCTGCACCTCGTTCCCAGTCTCACTTAAGCAAGGTGCCACAAAGGCCAGGTGGGGCTGGGGACTGCTTGCCTTGAGGTCCAGGCACAGAAGAGAAGTAGTAGTCCAATCATGTGATAGAGCAAGGGAAAGCTGAGGGCCAGAAACACGGCTCTGGGCTGGTGACAGGTCCAAGGGCCCAGCTCCCACACATAGCAGAAGTAAGCTGCACATCAGTCCCGGGAGCAGAGGCTAACCCATCCATCCACTCTGTATTTATTCAAAACTTATCCTGCAATTTCTCTGTTGCCTGTAATTAGCTTGTGACACTGCATAACACTTGCTGTGTAGCTAAACAGCAATAACCATGGAAACCAAAGACTGTTCTCTAAGTTGGAAAAGTGTGTGTGTGTGTGGGGGGGGGTGATTTCTTGATTGTTTTCCACTTGGAGAGCAGTTAAGTTACAACCACCAACAACTGGAACCAGAAGCTGGGTATAACATTTTGCCTTTTGCTGTCCTCTTCTTAGGGAAGGCCTTCCTTGCTGGACCTCACCACTGGTACCCACAATACCCAGCACTGGCCTCAGGGCTGTCTCCTCTCCCTCTTGCTTGTATGTGCACCTCAGATTCATGTTGTTGCTCCTCCGGTTTCCACAAGAAACCAGCTTCCTTCTCCCCTCTCTCCTCTTGGTCAGTAAAATTCTCTAAAGTGGCTTCCACCATGATGTGGGATTCCCCTCTGTATGATAGGATGTTTTATTGCCAGTGGTTAATAAAGAAGCTAATTTTGGCCAATGAATTAATAGAGTATGGGCAGGGTGGAAGAGATAGAGAGAGAGAGTAGGTGGAGTCAGAGAGAGACCGTGTAGCTGCCGCAGGAGACAGATACCTCTGCTGGAACCTTCCAAAACTTTGCCGGTAGACCACGACCTTTGATGATGCACAGATTAATGGAGATGGGTTAGTTTAGGATTTAAGAGCTAGCTAGAAATATGCTTAAGCTATTGGCCAAACAGTATTGCAAATAATATAGTTTCTGAGTGATTATTTCCGATCTGGACAGCTGGGAACACCACCATGTCTGCCATCCCGCATTTTAATGTTTTCCACCTTCACACATTTTTTAAAAAAGAAATATTTTTTTATTTTTACTTTATATGTTTGGGTTTGCCTGCATGTATATCTATGTACCACATGGATGCAGTGCCCGAGGATGCTGGGAGAGGACATCAGATTCCCTGAACTAGAGGTACAGGTGGTTGCGAGCTATTATATGGGTGCTGGAAATTGAAGACTGGAATTCTGTAATAGCAGCAGGAACTCTTATCCATGGGACTACAGCTCCAGCCCCTCGCACAAACACATCACTCTTGTTCCCTGAATCTAGAAAGCTCATGACTGCTTGTGACTCTATAGACTCTCTTACTAAGAGTCCGTACTCTCACCCTGGCAGGTGAGGCTGCTTGCTTGACAAGCCTCATGGCTCCGCCCATCCCTAGTTTCACTACTGCTCAATCCCTGTTTACTCCTCTGCCTCCCTGCTCTACGGAGGATGGTAGCCCCAGGCCAGGGCCTGAGCCTCTCCTCTGTCTATTACACCCTCAATGGTCCATACTGTTTGCAGCCATACATGGATTTGCTGACCAAGCAGAAGTCTACATTTCCTTTGTCTTCTCTGCATGCCAGGCACCTCTCGGCCTGGAAGTCTCGCCTCAGCTTTTGTACTGCTGGTCTTCCCGTTATTCACTATTCACCTAGAGCCTGGTGGTTCTCCAAGCCTTTTGTCACAGACATGCTTCTCTGTTTAGAGAAGGTGATGGAAAGCCTTATGTTCTCCCCAAGTCACTAAGTCAACAGTGGCCAAATATGGGCTTTGGGCCAGGCTCTGGGGAGACTTGCGGCAGATTCACCAGTAACACTGGGGGTAGGGGGTCTACCCCAGAGATCCAGAGTAGACTCCATACCTGAGGAAAGAGCACAACTAGATACACTCAGCAGGTAAAGAAAAGGGCGGCAATCACCTGTTCTAGTCATGTGGTCCTATCCACCACTGCTTCTCACATGTGCCCCGGCAGAGTCTCCTACTTGGTCTCTCCTCACACAGAGGGTTGCCTGAGAGTCTATCCTACCCAGAAGCCACAGCTACTTTGTAACAAACTACCAGCTTGGGGCTCCCTTCTGCTTACACCAAGCAATTGCTCTCACTCAGGCTGGAAGATGCTGCAGGGACTGTGCTTGCCTCTCAGAGCTAAGCTGCCTCATGCTTGCTCTTCTCTGGCCCTGGCATTCCTGTACTCACAACGCTCATGCTCGCCATTTCTTCTGTATGGCTGCTCTTCATTTGTAGCTCGCTCCCTCTCACCTTTGCGGAAATGCCCCTTTGTCAAGTGGGGCAAGTGCGTGTGTGCACATCTGTATGTACACACACACTCATGCACACATATACACAAGAGAGCACAAACATGTACACCCATGTACATAGAGACATAGACATTATCACATGCACAAAACCACACATATGCACCTTCCTACACATGTATGTACAAACACGAACGTGTATAGACACATTCCTACACCCACACCCATGTGTGTTATGTGCTCATTCATACCCATGTGAACTTACATTCACGTGCACAGGCACTAACATGTGTATAAGCATGTATACTTGTGTGCATGCACTTACACTAATATACATGTATGTACCCATTCCCTCTTGGCCCCTTTCCTTTACCCCTTTTCCTTCATTTTCTGAATCTGTCACTGGTTTTCTCAGATGTAAAATCCACCCTGGATGGCCCTCCCTAGGCACAGATGCTCAGACTTCTCACTTGTAGATATGTCCCAAGTCTAAGCAGAGCCTGGCATAGAGCCCACTTTGCTCCTGTTGGTCTGCTGACCCTGGAGCCACTCCCTCTTCCAGCCTCACTTACACTCACTCCTCAGGCCAGCGCTCCTCTGAAGGCCCTCGTTACCCCCACTGTTCTAACCTGATAAAAATGACCACTAAGAATAAAGAATCGCCAGAATTCTGTATAGATGAAAAGCAGCATTCACGATGGAATCAGGCCAGATCATTCAGAAACACACATTTGTTTTCGCTTCACTACAAATTACCCTTTGAAGGAAAATAAACAGATGAGAAGCAGACAGAACCGATAGGCTCTAACCGCTCCTTCTTGAGAAGTCCCTGTGGTAACATGGCAGAGGGGGTTACTGGGGATTGGATCAGAGTGGAAAAGCAAGGCAGGAACCAGAAGTCGGGACCGGTCCTAATTTGGGGTGGGAAGGGTGGAAATTCTGGGCTGAGGTTGGGCACAGGCAGGCACAGGTGGGCAAAGCAGGTCAAGGCAGGCAGGGTCACAGGTGGCCATTGTCTGGAACAGGATGGGGCTGGGTGGGCAAGTCACCAGCAGGGGTGGACGAGAGTACCTGGGAGCGCCTCCTTCTCCCGGCCTGGGGACGCCTGTCCTGCCAGCCCACCTGCTCCCCGAGGAGAGACTGTCCATCTACCAAAAAGCAAGGAAGAAGCGTCACATTAGCTGAGGAGCCCAACAAGGCCACTAATAAGAAGGCACACAGGCCACACCCCACCTGACCCCGTTCAGTCCCTCTGAGTCTGAGATGCTCACAGAAATTAGGTATGGCACCCACCAGCAGTTGTCAGACACGTTCTCTGGCTCACAGTGCACCCCAGTAAAGAGACACTGTGGACCCTGGTGTGGCCGCCTGTCCAGTCCTGACACTAAGCGTTTGCAGGATAGCCTCACCTCTCCCAGCCCTCTGCATGCAACAGCACACTGCTGTCAGAGCTGCACCCCAGAGGCCGCTCTGGCCATTCCGGAACTTTACCTTCAGAACAGTCTGCAACCTCAGTGAGCGCAGAACTGAGCAGAACTGCAGCTCTGAAATCCAACACACATCTTCGAAGGACTTAAGTACCCGGATTTGCTTATGTTAGCCAAGTCCACTGCTTGTGGAACACAGTGACAGAGGAGGAAAGCGAAGCCGCCACTCTGTATGCAGCAATACCAGCACCCAGCAGTCAACGGGGAGGGTCTTACTCTTTAGTGTTATAGAATGCTGCCTTCTGGCCCTAACAGCCATTACATCTTTTAAAAATGTTTTATTAGCATATATTATTTATACATAATAATGGTTTCACTATAAGCTTCCATACATATATAATGGACTTCACTCATATTCACCCCTATTCCTCCTCTGCCAATAAACTTCCTCCCAATTGGCTCCCCTTTCCACTTGCCTCCCCTTGTGAGTTTCCTGAAGGCTCGTTGTATGGCTACATTACTGCAGAAAAATGTCTCTCTTTCCTTCCATCAACCATTCCGTGAATATAAAACCCAAGTGTCTCCCATGAGACCCTCGCCTTCCCATGCCAGGATACCAGCAGGTTCAATCCTGTTCAGATTTGTACCATGAGTTCAAGAGTGTAGCATCCATGTCACACCCAGATGTCATATGTCAATATGTTCCTTATTGCTACCCGACCCCAAATTCCTCCAGATGGGATGTTCTTCCCATCCCTTCTTCTGCTATGGTCTCTGAACCCTGGAGGAGGTGATACAGATTTTCCACTTGCTAGAAACCCAATAGTTATTTATTTTTAGTACACTTCAATCACTGCTGGCTGTGTAAATGGAAGCTTCACTGATCAAGGCTGACCTTAGCACTAACGTCATAAACACCGTTGCTTAGAAGGTGATTGACAGGCCCATTTAACAGCAGTAGCTTCCTCACTAAGGCCTACTACTTCTCCAGTCATAGGTTTCTGACCAGGTTCAGTCATGAATACCCTCTGCTGAGCAGCCATCAGCTTCAATAAGAAGGCAGTTGGTTGCCATAGACTAGATCTGCCCCTATTGTACCAGCGGGCTCAGCCAGTCAGTACTGCTGCATGCAGATCCAGGCTGAGGAAGACTGGTGATGCTATTCTTCCTCAGCAGCCTGCATAGCAACTGCCACCATGAGGACCAGCAAGAAGGGAGGAAGCTTCCAGTCCAGTTGTAGCCTGATTTCTCTATGTCCTCTGACCAAGGCATGTCGCATCTTCAGCAACAGGAGCTTACAATCTACTTTTAGTGGGTAACCAATAGCATTTGCCTATATTGTTTGGGGGGCTTCAGGAGTCTCCCCAACCACAACTCATAAGAGAATAGCACACGCACAACATCGGGATTTTTATTTATTAACACCTGGCTTCTAGGAGCAGCTTTGTCTGCATCCCTTCCAAGTCCTTTATAACTTTTTGATGAGCTTATTAAGTATCAGATTTATGACCTGTTCACACAGCATTCTAGATGCCCCTACCACCTCAATCCCTTGCATTTTCCCTATCTCCCCACTTCCGTGTGTACTTAGACAGTTCCATTCCCAGAATTCCCTCTTCCAATTTTAGACATGTGTTCAATACAACCCTCCACCGCTCACACAACTTAAAGATTCTTTTTACCTGTCTCATAGGCCCACTTTTCTAGATTCCTAAGCTCTGCAAATACGCTTCCACATAAAAGCAAATTTACAAAGTTAAAAGCTAGGGCCCAAATATGAGAGAGTAAATTCAGTGTTTGTCTTCCTAAGCCTGAGTTACCTTACTTAATGTATTTTCCAGTTCTATCCAATTTTTCCCTACACAATTCATAATTTCACTTTTCTTTTTGACTGAATAAGATTCTCTGTAATACATCTCCATTACCCATTCACCAGCTGGTGGGCACCTAGGCTGGTCCCATTTCCTTGCTATTGTGAAGATGGTAGCAATACGCTCAGATGTACCAGTACCTCTGTGGTAGAATAGAGAGTCCTTTCGGTAAATGGCCAGAAGTGATATACCTGGGTTATATGGAAGCTCAATTTTTAGTTTTGTGAGAAACTCCAACACTGATTTCCACAGTGCCTGCACCAGTTTCTACTCCCACTGACAGTGAATGGGGATTCCCCTCTCCACACCTCTGTCAACATCTATTTTTTCTTTTAAAAATTATTTTTATCTTATGTACATGAGTGTTTGTCTGCTTGTATGTATGTGTACTGCATGCATTCCCATGCCTGCAGAGTCCAGATGAGTGTGGCAGATCCTCTGAACTATCTACAGACAGTTGTGACCCACTATGTGAGTGCTGGGAACCAAACCCTGAACCTCTGCAAGAGCAGTAGGTGCTGTTAGGCACTGAGCCATCTTTTCAACCCCCATTTATTTCTATTTTTACAGATAGTCAATCTAACCAGGATGGGATGGACTCTTGCCGTAAGAGAAATCTCAAGGTACTTTAATTTCTATTTTCCTTATGGCTAATGGTGTTGAACACTTTTAAAAATATTTATTGGCCATCTGTATTTCTTCTTCTGAGAACTCTGTTCAGTTCCTTAGCCTGATTTCAATTGGGTTGCTTCCTTGCTTAGTTTTTTGAGTTCTGCATATTAATCCTCTATCAGATGTACAGCTCCCATTCTGTGGGCTGTCCCTTCGTCCCACTGATGGCTACCTTTGCTATCCACAAGCTTTTATCATGAGGTTCTATTTGTTGACTACTGACCTGATTTCCTGAGGAACTGCAGGCCTCTCCAATGATTCCAAAGTTCCAGGTCTTACATTAAGCTTTGTAATCCACTGAAAGTTGATTTTTATGAAGGGTGAGAGAAAAGGGTCTAGTTTCATTCGCATACAGTAAAGATCCAATTTTCCTAGAATCAATTGTTGAAGATGCTATCTTTTTTCCAATGTGAACTTTGGCATCTTTTTCAAAACTCAAGTGACTGAAGCTGTGTAGGCTAATAGCCAGGATCCCCCATTCTTTAATCTTGATCTATATGCCTGTTTTCTGTGCCAATAAGATGTTGTTTTATTACAATGACTCTGTAGTATAATTTAAACCAGGTATAGGGATACCTCCAACTATATTCTTTCTGCTCAGGATTGCTTTGACAATCCAAGATGTCATAGTTAGTTTCCGCTGACAATTTAACATAAACCTGGAAAGGGAATCTCAATTCAAATATTCCCTCCATCAAACTGGCCTGTGGCATGTCTGTGGAATGTTTTCTCAATTGCTTGTTGGTATAGAAGAGCCCAGCCCATTGTGGATGGTACCATCCCTATGCAGATGGGCCTGAGCAATACAAGAAAGGTACTGACCATGAGCCTAGGAACAACACTCTGTGGTGTCTGCTTCAAGCTCCTGTGTTGCCTTCCCTTGATGAAGGACTGTAAAACGTAAGAAAAAACTGACCCTTTCCTCCCTGAGTTGCTTTTGGTCATGGTGTTTATCATAACAGAAACAAAACTAAAACACAAGATCTTTTGTTTCCAGATGAACTTTTAAAGGTTTTTTTTCTAATTTCTGTGCATTGAAATACTGATGAGAATTGCATTGAACCTGTAGATTGGTTTTGGCAGTACAGTCATTCTTAAAATATTAATTCTTTCAATCCATAAACACAATAAATCTTTCCATCTTCTAATATCTTCCTCAACTTCCTTCTTCAGTGTATTAAGGTTTTCATATAAAGATCTTTCACTTCCTACGTTAAGCTTATTACAGGGTTGGTGGTGGTGTTTTGTTTTTTATGTTATTGTAAATGGGGCTGTTTCCTTGATTTCTTTCTCAGTAAGTTTGTCTTTAATATATAGTATAGCTGTTTTGTGCTAATATTACATCCCACTATTTTACTGAAGGTGTTTACCAGTTTTAAAAGTATTCTGGTAGAATCTTTAGGGTCTCTTATATATGGGGAATATTACTAGCAAAATAAGAATTATTTTTATTTCACTACCTACTGGTATCCCTTTATGTGCTTCTCCTGTCTTACTGGTCTAGATAAGACTTACAGTGCCATATTGAACAAGAGTAGAGAGAGTGGAAAACCCTGTCTGAGTGGAAATGCTCCAAGTTTTTCTCCATTCAGTATGATGCTGGCTGTATGTTTGTCATATTATAGCCTTTACTGTGCTGACATGTGCTCCATACTGTCTTCATGAATGAGTTTGGAAACATTCCTTCCTTTTTTGTTATATGAAATAAGTTGAACAGGATTGGCATTAGTTCTTTAAAGGACTAGTAGAATTCTGCAGTGAAGCCATATGGGATTGAGATTTTTTTTTTTCGGTTGAGAAGTTTTAATTACCGCTTCTTGTTGTTTGTGATAAATCTGTCCAACTTACTTATCTCACTAAAGTTCAGCTTTATTAGGTAATATGTGTGTTGAAATCCATTTCTTTCAGACTCCCCTACTTTGAATTTCTTTGGTATCTGTTTTAATGTCCCATTCCCATCTCTAACACCATTGTCTGGGAACCCATCTCTCATTCTTTTAGTTAGTCTGGCTAAGGGTTTGATGATCTGTTTTATCTTTTCAAAGAACCAGCTCTTTGCTGCATTTATTCTTTGTATGTTCCTTTATATTTTTTCATTTCTCCTTTATTAGCTTCCTCCCTGATCTTGGCTATTTCTATCTACTGCACTGCAAGTTTGGCTTGTTCTTTGTTCCCAAGGCAGAAGGTACATCATTAAGTTATTTATCTGAGATGTCTCTGATTTCTTAATGTAGGCAAATAGAGTTATCAATTTCTGTCTTAAGGCTTCATTGTATCATCCCATAGGTTTTGGTGTGCTGTATCTTCATTTTCACTCAGTTCTAGGAATTTTTAAATTTCCCTCTTGATCTCTTCAGTGACTCGATCACATTGAAGAGTGCACAGTTGAAACAACATCAGATTGTGAATTCACTGTAGCTTCTATTGCTGCTGATTTCCAGCTTGTTCCACTGTGGCCAGATGGAATAGAGGAAATCATGTCACTTTTCCTGCGTTTACTGAGACTTCATTTGTGTCCAAATATATGACCTATTTTAGAAGGCATTCCACAGATTAGTGAGAACGATATGTGTTCTGGAGTGCTTGGATGGAAACACTGTAAGTGTCTGCTAAGTTGATTTGATCTATTGTATCACTTAACTCCAGTGCTTCTCTGTTTAAACCACATAGTGGATATATTACTGAGAGTGGGGTACCGAAGTCACCTAGTACTAATGTGTTGGGGTTAATCCATAATAACTTTATATCTAATAGTGTTTGCTTTGTGAAATTGTGTATGCCTGTGTTCAATGGATATATTAAAATTGTAATAATGTCTTTATGATGAGTTGTCCCTTTGACCAGTATAAAGAGAGCTTCTTTATTCTTCCCACTAATTTTGATTGGGTATCTATTTTTATCAAATGTAGAACACTGATATTTGTTTCCTATTTCTATTTGTTTGCAGCACCTTTTCCCATCATTCACCCTGGCTAGCAGCTCTCTTTAACAGTGAGATGTTTCTTGAAGGCATCAAATAGATACATCTCATTTATTTATTTATTTATTTATTTATTTATTTATTTATTTATTTATTTATTATGTATACAATATTCTGTCTGTGTGTATGTCTGCAGGCCAGAAGAGGGCACCAGACCTCATTACAGATGGTTGTGAGCTACCATGTGGTTGCTGGGAATTGAACTCAGGACCTTTGGAAGAGCAGGCAATGCTCTTAACCACTGAGCCATCTCTCCAGCCCCCTACATCTCATTTCTTAAGCCAATCTGCTAGTCTGTATCTTTGAGTTGGGAAATTAGGACTATTAATATTCAGAATTATTACTGAAAATATGTATTGATTCTGGTCATTTAGTTGATTTTTGTACTATTTCATGTTTTCATAATCCTCATTTGTTTAATTACTGTTCTAAAATAGCACCCTTCCCCTGAAGTCTCTTCATTGTGAATATATATCCTTCTCTTCAAGTGAAGACCTTCCAGTATGTTCTGCAAAGCTGGCTTAGTAGCTATGAATTCCTTCAGCCTGATTTTATCATGAAATATTTTTCTACAGAAGTTACAAGAGTTTTGCTGGATATAGTAGTCTGGATCTATAGCTCTGATCTTTCAATGCCCAGATGTGACTCTAATGAGCCTTCTTTATATGTGGCTGAGTGTTTCTCTCTTTCAGCTCCCAATACACTTTTTCCTGTATGGTGAGTGGTTTTTAAATTAAGTGTGTGTGAGTGCACACATCAGGGTATTTTGTGGAGGTCAGTGAACAATTTGCAGAGAAGGCTCCCTCCTTCTGCCGCGTTGATGCCAGGGATCAAACTTAAGGTTTATTAAGGCTTATCATGCTTTTCCATGGTAAGCTGTCCTACTGGCTACAGTGTATGAGCTCTATGACTTGGAAGCTCCATTTCTGGGCTTCTCTGCTTGGTAAGTTGTGTCTTGTGTACTTGAATGGCCTTTCTTTGCCCCCAGGAAATGTAAGAAATGTTCTGCTATGATTGTGTTTGCTGTAGGAATTCCTACTGCCCATAGCCTTTAAGTTACCCCGCCCAAGTATTGGACGTGACTTCTTATACTATATATGCTGATGTAAAGTGCGCGTCCGGCCCCTTTTCCGACTTTGGGATTTGGTTGCCTTTCCCTGTTCCAGCAGAGGATTGAGATCTGTGAGTCTACCCCTAAATAAATAACCCTCTATTATACTCAATTCTGAGCTAGTACGGGATTTCTTTTAAGCATCCTTCTTCATGTATTGAAAATGCTTTTATGACATGGACATTGAGTTCTTTTATGTCCATAATTTGTAAATTCTATTTTATTATTATTATTATTATTTTTTTGGTTTTTCGAGACAGGTGATGTGGGAGTGTCATATATCAATCTGTTGATTTCATTGGTTAAGCAATAAAGAAACTGCTAGGCCCATTTGATAGGCCCACCCTTAGGTGGGTGGAGTAAACAGAACAGAACGCTGGGAGGAAGAGGAAGTGAGGTCAGACTCCACAGCTCTCCTCTCCGGAGCAGACGCAGGAGAGACGCCATGCTACCTGCTCCAGGGAAGACGCACGCTATGAAGCTCCGACCCAGGATGGACTTAGGCTAGAATCTTCCCGGTAAGACCGGTGCTCACAGATTGTTAGAGATGGGTTGATTGGGATATCAGAATTAGCCAGTAAGGGCTAGAGCTAAGGGCCAAGCAGTGATTAAAAGAATACAGTGTCTGTGTAATTATTTCGGGTAAACCTAGCCGGGCAGGCGGCTGGGGTATTGGGGATGCAGCCCCTCTGCCGCCCTTATTACTACAGACAGGGTTTCTCTGTGGCTTTGGACCCTGTCCTGGAACTAGCTCTGTAGACCAGGCTGGTTTCAAACTCCCAGCGATCCGCAAGTGCGCCACCATCGCCCGGAGTCATAATTTGTAAATTTTGTGTTTTCATTGAATCCCAAATAATCTTCTCGCACGTTTGTTTATACTTCTAAAACTTTTATTGCTGTCCTTGATTGAATGTACTAATTCTTCTACCTTCAAGAAGAATGTTTCCTTTCTGATAGTTTTGTCTTTGTATGTAACTTGGTGTTTATCTTGCAGCCTTCAATACATTTCATTGGTTCTATATATTTAGTGCCTTCTTCAGCATGTGTGTATATACCAGCATCACCTTCCACACCATACCTTTCTCAGTGCGGCTTTCTCAATGACATTTGTTCTGTACACTTAGTGCCTTCTTTAGCGTGTTGTGTGTGCGTGTGTGTCTCATCACCCCTCCACACTATACCCTGCTCGGTGGGTTATTCTCTATGGCACTGCTGCCTTGTGAAATTTTGCAAGGTTTGAATCCTGCCTTTGACTTGGCCTCCCACAGTATGGTATCTGAATCTTTTGCTTATATATTATTATGTTTCTGATTTTATGTCTTTATGGAGAGGGTGTGTATGTTTCTTGTATATTTTTGGTTTTTGTTTTAATTCCGGCTTGTTTGTTTTGTCCTTTTTTCTAAAGCGAAAGAAGATGTGGAGTTAGATGGGTGGGAAGAGGGAAGGGTCTGGGGGGGAATGGGAAAGGTGAAACTGATCAAAATATATTATATGAAAAATATTTTCAGTTAGAAAAAAACTTCTTCACATATTTGCTAGTTTTTGTTTAGTTTCCCACAGAGTTTAGTGGGGGGCCACCTATATGACCCTGAGTTTGTGGCTAGAATATACTGACAGCTGACAGACAACTGATTCTTAAAGGTGGACCCTGCACCCTCTGTCCCTGCTGAACTTACTCTTAGTTTTAGTTTGCTTTGGATATTATGTAGACAGCATATTGGCTGAACATAAAAGCAGGTTGTTTCTTCCTTTCCAGTTCCAAAGCCTCTTATTTCTATGTTCACCGTAATGAACTTTCTAGTATCTCTAGGACAATAATAAACAGAAAGGGCGAGAGCAGATTTTCCACCATTAGTCCTTTCCTTAAGGGGAAAGCATTCAAATTTCTACTGAGTTGAAATGAAGAAAACATGCAAAGCATTTGGCCCTTCAAACTCTAACCCAGCATTCCTTGAAAGGCATATGCCATGAAATAGCAGACATGGGAGATGCTGGGTGGCACAGACAGAGGATACTGGACCCAACAGAACAAGTGTTCATAGGAGCCAGAGGTCACCAGTCTCTTCACAACACCCTTTTGTGGCTGCTGATGAGGGGAAGGAGAAAGTATGGGGCACAACCCAACTAAACAGCCTGAATGTACAAAGTCCTGTAAAAAGAGAACTAGACAAAACCGAGAGCATGTATCTAAAATGTCCACACACACATTGAGACAAAACTAAGACCCAAATTGATTTATCCTTTAGGGAGAAACAATAGAAGCCATGAGCACATCCTGCCACATAAAGAAAAAGGTGGTGGGGGGGGGGAGAGAGAGAGAGAGAGAGAGAGAGAGAGAGAGAGAGAGAGAGAGAATGCTCAGAAATATGTACAAAATAAAATGAATTGGTTTTAATCAACAGTCTGTAAGTGCTTCAGAAAACAAGAACTCAATGAATGTGTTAAAGCCCTCAAGATAGCAGTCTAAAGAGAAGGGGTAAGAAGGCCAAAGAATAATTATAACAATTACAATATGTTAAAAAACAAAACAATTCCAACAATATCAAGTCTCAATGAAGTGCAAAAAAAAACAAAAACAAAAAAACCCACAGTGTTAACTTTTAGTCTTTTGCTATGTATGCTACAATCTGAATAACCAATGAAGCTAGGTACCTAGTAAGAGACCAGTGGGTAGGGGAAAGCGAGTTTCCAAGAAGGGAGCAATAAATAAAGGGGAAACTAGAATAGGAGAACTAAATAAGAGGAAAGGAAGAAGAGAGTAAAGGAGGGACTATGGGGTGGGAGAACTAACCCTAAAGTTTCATATGTATATGAAAGGAATCTAAACAGAGTCATCATATAATAGGAGATACAGGGCCCCAACTAGACATCTTACACCACCACGTAAAGCCTTCAGTGCTAGTGTAGAGTCACTGGTAAAAGGGGTCGCAAGCACTTCCCACCACCTCAAAAAATATCACCAACTACTGCCAATGAATTGCTCTCCATAATCTTATGGTAAGGCACTGTGGATAAAGACAACACTTACGACATTGAAAATGGAGATGTCTAACTAGTGCTGGACTAGACAGTTCACCTCTACTGACTAGCATTCATGGAGCTGGTAGGTATTCTGCATGCTACCAGGGGGAAAAGGCAAACAATATCACCCAGCTGCAAACCCTCCAATCTACAACAGTAACCTGCCTGCAAGTAGTTGTGGGAGTTACTGGCACAAATGTTATGGGAGTAACCAAACACTTTTATTGGACTTAAAGCCCACTCCATGAGATGGAACCCATACCTAACACTACAAAAGTAGCCAAAAACCTGAGTCTAAATAGATCATGGGCTTATGGGAAAACCTACTTCTACTATTCTGATAAAGGAATATAGCAATAAATGATTCCTAATGACATTATGTTATACTTATTCATCCCTCATCTAAGAAGCTTCTTCTTGCAGTAGATGGGAATTAACACATACTCACAATTGGACAATGTCAATAGAGAGAAAGACTTTGAAGCACTCCGTCAGAGAAGAGATGTGTTCATCAACCACCACCAGTACCCCAACTCAGTGACCTACGTAGAAGAGGAGGTGGAAAGACTGTAAGAGCTAGAGGTGATGGATGGATGACTCCAAGGAAACTTCCAGACACAACAGGACTGGTGCCCATACAAACTCACGAACACTGTGGCAGCCCACACAAGATCTGCACAGGTTCAAACCAGGTGGAGACCCAGCACTGAGAGAGAGAAGTGGACAGAAAGCCCCAGCCTTATCTAAGAAGATATTTGCAGTTGATAACCTCTGGCAAAAGGAAAATCAGTTTTCTCCAAAGGAGTCTCAGTCATATTCTGAGATAGGCCCAAGAGTGGTTGGCCAAAACAAAACAGACTATGGTTTTTCTGTTTGTTTGGTTTTTGGAGGAGGTGTTCTTGTTTCATTTTGCTTTTTTTTTGGCATTTGTTGACTTATAGAGTGTTTTTATTTTCATTTTGTGGGCTTTTTTAAAAAGAAAAAGAGAGAAATAAACTTACAAGTGGGTGAGGTAGAAAGGTAGGGAGAAAATATAATCAAAATATATTGCATTTAGAAAATTAGGAAAAGTTTCACTCTTCTTAGCCAGGAGTGGATGCACACCTTTAATCCTAGCACTCAGGAGGCAGAGGCAGGTGGATCTCTGTGAGTTCAAGTCCAGCCTGGTCTACAAAATGAGTTCCAAGACAGCTAGGGCTACACAGAGAAACTCTGTATCAAAAAACTACACAAAACTGAGGAAAAAATGAGGAGAAACTCCATATAGTTATAAAACAAAACAATCTCCAACTCTGCTTGCCTAATCTTCCTCTGTCTCCTAGAGTTTGCTCACTCGATCTGTCGGCCAGAGAGCAGAGACCACTCTGCATGATTTCATCCAATGCAGGATGTACAAGAGGGGGTGTGGTCCTCCCCCTTTGGTGACATCTCACGCCAAGGGCCTCCTGCAGCCTCTCTTGTGCTCAGAAGGTGCTGAGGAATAAGTGCAGAGCTCGTAGAGTCCCTCCAGAAACCGTACGGAGCAACTACGGCAGAACCCGGGAAGAGTGTGTTCTTTTTTTTCTGTTCTTCTCACTGAATTAACTAAGAGATGTGTTTCTCTAACAAGAAAGGTGCAGGCTTGACTTGGTTGAGCTTTAGATTCAATCACTAGGCTGTGATAAGCTTTCTCTGAGAGATGTCACACCTCGCTTATGTCACTTGTATAACAAGTGCCATTCTCTCTGCTTGACTCTCTCTCTCTTACACACGCACACACACACACACACACACACACACACACACACACACACACACACACCATAAAGCCCTTTATACAAAGACAACCACCAGATATGGAGTAGAAAGAAGACACACGGGACTTGGAAACTCAGAAGACTGGTAACATGTGGGGTAAAGGCAGGTGACCTGCATTCCAACCCAGAGAAATGAGAGAAGGTGTCTACGTCATCTGGACGTGGGTTCCCATCTGTTAGAAAGATGCCATAGCAACCTAAAGCCGTGATTCTAGGAATTTCACTAAACAATGCACTGCCAGCAGAAGTCCATGTGAGGAAAGCAACCATGGCTGCCATCACTGCACAGAGTCAATGCCCAGCGTTTGTCCACACTATGGGACACAGGCAGATCTATGGAAACAGGCAAACTAGCATGAGCACATGACTGCTTGAACTAAGTACAGTCTTAAAGGGACCACTTTCAAATAATAGGCCTTACCAATCTTAACCACTGCAGAGACACTTCTGTTCAACTGCAGCCACAGACTAAATGCAGAAGACACTGTGAAGGCTAACAAGAGGCATCCAGTGCCCCAGCAGCAATCCCAGAACCTGGAACTTAGGCCTCTGAGTGAGCCCAACCCAGTTAGGAGCTGATCACAGTGGCCCTGCCCATGCAGTCAGTGCTGGAGTCAGACCAAAGCCCAGTTCTAAGCATCCCCTGCAGAGACACAGGAGCACTCTACACCAGCTTGCCTCTTGTGCTTAGTTCTCAAACTCTGACAGCACCTTTGAGTCCACGGAGCAGCTATGATGAGATGCCCAGCTCCCTGCTCAGAGAGAATGACGGCATGCTCTTCATCCGGCTCTCCCACCTACATGCCCCATCCTTTAAAAGGCCTGTCTCCCACCCCCAGTTAGGCAGGGCTGACATGCCAGTGGGCTAAAATGAGTAACCAAATGCTGATTCACCAGCATCCCTCGAGATGACCATGCTGGACAGGAGTGCTGGGAGCCATCTTCCATATTTCCTTTGCTAAACTAGTTGGTCTCCACAACTTAAAACTACATAGAATCCACATGGGCCTCCTGGAGACCATCACCCATGGATGCAATCATGAGATTGAGATCCTAAAACCGGGAATAATTTTTCTAAGCAGCATCTGCTTAGCCACCCATAAGGAAACAGGCTTGCACTGCAGATGCGATGCTAGCTGCAAAGGCTCTGCTAATGATTTCACTGTGGAGCTGTAATGCCCGCAGCAGCACACTAGGTGTAAAGACAGTATCAAGTACAACACATTTTCAGAAGTGAGCCTGCCAGGGGCACAAGTCTTCATCTCATCAAGAGTCTGAGCTCAGAACATCAAGGAGGCTCCCTGTCACAACACAGGGCTTTGGTGACAGTTGGCTACACGTGGCTAACAGTATGGCTGACCTCTACTGGTGCCAGAACAGTCTGTCAGAAGGTCAGGTGGTTCCTTAGTAAATTAAATGTGGACTTGCCCCGCCCCCCCCAAAGCATATAAGAATCTTCATGATGGTGCTATATAAAACAGTCAAAAAATAGGCAAAAACCCAATGTTCATCAACAGAAAAATGAAGTAAAGAAGTATGACATATCTCTACAATTACTATTCAGCCATAAAAAATAATAGTTAGGGGATGTAGCTCAGTTGTATATTTACATAACATGCACAAGGCCATGGAATAACTTTAAAGATAAATAATATAACATAATAAAGTTCTGAGACATTTCACAACTTGGATAAACTTTCAAAGTGAACACTTAGTGAATAAAGTCTATCAAAGGCTGATTATCTGATACATGTATACAAATGTCAGAGCGGCAGAGCAGCAGAGACGAAAAGTAGACCGGTGGACGCTTGGGAATGGGGAGGACTGGCTCACAGGCCCGGGTCTTAACACATGTGGAAGTCGTACAGGCCACAAAGACACTGACAACAGATTACCCAAAAGCGGTGACCTTTAGGCCATGTGAATTACTCCTCAGTTGCGGTACATGAAAGCAATCGCCTCACAGAGTTGTGCGGGTCGGGAAGTGGTATGGGGAAGTGGGAAAGAGGCGCGAGGGAGCGAGACGAGGAGTGCTAGCAGACCACGTCTGATCATCTGGGTTTGTGCTGCTGTTAATTATGTGTTGCTCTTCCCACTTCATTTAAATTTTTTAAAAAACTACTTCTAAATAATGCACGAGTTAATTAACCATGGGACCCAAAGTGAACAGGAGCCATTCTCAGGCTAAGCAAAGCCCTGGCAACCACAAAAAAAATCGGCCTCCAAGTGGCTGGACAGTATTACTTATCTCTGCAGGGACTATGCCCATTAGGCAACGGCACACTGCTCTCCCGAGTGTGTCTAGCTCACGGATGGGGCATTTTCATCTGTTCGGCTGCCATGACAAAATTCTTAAGTAGCTTAAACAGCAGAGACTTTCTTCCCGACACTCCTTGGGAGCTGGAGCACGTGATCAGCGTACCAGGATGACCTGGTTCAGGCAAAGGTTCCATTTCCAGTTTGCCCACTCTACAAACCTGGAAGGTGCACCATGCTATTGCCTCCTCCTACGGGGCAGTGTGGCCCATCAGAGGCTTCACTCAGAGCTTTAACTGGCATCATGTCATCATGCATGCTGGTCCCCATGCATGTGGATCCTCTGACATGCATGGCCTCTTTTGTAATCCATTCATTGGCTCAGTCCCTGTTGTCCACCCTGGACCAGAAACAGCTGCCCTAACTGCCCAGCTCCAAGCTTCTGGGGCCACTGTCACAGCCAACAAGGCTGCTCTCCACACACTTCCTCTTTCCAGGAGCAAAGACACTCTGGCTCGGCCCTGCTGGCTCCCGCGAAGCCACATCTGTCTCCACACTTGTAATTATCACTTAGCAAGCACACAGAATGATGACACCACTCTTTCCCTTGCCAAGATGTGACAAACAGAAAACATTGTAAAGCTATTTTTGACAGTCTATGAGTCTATAGAAGTTAAAAGCACGAGAACACCCTGAGGTAGTTGACGCTGTTCCCGCCATGCACTCTTAACCACGGCTGTGTGCCCCTCCCTTCTGCAGGAGGTCTGCCCCAGCTGGGTGTACCAGAGGGTCAGTAGGGAGCGGCAGAGCCACAGTGCCTCCCACAAAGGTGGTAAGCATGTAACTGGCATGTCTGGGCTGCCAGGACCAGTATTCCTGACACTCTATCATAAAAGCAGTGACCTTAATAGAAAAGAAAGGGTGCCTAGCAGCCAGCTTCACACTTTCACATAAAGCTCCTTGTTCCTCATTTATTTCGGAAATAAAAGCCATGCTGTATTAAATACCCATGTTACTAAGACCTAAAATAATCATCTATCTATCTATCCTCTATAGCAAACAAATCTTGAGCCAGACCGGTGATCAGACTAAACCTCACCGAGACCACAGCACCAGGGAACAGAGTATCCTAAGATGCTCGGCAGAGAGGAGACACAGCTGGGTAGGCAGGCAGAGGAGACAGAGCTGGCAGGCGTGGGTCTGCCCTGGGTATAAGTTGCTGACTGACTCAAAACCCACATCCAGTAACCAGCCTTGGTCAGGTCACTAATCAAATGCTACATCAACAAAGCTAACAATGGCACACAAGGCAGTAGAGTGGCAACCCCAGGCCTCGGCCTCCCCATCAGGGAGGGTCCTCTATGAATGCCCCTCCTCTCTTCCTCTTCTACTCGGGTAGCTCTGGCTTCTACACACTTGTATTTTGACCATTTCTCTATACTTAAGTTAGAGGAAACAGAATTGAAGGATAAATAACAAACCGTCTGCCCTCAGTCTTTCTCACACAATGCTCCCACCTGTAATTTGCACTGCAGCTCAGTGCTGTCAGTACCTGGCAGCCACAGTGGCTGCTCTGTCCGCCCAACCTCCATGCCCCCTGAGGAGTATTACAGCAGTTACTGAGCAGGCCTCCCACAGTATCACTTAAACAATGAAAGGGAGCGTATCACAGCAATAGACAGAACTGTGGTGCTCAGTTCCACGGACCACCCTGCCCAAGGACAGGCCACACTGCCCCTGTGGAGGAACAGCCTGAGACCCTGGTGCAGTCATCAGACCGGGGACAGCTGGTCTGGGAACTTCAGAGAGGTGTGTGTCAGAGCAATACTGAGCTTGCCACATTAAAGGAAGTTAAACACGGTGTCTTTTTATTTTGTGGTGGGGAGGGAGGAGGCTGCCAGAAAAGTCTATGACAATAACCACAGAAGTTATGAGGCAGAAAATCCAAGGGCAATGGAATGTGGATATGGATTCTCATGGCACTTTATTCTTATCAGACCACGAGAAAATCTGAGGAATTCCTTTATGAGAACGAGGTGATTGTAAACTGTTTCCACAAACGTTCTACAGCATTTCACCCTTGGAAGGGCAGAGAACATTCCTGTAAGCTGTGAGACACCAGCACCAGCCTTACACACCTTGACGACCATGGGGCCATCTCAGATGACATAACACGTGCCATCCAGGATGTGTGAATGTATGGGAAGAGGTTTGGACAAAGAAAAAAAAAGCCTGATGGGGCATCTCTCTAAATGCATTCCCATCATTAAGTGACCCAACATTATCTAGGAAGAAAGCACGTGGAATGAAATCTCCAGATGGAACTGTCAGGAGAAGCCTGTGTCAGGGGAACAGCAGGTTCCATGGAAAAGTCAAATAAGAGAGAAACAGGCAGGAAATCTACTGCATGGAAAGTAGCTAGGCCTCTGGTGCCTTCCTAGTTGGGCAGCAGTGTCTGCGCCACACAGACAAGGAAGAAAGTCATAGTGCATCCTGTAGTAGGCATGGGACCCCACACATCCCATAGCACCCCATACCCACCTCCAAGTCTGTGCCATGGCCACAGTGAGAACTCAGGATTCATGGGACAACAGAGACACTGCACTATTGCCCAGTGACAGGCCATGGTGAGCACCTAGCACTCTCAAAAGGCAAACTTTCCCAGGTAACAAAGAAATACCTTCAGGGAAATCGGTATGCTGGTGTCAAACTATGTGAAATATGCAACTAGGGTGAACAGAAAGAAAACAGTAATCACCAAGGGCAATGTCCCAGGCCTGGACTTGAGACTGTACACAAGAGGACACATACTTCTAGAGGGAGACAATGCTGCTCAGATCTAGACCTAACATACCACCTTTAGAGAGAAAAATACTGCTCATGAGCAAAATGGAAAGTTACAAGGTGGAGCTGGGGGCTCAGCAGTGTGTAGGCAAAAGGGGAGAGGCAGCGGGGAACATCGAGAGGAGACCCAACTTTCACAGCACACTGGAAGAGACATGACAAGCAAGTCCCTGCCCAGATATGATGGCATTTATGTAACCAAGGGTGAAAATGAATCTCCACAACTCAGCACAGTGATGTCAAGGAAACAATTCATGCATAAAACTTTCTAAAGCGCCTAGCCCCTTGATATCTGTAGAGGTTTCTGATACATCTGGATTTACACAATGTTTTATATTGTATTTTCTTTCTAGAGATCTTTGAAGTCACTTGCCTTGCTTTGCATTTTCCTCCACGATTTTACATACTTTTTTCTTCTTACTTTTTTTCCTGGCTTTAACCTCTTAAGTCCTTAGAGGATCAAAGTCTAATAACCTCACACTTTACTCAGACAACCCCAGGGCCTGTAACCCCCATTGTTCCACTCTTGACCATGGGCACTTCCTGAAGCATCAGTCGTGGCTGTTCTGGAGGACACTTGCCACATGGCCAGAACTACAGGCACTTAAACCTGCTTCCAGCTCCAGACAACTTCAGACTGTGCTTATGAACAGTGTGACTTCTTTCCAAACTTGAACATGCAGAAATGCTTTTGCTAAAGGCCCATCACTATCAAATTATCTCTGGTTTTATCTGTATTAAAATGTGTTCGGCTTGTTCATTCCTGAAAGATGTATTCATAAGGATGGAATGCCAACCTTCTTCCCATTTGATAAGATGCTGCCCATCCAGGTCCCCTTCCTGTGGCATGCAAGGCTAATGTTACTCATTTCTTGGAAGGTGGCACTTCCCTCTGCTAAGGGCTCTGCCTGTGCTTAACACCCAGGGTTTTACCCACCTGGCAGGAAGCAGATCTGTTCCCATCTCCCCTGGCTGGTACCGGTCAGGGTTTCCCAAATAGTACATTGATAGCTTTCGATCCTAGAAAACAGCTGGCTAGTATTTTTCGAGATATTACTTTAATTTCTCCTCTTTCTGGAAAAACCAGTCAATCCTGTGTGAAGTTTTAGGGTCCTCACTCCAATCTGAGATCCCTTCTTTCACATGTCTCTGTCTCCTGCGTCCTAGACACAGCGCAAAGCTACAGAAGGAAGGTGCACGCAAAGGGAGTCCAGTGAGCACAGACTATTGTGTAGCTGGGGCTGCTAACAAAGAGCAAACCAATGCTGGGCACGCGATACATTAGACAGGACATGGTAGCCCAACTCTTGGGGCCCCGGCACATGGGAGGTTGAGGTAAGAAGACAGTAAGTTCAACATTAGCCTGGGCTACACGTAAATTCCAAGCCAGAGTACACAGGATGCATAGGGAAACAGCGTCAAGAAAGGAAGACAAATAGACTCACTGTCAGAAAGAAAGACAGGTTGGTTGATTTAAATGTTAACAGAGGCTATTCTGAAAGGGTTCTGATATCAACAGAATTGTGGATATATGCAAAGATATTCCTGATAACCATTTAGAAACTTCATCTAGCTGAAAATTCTCCACAAAGAAAACTATGAGCCCAAGTGCTTATGTTGCAGAGCCTAATAAACATGGAGGACAGAGCTCTAACACCCCATGAAGAAAGACAAGACTTGGTGAGCTCAAGACCACCTTCATGGAAAACTTCAAATGCCTATTTTGAGAAGGAAACCACAGATCACAATCCCTGGTGGTTATGATTACAAAATGATAACCAAGTATAGGGTTTGACTCATTAATGTTAATCCAGCAAGCAACAATCAACATGATTTGTCATTTTATAAATTAAAAATAAAAAGCATTCATTTCAATAAGCATTTAACAAAATAAAGCTCTTGAAAAAAGTTAACAGAATCACAAATGATTTGACAAAATTCAGCAAACATTCATAGTTCTCTTTAAGCTCATTACCCGCAGCTATCATGGTACTCAGCTAAAACCACACTCCGTAAGGAACACTGAGTAAATCCCAAGAGCGAGAATGCTGCAAGGCTGGCCAGTCTCGTCATGTCTAATCACCAACCACATGATACGCTGGTACATATGGTAAAGAAGGGAAAGAAATAAAAGAGCACATGGATTGGGATCACGTGAGAAAAAACAAGAGCAATAAAGTAAGGCTGTCAGATGCGAGTTTGATATTCTACAATCGGTTGTATTTATATATGCTAGCAAGGAAAATTCAAGGTGAAATCAATTACACTCGGAACAGTATGGAAAAGAACAAAAGAATTAGAACTAAACTGAACACAAATGCAAACCTTGCCGTGTAAAAATTATAAAACATCGTAGGAAGATTTATAAAAGGGCTAAAACATAAGTCATTCTATCTCCCCAGATTCAAGGGCTTCCTATTGTTAGCACGGAAACGCTCCCCAGATTATGTACAGATTCATGCAATCCTTGGCAAAACCACCCTTATTTACAGGGGTAAACTCACACTGAATCACAAACAAACCAGAATAGCCTGAGTACCTGGCCTGTTTCAAAGCATGTTCGAAACTTCCTGGTGTAGAGTACAGCCTGGCATAAGGATACACATGTGAGTCATGGGTTGGAACTGGGAATCCAGAAATAAACCTCGTATCTATAACTAGATCACTTTTTACTAGGATGCTAAGACGTTTCAACACAAAGAATCGTCTTTTCAACAAATAGTGTTTCAGAAAGATGAACATGAACCTTCATCCACTTGGATTGGGGAGATTTGTGTTTTTGTTTGGGAATTTTGTTCTTTGAGAAGAACTTAAAGTTAGGTGAGTAGGGGTGGTGAGAGAATCTGGAAGGATTTGGAAGGGAAAAACATATTTAATCAAAATATATTTAAATTTAAAATCAAAATATATTTAAATTTAAAATACCACAATGCAAATATCAGAATAAAACATGAATGATTTCCTCTAATGAAGGTATTAAAAAAAGGCATGAGACAAGTTTTTAGACCCAGCACTCTGGAGGGAGAGACAGGGGGACTTCTGAGTTTGATGTCCTCTTGGTCTACAAAGCAAATTCCAGGCCAGCCAGGAATACACAGTGGAACTATCTCAAAAATTTAAAATCCAGATGAAAGAATAGATACACTTAAAATTGAAGTGCTTGGCATAGCAAAAATGTCACGATAAAAAAATCAAGTACAAACAATGAATTTCAGAGAATATTTTTAACAAGGCTAAAGAGATAGCTAAGTTACCAAAGCAGCTGTCAAACAAGCACAAGGACCCTGGGACTCACTGGCCGGCCAGCTTGCCTAATCAGTAAGCCTCAGTCCAGGGGAAAAGACCCAGTCTCAAAACACAAGGTGTTAACTCCTAAGACACATCTGTAGCATTAATCACAACAAAAGAAACAGTATCTTTATTGTATCTAACAATAATCCATCAGTAAAAATATCCTAAACTGATAGGGCAAAAAGATCAAGAACTTTACAAAAAAATATGTAAAAGTTGTGAAAAAAAATACTGAAATGATTTACCAGATTATGACATGAAGCTTAAACCATCCAGAGCTATCATGCTCACTGGTCACTTTGGGAAAAACTTAAGAGATTCAGGGCAGACTCTGGAGGCCCAGGCCTGGTTGCAAAGCCACTGAGCATTGTGCTGGTGGCTTGGGACATGGTGACTCTTCTGGGAAGGGTGTACGGTGCTGCCATCGGGCCCAAGGGCCCTCGCCAGACTTTCCAGGAAGGCTCAGTAACACAAGAATACAAACGGTCAGGGTCATCACCCAGGAAAGCACTGTGTGCAGCTTCATGATGCTATGCATGATCTACACTCCCTGGTACCCCAACAGACAAGAAAACAGCCTGGAGGACTGAGAGGGAAAGGATGGGCTGGCCCTGGATGACTTGAAGAAGACAGAGCCATTGGAAATCCCAAATTACAGAAACACTGGCATGGAAGGCTGCAAGGCACACTGGGTAAATCTCATTCAATTCTATGCCTGAAAAAGTCAAAATAGTAAATTTTGTTTTAATTTTGTTCTATATGTTTTATAACAAAATAGTGAAAAAGGAGCATATGTCGCAACATATGTTATATATATTCTATGTGAGAACATTTGCAAATATGGATATGTCTGATTTTTACAAGAAAAGATAATTAAGAAACTTTAAAAATTAACCCTCAGTATTATGGGACAGGCAGGAAAGTCTGCCTTTTGCACAAGCCAGAGGAGTTTCTTTCTGAACACATACCCTCCTAACAGAAGGAAACTACCAAGCAGAGCCAGGAAGAGACACACAGGGACTATCAGGAACGGGTAAAGGATGGTCTTAGAATACAGTGCCACCGGAGGGGTGGGGATTGTAGGAAGAAAAAGGACATGTAGCCTTGAGTTGTTTTTTATTTCTGTAAATATGTATATGTGCATGATGTTTATGTACACACACCTGAATGTTTAATATGTGAGCACATTGTGTGTGCACCCAGTGATGTGTGTTTGTATACCCATGATGAATTCCGTATGTGTGTGGGGGTGTGTACACTTGTACGCATGTGACTTCTCTGTGTGTCTACCTAGTCACTTCCTAGTGCTGATCTCCATGGAGCTAGAAGCAAAAATGCCCTATAGTAAATAGTAAAAATTGCACCTATACCCAGAACTCTGTTTTTTTTTAATATTTCTATATTACAAAGAACCAAGGGCCTTGAAAGAAATCCTGATGGGGGTGGGAAGACTAAGTACAAGAGAAGCTTAAAACATTAAATAGGAAAATAATGAAATGATTCAGTTCGCTTTTTAAAGTGTGGAAAAGAAAAGGTTTCGAAAGAAGAAAAGGGCAAGATAATGGTCCCTCTTCCCACAATTAGCCTCAAAATTCCTTCTGGCCAGACCTGGACATTTGAACTCCCAGATCACGGAGGCCCATGAATGATACATCCAGATAGTAATGAATCAGAAATCAGAAATTTCACAAAGCAAAACTGATAATACTAGCTAATAAATAGGAAGAAGAGAAGGAAGGTTCTTACTCAGGGCAGATGGCCGTGTCTAAAAGGCCTGAGTGCAAATAGTACGGGAACTGAGCCGACAGTGCATACAAGTACTGTTGTAAAAAACTGATTCAGGCAGAGCATTGCAGGAGATGCTGAACCCAGGGCTCTGATAGGGACAGGATGGGCAGAAGTTTGTCTGGTCTTCCCTCCAGTGAGCATGTGAGTCCAAAGAGTCAAGGCTCCTAACTGGTAAAGTCACTCTATTTCCCCAAACAGGGCAGGTAAACACTCTATAACCCAAAGTGAATCCATAACAAAGGTGTCACCCATACAGGTAATATCTCACCAAGAATGCATGAACTAGATCATAAGGATAAACCCAAACATGTGGTTTTGAACTGGTTCGGTTTGATTTGGGCTTTGAGACAGTGCCTCACTCTGTAGTCCAGGCTAGCCTAAACATTTAAAAGTCTGGCTATGTAACCCAAGCTAGCCTTGAACTAATGGCAACACTCCCACGTCAGCTTCCCATGTGCTGGCATCACAAGTGTAGGGCCAACATGCCAGGCTAGTTCAAGGTTTTCTATTTCATGAAAGAGATTGTATTCTTCAAAATGTCAGCATCACAAAACTGACAGAAGTCTGTGGAAACACTCCAAATTAAGAGAGAACACAGCCATACCCGATACAGCATAGTCCCATGCCCAGTCTGGGTCCTGACTCTGTAAGGAGACATTTGGCAATGGACATGCTCTAGTGCAGGCTGACAGGATCGCTCAGCATGGAAAAGCACACAAACCTGACAATATAAGTCATGGAAAGAAAAGACTCCATAAAGTTGTCCTCTGACTTCAATATGTAACAAATAGCATGCCATGTGCCCATCCCTCCCTCCCCCCTCCCCCCCTCTCTCTCACACACACACACATTTTTATTATTTTTGTTTTTAAAATAAATTTCAATTAGCATGTTTCCATATCTCAGAGTCATATATTTTTTACAGTCACCCATCCATCGCCCCCGTCAGTCTTCAGCTTTTTCAACACAAGTGACTCAAGCTGCCTCACGATGGTGATGACAGCCCAAGGACATCTCTCTGGCTCTAGCTCACTACATTTCTGAGCTTCTTGCTGGAAAAAAGGAAAGTATCTGTGATGACGGGGCTCAGACATGGACACTAACCCTGGCACTGGCAGAAGCCACAGTGAAGGCATTCCAGACTTCTCAGGGTTAACAGTGATGACGAGAAGGGCAAAGCTAGGAGCCTGGGCTTGTGCCTGTCCGATGATGACTCACCTCAGGTTCCTGCTACTTCAGTGATAAAATAGGAAAACCAAGACCTTGAAGATTCAGGGAGGAACTTCTGCCGGGAACGTTACACTCATTACAGAAACCATCTGGTCATATATTTATTCCTAGAAAGGAGAGTTAACCCCTGCCCCCGCACCATCTTATAGCAGCTGAAATAGCGTACAAGTTTTGCCCACATCTCCTCCCTATGGGACTATGCAGGTACATCCCCGTACCTGCCAAGGTCACAGAGTGATTTCAAGAAAAGCAGTCTGAAACTTCTGCATTCCCGAGCTACAACGTGACTCCCCAGCCCAACTAGGCTCCACTCAGTGAGCTCCATCCCCATGATTTATTTCCATCCAGACTTGGGATGAGCACAGGGGATAGAGAGCAGCACTCGCTCTTGCACTCCTCAAACCAGCTCTCTGTAGCTACAGCAGCCTACGAGGTCTAGACTAAGACCCAGACCCTTCAGAGTGTGTGTGGGGGGGTAGAGGTAGAGGTAGTCCCTCACCAGCTTGTTAAGAAATCAGGATACATGAAGTAGGATCAAAAACCCATTGCCATTGTTCTTGAGTTCTCAGTAGTCCTCATTGTCCGCTATGTTCAGCAAGTCCAGTTTTATCCCAGGCTTTTTCAGACCCAGGCCAGCTGGCCTTTGTGAGTTCCCGATAGAACATCCCCATTGTCTCAGTGTGTGGGTGCACCCCTTGCGGTCCTAAGTTCCTTGCTTGTGCTCTCTCTCCTTCTGCTCCTGATTTGGTACTGGCTTTGTGGGAGCCTAGGCAGTTTGGATGCTCACCTTACTAGACCTGGATGGAGGTGGGTGGTCCTTGGACTTCCCACAGGGCAGGGAACCCTGATTACTCTTTGGGCTGACGAGGGAGGGGAACTTATTGGGGGAGGGGGAGGGAAATGGGAGGCAGTGGCAGGGAAGAGACAGAAATCTTTAATAAATAAATAAATAAATAAATAAATAAATAAATAAATAAATAAATAAATAAATAAAAGAAATCAGGATACAAGCAAAAAAAAAAAAACCCAAAAGAAATCAAACACACTTTCTCAACAAAGTCAGCAGACCTGTACATAACAGTCTTGTCCAGTAGAAGAGAAATTGACCTGGACACTGGGAATAAAGCTCCCACCACATGCATGCACACGCTCATACACATACACACACACACACATACACACTCACACACACTCACACACACACACACACACACACACACTCACACACATACACACTCACACACACACACACACTCACACACACACACACACTCTCACACACACACACACTCACACACACACACTCACACACACACACTCACACACACACACAGTCACACACACTCACACACTCACACACACACATACACACATACACACACTCACACACACACACTCACACTGAAAGCCTCCTTTACCATAGCCTAGGGTTTCTGGGGCCTGTTGCTGGTTGCCTTTCATATGCAAAGCCAAGGCAGCATTGAAGAAATGATTAAGGTAGCTCATTTGGTGGCCAACCACAGAACAGGAGAGAGCAACCTAACACATACTATTGCTCTGTGGGAAAAGGAGACGAGACCCAAGATAAGAGGGCAAATAAAGTGAGAAAACGTTAACCAGGAAACATCAGCATCCTGGGCCCACCACGCGAGGTGACGTTCCTAAGGATCAGGAGACACCAGCTGCCCTGAGCTGGAGCGTAGAGGATGAGGCAACCATCCCACAGTGTCCCTCACTCCCCACTCCCCAATCTCTCACACCGCCCCCAGGAGCACAGCTGAAAAACTGTGGAGCCTATTCCCTTTGATGTAAGAACGGCCAAGATCAAAAACACTGATGACAACTTATGCTGGAGAGGTTGTAGGGGAAAAGGGAACACTCCTGCATTGCTGGTGGGAATGCAAGCTGGTACAACCCCTTGGGATGTCGGTGTGGCAATTTCTCAGAAAATTAGGAAAAAAACCTTCCTCAAGACCCAGTAATACCACTTTTGGGTATATATCCAAAGAATGCTCAATCATACCAAGGACATGTGCTCAACTATGTTCATAGCAGCATTGTTTGTCATGGCCAGAACCTGGAAACAACCTAAATGCCCCTCAATCGAAGAATGGATAAGGAAAATGTGGTACATTTACACAATGGAGTACTACACAGCAGAAAAAAAAATAACATCTTGAATTTTGCAGGAAAATGGGTGGAACTAGAAAACATTATTTTGAGTGAGGTAACCCAGACACAGAAAGACAATTGTCACGTGTACTTACTCATAGGTGGTTTTTAAACATAAAGCAAAGAAAGCCAGCCTACAAACCACAATCCCAGAGAACTTAGACAACAATGTGGACACTAAGAGAGACTTACATAGATCTAATCTACATGGGAAGTAGAAAGTAGAAAAAGACGAGCTCTCCTAAGTAAATTGGGAGCATGGGGGCCTTGGGGGAGGACTGAATGGAGGAGGGGAGAGGCAGGGAGGGGAGAGGCAGGGAGGGGAGCAGAGAAAAATATAGAGCTCAATAAATATCTATATATGTATATCTACATATGTATATCTATATCAAAAAGAATAACTGTGGAGTGTCCATACCAAGCATTTGTGTCAGTGTGTCTTAGAGGTAACAGTTCTCTACCCTAAATGCCCTCTCTAGCAATGACGGGCCACAGCAACTCTGTGGCTCCAGTCATTGTCTCTGCCTTGTGGGCTCGCCAGACAGTCTGGCAGCAGGCAAGAGAGGGGTACATGAGTCATCTCATCCTTAAGGGGGAAAAAACGTCTGCTCCTCAATGGCAAACTGCATTCTGATCTGAGTCTCTGGGAGGAAAAGGATACTCCAGATCCTGACAGGAAAGGCAGAGTGAAGAAGGCCCAGAGGACCCTAGAGAAAGAGGAAGTAAACTACCATCTAACATCCCCCAGCTGGGTAGCTCAGCCTCCATGGAGCTCCTGGAAACTGCAGGGCGCCTGCTGGCTAAGGAGGCATTGGTGGAGGACAGGACTGCAGTCATGGCTGGCTAGTGAGACCCGAGGCCTCCACAGTCATGCCTGCCTTGCACTCCCTCTCAAAGACATAAATGACACTCCTTGGTGTGTCAGGACTACAGAGACTGCTGCCCTGTGTACAGCCAGCAGTTCCCCATGGGTAAGTCTATCTGCTAGGTCAGATGTCAGCGATCTTGTGCTAATGTCACAGCTGCTAACTGGCCTTCTCCCCAACCTCCTTTCTTTTTCTAAGACAGGCTTCACTATGTAGTCCATGTTGGCCTCGAAATTCATACTCCCCTCCCTGCTCCAATGCTGTGATTATACAGCATGCACCATTACACCCAGCTATATATCTGTCTTTCACACAGTAAACCCAGTAAATCCCTGCCCGGGTGATGCTTCCACATCCCCCTTTTCAGCTGAGCACTTCCAGACACCTGAGGCCTCACCTATGGTAGACAGTCTTCCCCCAAGACCTTCTGCCCTCCTTCCCCGCAACACAGATTTGGCAGAGCACAGAGCAGCCCAGCAGAGCACACTTGGTCTGATCACCCAACCACAGAGTCACGGACACACTGACCAACCTGGATTACACCTCTTTTAAAGGTGCTGGTTAGAATTTCCATGATTGTGGGAAATAAGAATGTTACAGATCAAGAGCCAATATTATTTAGGTAGTAAGAACATTATAGATCACAGTTTAAGAACCAGCATTATTTGGGGCTATTTTTACTCTCCTTAATAGCCATTTATTGCCCAGTTCGATCTGACCTCACATCCCATCTTGGCCATCACAGAAAACCTTTGAGCTGTTCTTAGCAGATCACTAGCCTCCACCTGCACTGAAGCCAGGACTGTGTTCTGGATAAAATGGAAAACCTATAGCAGAGTGCTTTCTCCCTCATTCTGCTGTGCTGTATGTAGCTTGCCTATCTGTTGTCCCCACCAATGTAATTGCTAAGTGCATTGATTTACGGCTGCCTTTGTTCTGTGATGATACAAGTTTGTGTAACTACTACTGTGGAACATGTCATTCAGAACTATTTGAAACCATGTTCCTGTGCCATGGCCACTCATATTTGGCTCAGAATAAACTAGCTCTTATTCACTTGGCATGGAGCTATGTTTTGTATCAACAGCATAGAGCTGGTCTTGAATACTGATACATGTGGACATACCTTGGACCCCAAGAACCTAGAATGAATTTGTCCTCTCTCATACCTTCTTCCTTGCCACAAAAGCAATCCACCTGATTCCACTCAGCTCTGAGGTTATGATGACACAGCAAGAGACCGAGACCACAGAGAACGGCAGGCCACTAGAGCTTGGTGGGGTTGGGGGACGTCAGTACTTCCACTCCTAAGAACTATGACATCAAAGAAGGAAACCATCACGGGCTGGCAGGATGGCTCAGTGGGATAGCCCAGATGGCACTGCTTGCTGCCAGGCCTGAAGGCAGGAGTTTGGCCTCCAGAACACATATAACAGAGAAAAGCAGCAGTCCTCGCAACTGTCTTCTGACCTCTCCACCTGCACTGTGGCACGCACACTTATACGCACTCACGCCCACACAATAAATAAACGTAAAGAAGAGTTGTATGAGAAAAAAGAAACACTTCACTTTGTTGATGCCAGTTGCTTTAGGGAACTCTTCCTTCCTCCTGCAGTCACCAGGGGATTCAGGGTCACACACACCCTTTCCTGCAGCTTCCCTGGGACATCTGATCAGAGAAGTTATCCTGCTCCCCACAGACTCTGGACCCCACCTCTGGGGGTGATCTTTCCACCTCTCTGAGGAGTCACACCTCTACCATTCCTGAAGACCTGTGACTCGCTCCCAGTGAATAGCTCCTATTGTTCCTCTAATCCACGGCTACCTTCCCAGATCACACTTTCATCACTCCTCTCTATAGGATGAGCACAGCCCTCAAGAACTCCTACCTCTGACCTGAGACCTCCTGACTCACACAGGCCATCTTCTCTGAACTTTAGAAAGCACAATTTCACAATTCTTTAAACAGAGAATCCTCCCTATGGGAAAAAAAAATCATCCCATATTTAATTTTTTATTAAAGACAGCTGCAATGTATCCAAGGAATTTAAAAAGCACTACTGATCTAAAGGGGGAAAACAAAATCCTCTAGGTTAAACTAAGAAATTCTTGAATTGTGAGTTCCAGGACAGCCAAGGCTACACTGAGAAATCCTATCTCAAAAAAAAAAAAAAAAAAAAAAAAAAAAAAGGAAAAAATAAAAGGAAGGAAGAAAAATAATAAATTCTGGAATAGTGAACAAAATTACGAGGTTATATATATGAAGGTTATAAATAAAGACATCTAATAAATCTGACTAAAAACCTGCCATGAATAATAAACATCAGAAATAAAGGAGACAAGGCTAGAAATAGCTCACTTGATAAAATGCTTGACATGCAAGTGTAAATTCAACCCCAAGAATCCATTTTAAAAAAATGGAAATAATGGCTCAGGCTTGTAATCCAGGTTCTGAAAAGGCAGGGATCCTTGGCTGGCCAGCCTATTCTGCTTAAGCACCAAGCCAGTGACAGATTCTGCCTCAAAATAATGGAGAAGGGAGAGAGGGAAAAGAGAGAGAGAAAAAGAGAGAATATCAGAGGAATAGCATGCAAGGTTGTCCTCTGGTCTCCATCCCCATGCACATATACATGTACCCACCCACATAAAAATACACATACATGCATATCCATATATGCATAAAGAAATTAGAGAAAAAGAACTGAGAATGTGAACCACATTGGCCTTAATCCTAACCCCGGAGGAACTTTGCACTGACCTTGATCCTGAGTTTTGCAATAGTTTTAATGCTATGCAAACCCCATCCTTAGCAGCGGCCTAACTGGAGCTCTAACCTTTATGCTAGGCCCCATAAACTATCGGGAGCATATTACAACTGGATAAATAGTGAAAAGAATCAGTAAAATCTAATAGGTCTGTTTTCTAAAGTCAGCATCTTAAGTTTCATCAGTGGAACTCACTACATTAAGGGGTGAAGCCATCAACTGAGCATCTGTAGTCTGGGTTTGTAATGCATGTGTGCACATGCGTGGAAGTGCACATGCAAATGAATGTAGAGCTCAGAGGTGAATGACAGGTGTGTTCTACCAATCTTCACCTAATTTTTTTTTTAAACAAGTCTCTCCTAAATCACAAGTGTGCCATTTCAGCTAGACTGGCTAACCAGCAAACCACCGGGATCCTCCTGTTTACCTCCCAGTGTAGAGATTACAGATGTGCACCACCGTGCCTGGGAAATCCAAACACAGGTCCTCATGCTGCTTGCCCAGTAAGCGCTTTACCACTGAACCATCTCTCCAGCCCCAGCTGCGTAAAACAGCTGCAACTAACATGCTTAGTAAACTGCAATTTTCAATTTTCAAAGACAGATGATAAGCAGCAATAGAAAGAAACTGTAAAGAAACTTAGTGAAGATTACTTAGCAGCCAGCCACAGCAAGCAGTATTTGGGCCAAGTAAAGGGTACGTTAAAATTCAGCCAGAAATGCCCTTGCATCTAAAAACATCTTAACACACAGCACATCCAAACATATCTTCCTCTATACTATTATGTATTAAATAAATGCAGTATCAAAATCCCAATTCCAATAAATAGATGGCATAACCACTGGAGAAGGAGTTGAAGAGAGAAATTTACAGCAAAGAAATCAAATGGGGGTGAGACAACATGGTCTCCTACATCAGAAACTTAAGATCCTTCAACTGCTCCCAATGCAAACTATGGGCTTGGGAACGGTAGTAATCCAAACATTCAAACACTCTGAGGCAGAAGGATGTCTATTAGTTCAAAGCCAGGCTGTGCTACACAATAAATACCAGGCCAGTCAGGAATACACAGCAAGTTGCTGTCTCCATCAGTCTGTGTTTGATCTGTTTAGATCCACATCTCAATGTGAATAATTTTGTCTCTTGTTTACAGGATCTCCTTTCTGTGCCAAGCTGACCTGGAACTCGCGGTCCCCTGGAGTTCTAGGATTACAGGCATGCAGTTACGTCACTTGTGCCTTGCTTCAGTGTGATTCGCTCTGTAACTTAGAAATCATTCTAAAGTTCATCTAGACAGCAAGAGGCCAAGAAAGCCAGACAAGTAATTAAAGGAGTAGGATTCTTTACCACACGTCTAAGTATCCTATATGAGTATAGCAATTCCAACAAGTGAGAGGCACGATGGCAGAAAGACAAACAGACCAGTGAAGAAACATGGTGTACCACGCATTAACAGTAGCACAATCGCTGGGAAGTGAAATATTTTCCAATGTGTGAGCTTCTTAATATTCATAAGAAAGAAATTGCCTGCTCTACAGAGCAAGTGCTAGGAAAGGTTCCAAAGCTACACAGAGAAACCCTGTCTCAAAGAAAAAAAAAAGAAAAGAAAGAAGGGAGGAAGGGAAGGGAAGGAAAGGGAAGGCAGGCAGGAAGGGAACAAAGGAAGGAAGGAAGGAAGGAAGGAAGGAAGGAAGGAAGGAAGGAAGGAAGGAAGGAAGGAAGGAAGGAAAAAAGGAAAGAAGGAAAGAAGGAAAGAAGGAAAGAAGGAAAGAAGGAAGGAGAGAAAATTACTTAGGTCTTTACCTTATGTTTCCAACTAAATCTCTAGTAAATTACACAGTAAATGTAAAAGAGTAAACCAGGTCATACAGCGGTTGCCTTTGCTTCAGGGTGATGGCTTTCTAAGTGTAAATGCTAGAAGATGGCAGTATGATTGCAATATGAAGTGAGTCACCCAACATGCCACAGAGCAAATGCAAAAGCAAACAGCACAACTGGAAAAAAAAAATCCCTCCCAGAAGGACACACACAATGTCTTCAACTAGGGAGAGCATTTATACGTCAGAGCAGATTGCAAGGCTACTGGGTGTTGAAACTGCCCTACTGGAACACTGCTTCCCTACGCCAAGGTGCGGGTGTACACAGGGCCCATTTCCAGGGGAGATAAAGCCCAGGTTTAACTGGCCTAAGGCTGGAAAGAACTAGTAACCTAAACCAGCCGGGCAGTTCTATGTGGCCACCCTCTCCAACTTAGGAGTTCAACACACAGGCACAGGGCTCACAGCAGAGACACGCTGTGCAGCAGGATGCTCACCTCAACACTGCTGGGGAGGAACAGTGTGCCAAGAGGTAACGATCCAACAAACCGTGCCTACACCCATGCAGAAGGAACAACACAAGCCTCTAAATGGGCCTACAGCCCAGACTAGGTAGAACATTTCACAGAGCGCTAGGCAGTAGAAAATGCACAACACAAAAATGTAGTGGATCCAGCTCCACCCCCACCAGGCAGAAGACCTCAGGCACCCCCTGAGCACTGGGCAAACACTGAACCCAACATGTGGACTCATGAGCACAATAAGGATGCTGAGCGGGAGGGGACTCCATAAACATGCAAGAAACCAGGAGAGTAGGAGAGTGAAGTCTAGGAGCCTCAGAAAGGGAACCAGGAATGGAGGGTGTGGGGATCAGCCCTGCAGAACTCCAGTGGTCTGGAGAGACCCATGTCCCTCATATTCTGCGTGACAGAAATCAGGCCATGTAGGATGGAGGGAGGAACCCTCCTACAACTGTGATGACTGTGTCTGAGCTCTGCCCTGGCAGGAGACTTAAGGGAAGAAAACTTAGGGAGCTTTAATTTCATGATTTTTTTTCTAAAACATTTGCTATCGCCTTTTAATGTTCATTTTTCATAAAGCTGTAAACATATAATTTACTTGGTCTCTCAAGCATAGCAAGTTTAAATTTTATTTTTTTATTCTTCTCTCATACATTACATCCCAACCACAGTTTGCCCTCCCTCCACTCCTCCCACCCTACCTCCCTCTCCCCCAGATCCACTCCTCCTCCTGTTTCCTTTCAATAGCGGAGCTGGCCTCCCAGAGATATCAACTGAACACAGCATAACAAGTTACAATGAGTCTAGACACAAACCCTCATATCAAGGCTGGACAAGGCAACCCAGCAGGAGGAAAAGAGTCCTAAGAGCAGGCCAAAGAACCGGAGACACCCCCAACTCCCACTTTTGGGAGTTCCACAAGAACACGCAGCTACACAACCGTAACATCAATGTAGAAGACCTAGGTCAAACCCATACAGGATCCGAGACTGTCCCTTCAGTCTCTGTGAGCCCCTATGAGTCCTACTTGGTTGATTCTGTGGGCTGCATTCTTGTGGTGTCCACGGCCCCTCTGGCTCCTACAATTAATCCTTCCTTCCCCTCTTCTTCCCCTGGCTCTGCCTAGTTAAACATAAATTTTTAAATTAAGTAACTGAACAAAGCTTCTCATGATCAATAGTGGCCCCAGTAACTGCCTTGCTTCTGTACCACATAACCTCTCTCTGGTTGCCTGTTGGTTTTTTGTTTTGTCTTGTTTTTTTTGAGATCTATCCAGCTCCACATTTCTAGCTCCTAGGTCTGTATTGCTATCCTGGACTTGAACAGATGACACCCTACACTGTAACTTCCTTCTTCGAGGTTGAGCATTAACTGTCCTGGGCCCCCACCCCACTTCCCCATCCTCGATGCTATTTCTCTGCTCACCTAGAGCTAAGTCCTTCCCAGACCACTAAGTTCAGCTTGCTTGTGTTTCTGCACACTCTATATAATTCCTCTCCAAACTCGGGCATTGACCCAACTACCTTCAGATCTACTCAGACACCAGGAAAACTCTCTGCCCTCTGGCACCTTTCTGGGCTGCTCCCGGAGGCAGGACACCCTCCATCTGGACTCATTCACTCTAGAAGCCCTTTCTCTCCTCTAGCAATCCTATGTTTCCAGAACCAGAAACCCACTAGAATGCAGCCCTACTTTCTGCCTGGGATGCTCCCCTACTGGGCCCATGAGCACCTAGGTCACTTGGAGAGCAGGGTCCTCATTCTTCTGCCAGCTGGAAAGGAGTAAAGCAAGAGACTATTTCTCAAATAAGATTTCCCCCATTTCCTAATCTGCCTCTATTCCTACTGCCTCTTCCATTTTCAGAGGTGGACAAGTGAGACTCAGGAGGGGACACTTAGTTTCTTCTGGCACATACATATAACAGGAATACATATGAACCTAACCCTAACCCTATATAGTGCACACACAATACACATGTATGCTTACACACCTAAGTGTGCACACTACACCCAAGCATACATGTATGCACATTCGCAAAGACACCATGTGTTTCTATCATTTGAGTGATTCTTTTTAAAGGTTGATTTTTATTATTTATTTGTGTGTCTCTGCCTGTATGTGCACGTGTGTGTTACACAAAGAGGATAGAAGAGAGTGCCTGGTCTCTTGGGGTTGGAGTTACAGGTGCTGTGAGGTGTCTGATATAGGTGCTTGGAACCCCTGAAAGAGCAGCAAGTGCTCTTAACCGCTGAGGAATCTGGTTGTTTAGTTAGCTGGTTGATTGGTTGGTCGGTTGATTTGGTTGGTTGGTTGGTTGGTTGGCTGGCTGGCTGGTTGATCGTTTTTGTGTGTTTATGGATGCTAGAAATTGAATTTAGGGCATCATACATGCCAGGCGAGAGCTCTACCACTGAGCTATATCTTTAGTCCCATTTTAGCTGGTTGGTTTTCAAATACAAAGAAGGCAGTGACAGTGACAGGACTCATTATAAATTTTATCTGCCCTTTGATTTTATTTGTTCCTTTCTTTTCTTTTTTAAAGTCAAGGGAGTCAACCTTTTATTTTCAGAGAGGACGTCAAGCCTGGAGGGCTGCTGCACATCTGTACCCCAGTACTTAGACTGTGGGGGGGGGGCGAGAGTCCAAAACAGGGTGGGGGAGGGCAGAGCGTGAGCCATCCTGGGAGCCAGTGGAAGTGGTCTGCTAGTAGGCGGGGCATAGGAAACAGCACCAGGGTCACATATTCCTAAGAAAACAGGAGAGATGACCTTACCCACGGCTAGAGCAGATAGCTCTACAGTAGAGAAACAAACAAGTCTGAGAAGTGATTTGAGCCCTTGGGACTGGGGAGAGGACAGAGAAATGCTTCTGTCCTTCCCTGTAAGCACAGTGTAGCCCTGAGCAAAGCCTGACATTTGATTCAATGGGAACGTGAGAAAAATAAACAGGAGTGACAGAGGCGGCTCAGTCTGCCAGGAGTGCTGCAGGGACTGGCCAGGTCCAGGGCATAGCCAAACCCTGGCCCAAAAGACTACATACAAAGCCAGCGTGAATGGCTGTGCAGCCTCCCCATAGCCCTGTCCCTCGGTCTAAATGGCCTTCAGCACACACAGCGAAATGAAGAGAGTGGATGACTGTAAGTTGAGGAGCTGGGGCAAGTCACCACCAGGTCAGGACAAGAAGGCTCTGTAGCCAAAAACTACATCTGCAATAATGAGATGAGTTAAACTTTTGCTTAATTTCAAGTTTTTCCAATTCTGTAAGTTCTCAAAGTAATCTGAATAAACAGAAAAAAAAGCATATAAACCATTTGACATTAAAAGAGCAAAGGACATCTAAAACGTTTAACAAAGGACTTGTTATTTTCTCAGTTCTCTGACTTTAGTATAGGTGAAGATGAAAGAACTCTGAGACTGGACCAGGAGTGGCCAAGGAGAAGCAGGGATCATACAGCGAACTGCAGGCACATAACCCAGGAAGGACCCCTGGCTTCTCCATGGAGGGCGGCACCCATCTGGCTCTAGGGAAATTGGGAAGTTCTGGGGGATGTTGAAATGGAGTGTTTCCAAAGCTACCACTTCTCCTAGGAAGCATCGCTGCAGATTAGCTCTGCTCTGGTTTGGCACACCAGCCAGGAATCCCACCGGAAGCAACTATAGCGCCCAATCAACATCTCCCACGGCAGGAGGGCCATTCTGTTCCTAGCAGCTCAGTACCCCTAACAGCTCCCGCCTGACTCGCAGTAGAGGCCACGGGTGCCCACTAAAATGCTCCTGCCTCCACTTGACTAAGGCCTTTGGGAGCTCCCAGAATCTGCCTGCAGCAGCCCGCCAGAACCCATTTGCTCACAGCCCTGATGGCTCATACTGTGCAGCTCACCCAGCCTCTCAGCCTGGCTGCTTTGTCGCTAGCTTTGAGCCCACTGTGCAGAGCAGACAGCTGAGGTAACTATGATGGATTCCGGCCCAGCATCCTGCTTTATTTCCAACATGGGACGCTAGATCAAAACTCAAGGCCTCCATCTGCCAGGAGTATGAACTGGCATAAATATATGACGGGAAAGGCCTGGCAAGTAGAAGGTGTTTATATGCTGGGGATCCAGAGGCATTCCCTGGAGATTTCTGTGAAAATTAGATGCGACTGGCAGTTATAAAGGTGGTCTTTGGGCAACAGGGACTTGTTTGTGTGTTCCCTAAGAAACAAGTATCATTAACAGCACCCATTTACAAAGTAGATGGGCCCTCACCTACAGCACAGAGAGAGAAGACAGGCTCGCAGCACCCCATTCCACATTTGCCCCACATGTTCTATTCTTGGTTCCTGCTCTATGCAGACTAAGAGCTAGTCTCAGGATGACCTGCAAAACACCTGACAAAGTGCCCCGATACCACCTTGACCTCACTTCTGCTTCATGCCCCCCCATGTATACTGCTCCTGCCATAATATCTCCTTGCAAGCCCAGGGAACACATTGGGCATGTCCCCAACAGCCTCTGTGCCAGTTCCCACAGGCATGGAACCCTTCGTCTACCAGCACCATCAGACTCACTCCAGGACCTCCTGCAAGGCCTTCCTCGAATACCCATTCCAGAGGCTGCCCTAACCAGCCTATCGGCGTGGAACCAACATTGCATTGCCCCTTCTTTGTTTCCTTTATGGCAGTCTTTACCACCGGACATGCAATATAATGCATTAGCTGATTGCAGCCAAGTTTTGTGTCCTCCACAAGGATGTCAATATGCTGGAGGAGTGCCCAGCCTTTCCCAGGAACATCCGGCCCACAAGTGAATGAAAGAACAAAGGGAGTCATTGCTCCAGCAATTTGCTAATAAAAATATCTGTGCATAACAGTCAGGAGTCCAGGACTACGTATGTCGCAGGTCCCCAGCCTTTCATATTACCTCTTGTGGGAGGCTTATGGATAAGTGACCACTCTTCTGTTGTGGCAGCTTGGGGAGGGCAGTGGTTTGTGACTGCTGGGCTCTCCCCAGTCTCACAGTCTGCTGTCAGGTCCAGGGAGAGGTAAGCTCTGGGAGCTCCTGTCTCACCACCATGGAGTCAGATTTGGCCTACTGCTTGTGACCCAGATAATACAAGAGTTCTTTTACCCTCTAAGCCTCAGGAGGGGAGTGAAACAGCAATACCCATCTCGAGGAGCACAACAGGGACTGAGCTAAGCACTAATGGAGACATTTGAGTTAAGATAGTCAGTGCAAATCAGGGGCTTTTTTAATATTAGCAGCTTTTACAGTTACATAGATTTCCTCTGAAAGACTGCTTAAAAATAAGTCTCCTGCTAAAAACTTTGAAAATAGCTTTCTTTATAAGCTTAGGAAAAGGGTATCTAAATAGAGCAACTAAGAAAAACTAAGGGCAAGAGAAATAGTCGTCCCCAGGAAAATGCCCCCCACCCGCTGCTTGGTTATCCAATACCAGATGGTCAGCCCTGAGATTATATACATACAAGTAATGTTATATGGACTAAACAGTGTGTGTGTGTGTGTGTGTGAGAGAGAGAGAGAGAGAGTGAGAGAGAGAGAGAGAGAGAGAGAGAGAGAGAGAGAGAGAGAGAGAGAACAAATAAAGAAAAAAGCTCAGAGGACCATGAGCTTGAGAGAACAACATAAGAAGAGTTAGAGGGTAAAAAGGGAAAGAGGGAACAATGTAATCATATTTTAATTTCAAAAATTAAAAAACTAAAATTTTTGAATCATCTCAGAGTAGTTTGCACGCTGGAATCAGGATCACAATTCAGAACCCAGGCTGAATGCATGCTGCTGTGGGTCAGGGTCCTCTCCACTCCCATTGCTCACTGGCTCCTATGTGGTACCTGTAAGGCCCCTGCTGAACCATCCATCAGGTCAGCTGGCTTTGGAGATGGTAACAGAAAAGGAGGGCACTGCCTGGGTTAAACAGCGGCTCTGCAGAGAGAAGGAAAGGCCGTAACTCACACTGCCATTGGATCTGGACCAGTTACAGGTGCTTCATGTACCCTGACATGAAGCCAGACACGAGGAGCCAGCAAGACTCTAGCACAACATGCAAGTGAGACCTTTAAGAAAATGTAAGAAGGAGACTAGAGAGGATGATGGCTGCACTTGCAGAGGACCCCAGTTCAGCTCCCAGCACCCAGCTGACAACTAGCAACCATCTGGAACTCCAGTTCTAGGGAATCGGATCCCCTTTTCCGGTCTCTGCAAGTTCCCGCATGCACTTGGTCCTAAGGGCATCCAGGTGGCACAAGCTGAGCCAGGCTCCCACACTGGCATAGGTTTCCATGGAGACCTCAGCACTTAGGTGAAACTGCTCATCCACAACAGAACTTTTTCATCAGGACACTATTTCTAAAGCAGAGACTACCGATAAGGCAAAAGTAAAAGTAAAGTGCTAAGCCTTTGGGAAACTTGAGAATGGCACAGACAATCGTGCTCTCCTCCTTGAGTTCTTAGCTGGAATTTTCCTACTTTGGGCACACAGTTCTGTGGCATAGTGCAGTATTCTAGCCAGAGCATACTGGCTAGACTTCCTTCTGGATATGGCTGTATCCTCTATATCACACCAGCCAAAAACAGACAGCAACCTGCTAAGGAAGGGGTTTTCTTCTAAACCCTTTGAAGTTCCAAGATAACACCAGATTTCCCCTGCTCTGGTCCCTGGCACCACACTCTGCCATAGCAACAAGCAAATACCTAATGTGCCTGGTTCCCTGCACATCCTCAGTGCACAGCTAGCATCTTCCATGGGCTTTTGTGTCCATGCCATGCCAGGGTAGGACTGAGGCTCCTCCAGACACGGGGGTGGGCTTCTGGAGCTTCCCCATTAGGAGGGGATAAACAAGGGGCACACGGGGAAAGACCAGCCCAGAGAGGGCAGCACTGTGGACTGCCCTGTGGGCACTTCTACCCAACCACTCCACAGGCTGCATTGATGCCTTGGGACTGGGCGAGGTGTACTATGGATGGACACATCTGGAAATGGGGTGCTTAGGCACTCACTGGTGGCATTTTTGCTAAACGTGTCTGTAGGCGCTGAGGTTCATGGATAAAGAAACTCCCAAACTAAGCAGACACGGTGAGGATCTGACTTCAGGAAGGGGGCGACCGTGACTCTCTGCAGATCTAGGGGACAGAGGATCCATTACCCTGTCTCCAACTGCAGACTAGGATGAGAGTGCTGCAGTGCTGACAAGCTTCAGGAGGAGGAAGAGCCGGGCTTCCAAGGGTTTCTACTGGGGGAGGACAGGCAAGGATGCTCCAGTCAATTCCCATCACAGATTCACTGGTACAATTACCATTTCTAAATAATTAGCACTCTAAGCCTCGGAGCAACAGAGAAGGAAATAGTTGGGGGTGAGCTTGTTTACTCCTCCAGCTCAAAAAATAGCACTGTGAGGACAATGTGTGGCCCTGACGCATCTGTGGAGGTGGGAGGATGCAGACCTCAAAGGACTAGCTGATGCTGGGCTGGCATCAGCCTGCGCCCTTTCCACCATGCAGATACTCAGGCCTGAGAAATCCCCCATGGAGAAGCTTAGTGCCTCCTCCCATGCACCTGGCCACATCTAGAGAGGATGTATTTTTTTGTTGTGGTTACTTTATTTTCTTATCTACAATGGATCACACTTTAGGTTAAGTGTAGGCATAGATGCGCATACACATGTCTCAATGTTTTAATTATGTGGGTGTTTTTTTATGATAAGCCTCCAATGGTTTGGAAAGGTTTGGTGTCATTGTGTGTGGACATAGGTTAGAATCATCTTAAACTTCCTCACTTTTAGTTCTAGCCTTAAGAGTGGGTCATTCTCATTACGAGACTCAATCTATCTGCCCACTCACTAACACTACCTAAAAATATCTGCTGGATTTTCCAGACAACCTACCATATGGTAATCAGTGACAGAGACATCAGCTGTGCCCAGGTCTGCCCCAGACCCTCAAAGGCCATCTGGCTCCCCATATAAGCAGACCCCGCACAGACAGCAGGCCACACACCCACCCCCTGCTCTCTATTGGCATGGGCCATTGTAAAATGTAGGCCTGTTCTGTGTGTGGAGGCCTTGGGAAACACTGGAAAGCACAAGAATACATTTAAAAGTACCCCAATTCTCCCACAGAAGGGCTGATGGTGGCGTGTTTTTCCCTAAGTATTTTATCCTAATTAACATCTGTTTTAAAACAAAATGACATCAACCGTGTGTCCTCTCAGAGTAATTTACCACATATGCATGTATGTTATAATTTTAACATACACCTTTACAGCCTTTTAATATTTGTTGTGGCTCAAAGAAATCTGCCTATGAAAACCAGACATCTGTTACTGGAGACTACTTAGAAAAACATTCCTATAAGGACTCGAAGAGCAGGTTAATAGGCACATAATTATTCTCTAAACTAAAAGCATATGTCCTTTCTCCCATGAACATAAAAGTAACATTGGCCCATTGAGAAAGTTTCAGAAATGTGTGAAACTGAACAACACTGACCCCACCTCTCAGCGAGACATCACAAGCCTTTAGCTGTTCTTCTTAGGGTTTTAAAATTCATATGTTCATGTACATACACCATACACACGTACACACAGCTGACTATGTTCCATTCACTACTTTTTACACATGCTATTCACATGTACCCGTGTACTAGGTATGTTTTTTTTTCATGTCCTGAATCAGTTCTATAAACACTAACTGCAATCTAATATTTCACTGTGCTATAGAAATACAATAACTCATTTACTTAATCCTCTATTGTTTCGGGGCATTTGACTCACTTCCAACTGTTAATTATTTAAGTTAATACTATAATAAGTGTTTTCTGTACATAAAATTAGTATTTCTCTGATTATATCCTAGAGGTAAATTCAGAAGGGTGGAAATTTCACAAGTCCATAAATGTTTTTAAAGTTTCTCATACAGATGAACAATGTGCCCTCTGGAAACCTGATTTGAAGGCCATCCTGGGACATGATGACACTCCCAGGCTCGGGGCTTCATGGCCCAAACACAGTATTCCAAATCTTTTCAAGTTATGAGTCTCTGAGATGGCTGACAATGATGCCATGCACTGACTCTGTCTAGGAATGGCAGGGCAGCCTCACTCTGAGCTTGCTGGGGGCTGGGCTCAACATCAGACAAGCATATGCATGGGACTGATGAGACACGGGAGGAACACAAAAAGAAAGCAAAGACACAGCAAATGTAGCTGAGCACATAAGAAGAAACTCGGGATTTTCAAACTAGAATTATTTTTAAATGAACCTGGTCATGCTAACACTGAATCAGGGATGAAAACCACAATGAACTCAGTATACAAAGGTCTGCCTCCAGTTCTCACCAGAAATACTCGTGGACATGCCTGAGCCCAAGAGTTCAGACTCTACTCCTACTCTCCACCTGGCTGAAGGGAGTGGGTCGTCAGTGAACAGGACACCTCAAATGTCTGATGCTACTACAAGGCTTCCATTGAAAGGAAGCTCTGGCCAAGCGACAGTTATCCCAGCACGCAAGACTATAAGAATCATTCATTTCAACTCTGAATCATAGATCAGATAGAACTCAAGGTCTAAACCATCTGAGAATATGCAACTAAGTGGTCTAGCTCACCAGCTGGCTGGTCTAATGTGTACAGTCTGCTCTCTAGTGATCTAAGACAGAACTTCAGGGTCATTGAAATTATCCTTATATCCTTATATACAAAAGGCAGCAAGTGAGGCTCCCATGGCCCTACAAGAATAGCTAGGACCTGATGTATGCCAGCATCTTCAAAGATCTAAATTCAGCCATAAATGTTGTGGTGACCACATTTCTTGCATGCTTTCATTGCCAATGTATTCAAGAGATTAATTTACTAACAGTGACACAAATTTTAGATTGGTATGTTTTCACGGCCAATGTATTCAAGAGAATATTCACTAACAGGGACACAAATTGCAGACTAGTATAAAACCTACTGAGTCTTAAAGAACAAACAGTAGTGAGTGTTCCAGAACAAAAGCCTCTCGGGTATTAAACCCCTTTGTCACTTCTCATCACTAGTTTGCCAAACCGTAAGTGCTGAGCCTTCTGGTCGCTTGACTACAAGTCACCAGTCCCGTCTATTAGCCTTTCAGTTTCAACATGTGGTAAACTTTACCTTAGAAATTTGGCCCTCTGTTAGCTCTCAGATGTGGTGTCATGATTGAGGAACTCACAATGGAAAAATTTGTTCATACTTTGTTTCAAGAGTACAGATTTTCTTGTCACATAGTTCCTGGGTTATCTCAACTCCCCAAGCAATAGCAACTCTAGGTGCTCCCTGCCTCAGGTGTAGAAACCCAGGAGCTTTCCCCTGCAGAAACAACCTTTCTCCTCATCATCAAATACAGGTCCAGACACAAGAGACAACTGACCTAGCTCAGGGCAGAGACTTGTAAATACCCAGATAGCCATTGCTGGAGCACTGCTGGTCTCCACACCCTGCCTGGACACGGATACCCAGCGCATCTTCTCTGTAGACAAGCTTTCTTTTGAGGAACTTGCCTCCAGACTTTATAGTGGCTCTGAAAGAAGGGGACTCTGCACTAGAGTGACACGGTTTTCATTTCCTCTGCTTCTTGGAATGTTTGACATTGTAATCAGTGATTCTACACTGCTGTTCTTTCCCAAAACTGACTGGCAAATTTTATACAGTTCATTTCTTTGTGATATTTATAAGCCAGTATAATCTACTTCCATAAAACACCTTATAGTAATCACATTCTTTTTAATAATTCTTAAGCATAAACTACACAAGTGGGGATGGAAGAGCAATAGCCACCTTCAGCACTCTCTCTTCCATGTAAAGAAAGCAAGTCTTCCCAATTAACTGCTTAAGAACTCTGGAAATAAAAGGCTGGAGGAATCCAAGAGTTATTTATTCAAGGAAAAACAACTGAATCATAGTAAGCAGAGCACAATTGTGGCATTTCTAACTTACCCTGTTCTCATCCCAGTCCCAGCTTCCACAAGAGCTCAGGGTCGGGAGCCAGCAGCAGCAGCAAGAGGGCAGAGCAGGGTTTCACTACAGCGAAAACACCTGCATTTGACAAAGAAAAATTGCGAATCAGTAAGTGAAGCGTGTGCCTCCAGAAACTAGAAAAAGGAGAGAAAATTAAACCAAATACAATAATAAGGAACAGTAAATTTTAGAATTAAAAATAAATGGAAGGACAGGATAATAAGATCAAAAGTTGGTTCCTTGAAAAGCACTGACAAGCCTATCCCTAAACTAACAAAAAGAGGACTAAAATCAAGAAATAAAGGCCATTACTACTAAACCTACAAAGACAAAAGAATAAGGTAACACAGTGAATAATTTGTATCAAAGTTAGATGAAATTAACAAATTCCTATAAACATAAACAAAAAGCTCTAGAAAATATAAACTTGAGACAAGAGGTTGAATTAGGAAAAAACTTCCCCAGGTGGTTTTCTGTAAATTCTACCAAAGGTTTTCAAAAGAATGAACACCAGTTGTACTGGCTGGTTCTGAGAGTGAACTTGATAAGTTAAAGTCACAGAGAGGAAGAAACCTCAGTTGAAGAAATGCTTCCTTGAGATCCAGCTGTAAGGCATTTTCTCAATTAGTGATCAGTAAGTGGGTGGTGCCATCCCTGGGTTGGTGGTCCTGGGTTCTATAAGAAAGCAGGCTGAGCAAGCCAGAGAAAGCAGGCCAGTAAGCAACTCCCCTCTATGCTCCTGCCTCCAGGTTCCTGCCCTGCTTGAGTTCCTCTTCCGACTTTCTCCAGTGATGGACTATGATCTGGAAGTGTAAGCCAAATAAAGCCTTTCCTCCCCAGCTTGCTTTTTGTCCGTGGTATTTCATCAGACAGTGACAGAAACCCTAACTGAGGTAGCAGTCCTTCACCAATTCTTCCAGAGAACACAGGAGAAAAGGACATGTCGTTGTCCTCTTCCATTCTATCACATTTTATGAGGCCAGCGACAGTTGACACCAAAACCATGTAGGAAACCTCACAGAAGCCTGAGACAAACACCTCATAAACACAAATCACAACAGAACACTAGCAAATTAAATCCAGAAATTCATAGGTCTGCAAGACCAAGTGACTTTTACCCAAGATGCAAGGTTTAACAATCAAAACGTAAAGAGTGTCACAGGAGTGGTAGTGACCAAATAACCCCAGTACTTGGGGGCAGAGGCAGAAGCAAGAGGATTTCAACTTCAAGGGCATCGTGGGCTACAGAACCGAAAACTCATCTCTATAACCAGGATAGTTCAGTGATAGAGCACTTTACCAGGGGGAGCCTGACCTTGATCCTCAGCACACGCTAATGGCATAGCATTGTCTACCGGCTGCAGTTATTGTATAATGACCACATAAGTGAAGCTGGTATGGGTCATTAAAACCTCAGTACTTCTTTGTGTGTGGATGTGATCTATAAACTACTAAAAAAGGAATAGTACTGTAGCTCACATGATTGCATATTTATCAATTTTTCCTTCCAAGTCCACCAATTCTTCTCTGTGAAGTTTCTACATAAATATTACAGAAAGTTATTACATAAATATGTAAGCATTCTAGTTATTACATATACATGCATTACGTATGAGCATTAGTTATTACATATATGTGTGAGCATTCTATATATTCTGTGATTTAGGTATTAATACAGTGAGATACCACCTAACAATGTTTCAGCCAGTGACCGACCACCGAAGTCCTAGCAGATTATAACAGAGCTGAGTCAGGAGAGAATTGCTTGAGCTCAGGACTTCAAGGTCAGCCTAGGAAACAATCCTGTTTCCCAGCGGCGTATCAGGCATAGCAGCCACTGTACTGCCACAGCGCACAGCCTTGTTCGTGTGTCACAATGCTGGTATAAACAAACCAGTACTGCCAGTCATAAAAGTACAGCACAAATACTGCACACAGTATATAGCATTTCACAATGACCATAGACTATGCTTACTATACCATCTTTTTTTTTCTTTTTTAGTGTTGTACTTAAAAGTTTATTTTGGGATAACTTATATCTTAGGATTTCTAAATAAATACAACATTTTTTCTTTTCTTTTTTTTGGTTTGAAGTTTGTTTCACATCTTTCAGTAAAATTTTTGTATTTTACAGACTTCAGAAAATTTATTCCTTTCAACCTAAACTACAAATCTTTTTCCTATATTATACTGTTTATTCAGCTTGGCTATCACTGTACCATATCTTTATCATCTCTTTCATGTGTTTCTACTTAGAAAAATAAGTTTATTGTAAAGCAGCCTCAAATTGGCCTTTTAGGGGATATTCCAGAAGAAACTGTCTCCATGAGCATCGTTTGCCTCCAAGACCTTCCAGTGGAAGAAGATGCAGACGACAGTGATGCTGATGACCATGACTGTTGAAGGCCTGGGCTAAGGTGAATGTCTGCCCCTGTGGTCTGTTTTAACAACTTTTTTCAAAGGAGCCAAAAGCTTTCTGAGTGGGAAACAAAAGTGTTTCTGCTGAAGAACGAAAACCTTTGAAAAGGAAGCAGGCAGAGGAGCATGTGCACAGACCGCCACATCACAGGGAACACTCGCATCTCCCTGGACACCAAAGCAAAGGCAAGCAGCTTCTGACCAAGCATCTCTGTGCATGTGACATTCCAGCCATCAGGCAGCAGACTCCCTAAGCAAGGGGCGGGGGTCTACTTGGTTCTAGTTATAGCCTGGATATGAAGCTATAGACTTACACCTACAGGCGTACATGCTCGAACACGGGGTCCCCAGCTAAGAGCATTTGGAGGAAACGTAGAATCAGGAGGCGAGGCCTACCTGTGGGAAGTGAAACTCTAAGGAAGGAAAAGGCCTTGCTAGTCAAACTGGCTCCACTTCCTGCCCTGCTCCTATTTCTTGATCTGCTTAGCTATGAGGTATCCCAGCAGCATATTCCTGCCACCAGGCAGCTACCCGTGCCATGCCTTCCCCTGTGATGATGGGCTGTGCTCTACTTTCCTTTCTGCTAATGCAATAAAACACTGAGCAAAAGCAACTTGGAGAAGATAAGATTTCTTTGCTTACACTTCCAGGTCACAGTCCATCACTGAGGGACGTTAGGGTGGGAGCTCAAGCAGGACCTAAAGCAGAACCCACAGAGAAATGCTGCTGACTGGCTTGCTCCCAGACTCATGCTTGGACACCCTCTTGCACAGCCCAGGCCCGCCTGCCAAGGGACGGTACCACCCACATTTGGCTGGGTCCTCCTACATCCATTACCAATGGAGGAAATATCCCAAAGGTGTGCCCACAGGGCCAATTTGATGGAAGAACTTCTTCAACTCATAGTCTCTCTTCCCAGGAGTGTGAAACTGACAACCAAGATTAGCCATCACAAATTATGAACCATGAACCAGAATAACTCTTTCTACCAGGAAGTTACTTTACCGTGGTGTTTTTATCACAGCAACTGTAGTGGGTAGTGTCGTTTGCCAACTTGACAGAATCTACAGTCACCTAGGAGACAAACCTCCAGGCACATCTATGAGAGATTATCCTGAGTAGGTTAGCCTCTGACCATGTCCACTTGGGATTATCTTGAGTATGCTAATTGAGGTGGGAAGACTCACCCTAAAAATGGACAGCACCAATCTTTGGACTTTGGTCCTCCATAGCAGAAAAGAGGAGCAAGATGACTGAGCACAGTGTAATCGTCCTCTGCTTCCTGGCTGCAGACGCAAGGCCTCAAGCTCCTACCACCATGACAACCACAGTCCCCACCATGATAGACAGTTCTCTTGAACTGTGAAATCTTTCTTCCTTAAATTGTTTTTGCCAAATATTTTCTTGTGCACATGAATGTTTTACTCATGTGTATGTCTGCACACTTCATATGTGCCTTGTGCTCATGGAAGCCAGAAGAGGGTAACAGATTCCCTAGGACAGAATTACAGGTGATTGCAGGGAGCCATGTGGGCACTGGGACCCCAGCCCTGGTTCTCAGGAAGTGCAGCCAGTGCTCCTAACCATTGAGCTCTCTCTCCAACCCTGTTGTCAGACTACTTTATCTTAGCACCAAGAAAATTAACCAGCATAGCATTACCAAATCACAACAGAGTTCCTCATAAGGAAAAGTCTGGAGAGGAGCTGCTGGAATGGATTACGAACAGAATCCCCGGCACACGAGTCTGCTTGTGACAAAAGGGATGGAGCTTATGTCCACAGACAACCCCAGTGAAGCTGACAGTCACACGCCACAGCTCGCTGAGCACCCTCACTATCATCCTTCTGGGTGCTGCAGGGGAGGCGGGGCCACTGGCAAGAGTCCTACCCACCACACAATCCCAGCTAAACCATGCAGACTGGACCCTAGGGACAGGCAGCAGAGCCAGAAGAAGGTAGAGGTGCAGGTGCATTCTCAAGGAGTCACATAGTGTAAGGAGAGGAGATAGATTCATAGACGGCTTTGATAAAGGGTTAGGTGGAAACCTCCACCCTCGTAAGGCACAAAAGCAAACATGGCCTCCTCGGAGATAATGCAGAACTATGCAGAAGACAAGGTGCTGCTGACATGTGGACAGAGCTAGGCATGCAGTCTTCTGAAGGGCAGAAACCAAGAGCAAGGTCAGGGGCTCAGGAAAGCTTGGATGGAGCACAGACCAAGCTATAGGGACACATGGTCAGCAAGCTGTGGAGGCAGGCTGCAATCCAATGCCAGAGTTATGGAAAGTAAGGCACTAGCCAATTAGGCTTTTCTATGAAAGATCAAAGGAGACCAAATACAATGTCAGTCACAGCAATAGTAGCATACAGAAATCTGGGACCACAGAACTACTGATAGTCCAGATAACACCGTCACTCCGCAGATTCTCCTGACCTATATGTATACGTCACTGTAAAGGCTCAATAGCACGCTATAAATTACGCAGGAGGAGTAACCTCACTAGAAATGTATAATCACAATTACAGTAAGAACGTAGACCTCCAAAGTAGATCAAGCTAACTGACCACAGATCACTGTTTACATTGTCAGTAGGAGACTCAGAGGCAAGTCACCTGGGGGAAGAGAAAGGCCCAAGAAAATCAGTTTTCAAAACTGGTTCACCACTTAAAACCCAGCAAAGCCAGGAACCCGCACACTGAAACAATGAGCTATAAACTCATACAGACTAGAACTAAAATGCACAGCACCGGCAACACCAAAGATGTGGGCACTCTCATCAGCATGTGGGTGCAGGAGGGAAGTGAGGCAGAATGGTGGAAGCACACCCACAAAGACAGCTGGACAGTTCCCCACCAACTAAACACACTCTGACCACAGCTCCTCACCCTTATGCTACCTGCAGTGTCCCCAAATGAGAGGAAAACCTACATTCACAAAGACCTACATACAAACGTTAAGACTGGCTTGATTTACACTGTCAAAAGCTGAAGCAACCAAGGCATCTTTCAGTAGGTGAATGGGCAAGCAAGTGGGTTCATTCATAGAACCCCAGTCTGCAATTACGAAGAAATGAGCTGACAAGCGATGAAGACACAGATGATTCATAAATAAATGTGTATCACAGTGAAAGAAGTCAGTTTGAAAAGGATACATTTTGTTTGAATCCAGCAATTCTAGAAAAGGCAAAATAAGCTGGAAAACAGATCAGTAGTTATCAGTGGCTGAGAGGCGAGATGGATAACGGGAGCAAAAGAAATTTTGAGGGCAGTAAAGCTGTCCTGTATGATGTGTAATGACAGCTACAAAGATACAAAGCAATTATGAAAAATCCACAGCATTTTACAGCACTAAATATAAACCTGACTGCATGAGAGTTGTACAGGAATAATCCAGAACATTGGAGGACCCCAAGACAGGATGTGGAATTTGACAACACAGCCTTAACTACCACAGAAATAGTAAAACTTCTCACTGACGGGGTGGGGAAAAGGTGCTCATCTATCTCATTCTGGAGATGACAAGTCTGTTAGGCCAAAGGTGAAATAAAGTTCTCCTAAGCATTGTGTTCTGGCTGGTGAGGCTGTATCTCAGGGAACAGGGGTTAACAGTCCCTACACTGCTCTACATGTCCACTGCGCTGAACGACAGTGGGGGCCAGATGCTTCACTGTTGGATGCAGGGTTTACTCAGAAGCAAGAGAAGGAGGCCACAATGATCCACAACAAAGGGCAAGAGTTAGAAGCTGGTAGACATGTATACCTCCATGGAACTGTCAAGTAAGAGGGACCAAAAGCAACAGAACCCAGTAGAGCAAGGAGATCCAACACCCTGGTATTGATTTCTTATACTGTTTGCTGGTAAAAAGAAATAAGAAATCCTTAGAAATGTGGATGATCCCAGGACAGGGGCAGGAAATAAACAAGTGAACCTAGAACATAAAACCTAGAAAGGAAAAAGTTCTTAACAGAGAGTGGGGGGGGGGGGGGCATAGTAACAAGACACAGAAGTCAATTGAAAGAACTTCAAAAGTCCAAAGTTGGAATAATTTGAAAAATAAAGTAGTATAAAACAAGTATAACCAAAGTATAAAATAGACAACTTCATACCAATAAATAAGAGAGAACAGACAAATCTCCAAAGGTAATTCCAAAGCATGCATAAAGATCCTCTGTAGAGAATGAAGTGGGCACACCTCTCTACAGGTGTTCCCTGCACATACAGACCTTTTCTGTGTGGCTTTGTTTCCCAACACTCAGGACCCCAGGCCACTTACAATGGACCCCAGCAGGTATCAGTAAAGAACATTCTGAAAAATGGTCAATGTCATCAAAAATAGGAGAATGAGAGCTGGAGAGAGAGCTCAGCAGCTAAGGGAGCTGCCGCTCTTCCAGGGAACCTGGGTTCTACTCCCAGAAGTCATTTGGTGGCTTACGATAGCTCCAAGGAAGCCAACTTAAGGCCTCTGTAGGCATTGCATTCATGTGGTGCAGACATACATGCAGACAAAAACACTCATCCACACAAAAGTGTGTGTATGTGTGAGCAGCCGGGAACTAACTAGTGGCCTCCCTACTACAGAAGAGAAAATGACAAGAGAGGGAAACTGAGGAAACCTGGACAACAGTAGCAGAGCCTCTGCGATGGTGGTGGCCAGGACAAGAGTGCTTTGCCAATGACAAATGACCAGCTGAGTGTGGGGTATAATTTGCACAATAGTTCTAGAAACCTAAAACTCTAGAATAAAACATTTTTAAATAAAAAAAAGACAGCATTAAAGAAAATGACTCAGGTCACTGTCTACTCCTAGAGGGAAATACCATTTTTTCACAGCAGTTCAAATCCTGAAAATTTGTCACAGATGACAGAGCAAAGACAGAACTTGGGCAACCAAGTGGTAAAACAACCCAAAGCTGCTATCGAAGGCACTGTGCTGCTTGTAGTACATTTAAGAAGCAGAATTCCTGCCATACGTTATGGGGTGTGCATGGTTCTAAGAAACACAAAGCAACATACTATTGCTAACTCAAAAATATTCCTTAATTCCAATGTTGAATATTCAACTTAGGACACTGAATGTTCATTAAAAAGGGGGAATATAATTTTGGACACATGACAACTCTGCACATTAGAGAGTCACTGTCTCATGAAGACCCTCTTGGTGAGCACCTGCCACGTTTGGTGTTTCCCTGTCCACTGCTGTGCTCTTCACACCAGCTTGGCAGATGTGGGACTACACTTTCCTTTTCACAGATTTGAGAACTAAGGCCCAAAAGGCTAAATACTTTGCCCAAAAGTTTCATAGCAAGCAAGGGAGCCAGTCTTTGAAGTCATGGTTCCCAGGTTGAGGTTCCACAGTTCATCCTCAGGGTTCCTCTGCCTATAGCTACACTGAAGAATATGTGCCCACCGGACCTGTATCACAGCCACACCCTTCCACAAACAGAGCTCTCTAAACAATGAACACATCCCTGAGTAGTCAAAGAACCCCACAGGGACAAAGGGTTCTTCCTACCAGAGAAAGATCAGGCGGCGTCTTGGGTCTGTCTTGAAACAGGGCCAGGGCCTAAAAGCTTCCAGAGCCACGTGAGTCACACCCATCAATATGCATTAGCTCCTGGCCAGTACTCCTCTGGGGTGGTTCTGAGCCAGGAAGGGATTAACCCTTTTCTGTACCAAATCCTCCCTTCCACATGCTACACTGGCTGGTTTTTCTTGCTTCCTTAAATGAGACACTGACTCCTTTCGCTGTGTATAACATGTTAAGCTATGTTTTACATTCGTTTTACATATAATCCCTTCACTTTATTTCCTGAACATGGGAGGTTCTGAAACAGATTCCAAAAGTCCTGTAATGTCCAAAACTCTCTGACTCCTTGGTTAACACTACATCCCAAGTCCATCCCACTTAATGTGGACAAGACTTTTAAAAGCCATTCGATTCCCGCTGCACCCCTCCAGGCATACCTCCCCCCATCAGGTGGTCCCAAAAGCATCTGGACGCTTTCAGGGTAACCAGAACATGACTCACCTCCGTGGTGAGGCAAGATGCTGCAATCTACCCTGCCACACACACAGCACCCACATGGTGATCCTAAATATGCTCTTTCCCACAGGACCAGTCGGCTCTCTCCAACACCAGTCCTTTAGACAGCATTGCTAGTGCGCACAGGAGGAAGCACAGAGAACGAGCAGTCAGGCCTCCCTTCTCACCTTCTCAGTACTGCCATTCCCAGTAAACAGGGGCTTTGAAGTCAGAGCAGCCTGAGCTAAATCATGACCCAGTGAGCTGGCCTGGAGGGATACGCTCATCCCAGCCACTCTAAACCTCAGTGTCTATCTCACCTGTGAGCAGCTAGGTGCCCAAGGGTGCAGAAGCACTGTTGGGCTGACACTGGGATGAGGATGAGGACCTAAGCAGATGGCTCAGCATGGAGCCTCCTGACACATTCCCACCTACACCCTTCCCCGCCTCACAGGAGCCAAACAATGAACGGGCGGCACACAGGAAAGCAGGACTTTCCCTCCATCAGAGCCTCCACTGCACTTGGATGGCATGATCCTAATAACACAACCTATACTTGGCAGCCACCCTTGGACCAAATCTGATTATGTGCAGAGGATCATGTGTCTGGGCCAGGGCCTCTCAAAGAAAGACAGGGAGAAAGATGCAGACTCCCAACCCTCACATCTACTGGATGTAGATCTGGAGTTTTAAAATTCAGGAGAGGGGTTGGGGCGATGGCTCAGAAGTAAAAGCACTGACTGCTCTACAAGAGGAATTGAGTTTGACTCCTGGTGCTCGTAAAGTGGCCGACAACCAATTGTAACTCCAGTTCCAGGGGATCCAACACCCTCATCTGACCTCTACAGACAATGCATGCATATGGTGAACAGGCATCCATGCAGACAAAACACTCATACATATAAAATAAAACTCAGTAGTCTTGTACACCTGAGAGTTGGAGAAGCTCTGACCTCTGAAGACAAAAACACAATCCTTCCTGGGCTTCTATCAGATCTGATGGCCTGCTCTTCAGATGGATGGCCACTCCTTCCTGCCCTCCTCCATCTTTCTTTCCTCCCTCCAGTCATCCATCCTCCCCCCTTCACTTTTCCTTTCCTTTTCTTCCCCTTCCTTTCCCTCCCCTTCCTTCTTACAGCAAGAAATGTGCACGTTGAGTTACCAAAGTGAGCAGGGGTGAGCCTCAGAGCTAGCACCAAAACTTCAGTGATCCAACAAGCTGCCCTGGCCTCGCAGCTGGAAGAGCCTCAGCACAGTACCTGCTCCTTTGGCATGTACTAAGAGGCCTCTACATGCCACTCAGAATTTGTGCCCACTGGACCAGTATTTGCTGATGAAGTAAAAACCTCATTGTACAGCATTTACAGGATTTGGAGGAAGGACAGAGGAAATGTAAAGAGGGGTTAGTGAGAGGAGAGAGAAACAGAAAGTGCTGGTGAGGAAGAGTGGAGCACAGAAACACAGGGAAAGGAAAGCCGATACCATCAGGAGAGTGATCATGTTCAAGACTCTGCCCTAGAGATCCGTGGCCGGAAGACACAGGTGGGGCAGACAGAGTCAATCAATGCTGCAGGTGCTAAGAATATAGCGTCATATCAGTAGCTCTGGGGAAAAAAAAACTGACCAACTGTGATTTCCCCAGAGATTCTGCCTTTCCAGGCTAGAGGGCATGGCGGAACTCCCCACTCCTGGTGGCTTTTCTGCTTCAGGAAAGAAAAGACTTGCTTAGGTTTAATGCGCCTGGTGTTCTTACAGCCACAGGGAAGGTGAATGAATCTCTAAATACAAGACAGTGTTGGCAACTCATGGTGGAAGTCTATAATACAGACTTGGTAAGGGTCCTTTCCAAGACCAAATTTCACACCGGCACAGTGTTCCCTGGGCATGCTTTCTGCTCTGGCCCTGGGTGAATGTGGTTAGTGACACAGTGACCAGCTCAGTAACTTACTTCTGCTTCCTGGACTTACGGCAAAGGATAGTAAAGTGTGGGTTACAAGTTATCATGTGGCCTATAGTTAAGAATGGTTTCTAGGTTTTTAAAAGAGTTGGAGGGGGGGAAAAAAGATAGATGAACCTACCTACATGTAACCACACAAAAGCAGATGCAAATCCCTGGTTCTTGGTGCCCCAAATAACTGATATCACCAGTGCAGGTCACTTTGGCAGCCATTTTCCCTACCCACCAATACTAGAGAACCCTTAAATATCTTAAAAAGTGAAGTTAGGTAGAAGTGGGCTATCATTTATCCCAAAAATCTCAAGGAAAGGAAACCCAGCGATTAACTGATGGTCACTAAGAAACAGCTAGAGAGGCCTTTGTCTCCATGCTCATCGAGGATGGTCCAACCAAGTGAGGCCCCAAAACAGCATAGGAATCCCTATCAGTCCAGTAAGGAGTACTGACTATATTTCACCCTCAAAGTCGCCCACTGTACCCACAAATCCAACCTGGGTGGATTTGGTTAGTGACACTGTGGCTAGCTCAGTGACCTCACGAGGAAGCCTCTACTCAAAGGAGGAAGCCCTGAGCTCAACAGTATTCCCAGGATAAGTATAAAAAGCAACATTATAGGAAACCCAGGAAGGAGCCACGCCTTCAGGAAGCAGCCCGAGGTCATCCACGCCCTGTGCACACAAGCTAAGTGCTCCTAGGAGACTTGCCAGAGAACTCCTCACACCCAGTGAAGCAACCCTCAAATCAGTGCTCCAAAGCAAAAAAGACACAGGCACGGACAGCTCAGGGGCAGTTACCTAGAGACTGGGTTCCAGAAACCAAAGAAGTTGGCATTTGGCGATCTTGAAACCCAATTGTTGTGATGTATTCAGCAGACGGCTCTCCACGCTGTACACCTGCACTATATCACACCGCTCTGTAGGTCATTTGGCTCACAAAATTGATTTAGGAGAGATTATCCAATTCCATTTTACATTTCATGTTTTGGAACCATGCCAGCAGCAACTATGGTTCTCCCAGAGGTCAGAAAGCCGTGGACGAGGCGATCCCTTACCATTGTAAATGGAACTCCATATTCCTTTTATGAATTTCCTGTCAATCTTCAAATTACTTCAAATACGATTGCCCTTCACTTAGACAGTGTTTTATGTCTCCATGTCTGCCTGCATCTTCCCCTATCCCATTACCTCCTCCATGGCACCCAGCACTCCCTCAGATCTCAGCAGCGGCAGCGGTAGGAGGGGCATTTCCGGCAGCCTCTCATCTACAGCCAGCTCCTTGAGCACACTAAACAAAAGCTCATATATCCTGCACTTTAAAAAAATTCTGCTTCGAAGGGGCCAGCAAGATGACTTGGCAATAAAAAGCACTCCATAAGCCTGACAATCGGAGTTCAATCCCCTTAAGCCCACAAGATGGATGGAGAGACATCATTCCCACAAGCTGTCCTCCGACCACACAGCAAATACTGGCCCAGTGGGCACAAATTCTGAGTGGCATGAGGAGGCCTTTTAGTACCCAATTTAAATATCACATGTGCCGTGGTATGGACACACACTGAGTGTGGGCATACACACACATATATACACACATGATACACACATGCACGCATACAACACACACCATAAATAAATGTTTAAAAGGATTTTTTTTTTTTTTGGTTTTTTGAGACAGGGTTTCTCTGTGGCTTTGGAGCCTGTCCTGGAACTAGCTTTTGTAGACCAGGCTAGCCTCGAACTCATAGAGATCCGCCTGCCTCTGCCTCCCAAGTGCTGGAATTAAAGTTGTGCGCCACCACCGCCCGGCAAGGATTTTTTAATTTAAATAAAATTACTCCTTTGGAGACTCACATAGAGAGACAGATGCAGAAGAGACAGACAGACAGACAAAAAGAACTATGTGAGTAAAAGAATAAGACCAGCATGAGCAGTAATGGAGACAAGAAAAGGCAGTGGCGGGTTAAATATGGGCAAAGTACAATAATAAACATACATTAAAAATCATTAAGACACCCATTATTATGTATGCTGGCTCTAAAAATTAATACAAAATTACCTTGATGGGAAAAAAATCCTGCTTGGTCCTGTTTTCTCTGCTAAGCACCACCCAGTTTCTTACCAGTTTCATGTTGTTGCATGCTTACCAGTGTGAACATGTGGAGGTCAAAGGTTAGTGTGGGAATGTCTTTCTCAAGTGCTTCTCCACCTTATTTTTTGAGACAGGGTCTCTCACCTAACCTGTTTGGGCTAGACTGGTTGTCCAGAGAGCCTCCGGAATCCTCCCGCCTCCTCCCCACAGTGGTGGGATTACATGGGCATGCTGTCCCTCCTGGCTTTCATGTGGGTGCTGGAGAATTGAACTCAGGTCTCATACTTGCATAACAATCAAGTTTACCCAGAAAGCCACTTCCTGGGCTCTTCTGACTCTTCTCTACAAGAATCCAACCATAGGCTACATTAACGATCACTTCTGACAGCACGCGCCTTTAATCCTAGCTCTTGGGAGGCAGAGGCAGATGGATCTCAAGTTCGAGGTCAGACTGGTCTACAGAGTGAGTTCTAGGACAGCTAGGGTGACACAGAGAAACCCTGTCTCAAAACAAACAACAACAAAACAATCGCTGCTGTCATCAGCTGCCCTCCTTCGAGTCAGATTTCGCTTCACGGTGGACCACGCCTGCCCTTCCCCAGGCCTCCAGAAACTCCACACTCCCAAAAGCCAATGCCTCCTGGAGCTACCTCCAGAGTTGTCCTTGTCCTGGGTACTGGTTCCTGTGTTCCCTGTCCATCCACCAAGGGTAAATCAGCCCTAAACTTCAAAACCACATCTCTCTCCTAAAAGCAAACTCATGCAGAACATATTGCTGTCTCCAATCTGAGGCATCCAAACTGCAACCGTGGGTCTGCTGCCGCTTCATCCTATGGCTCTACATATCCACATTTTTAAACAAGCACTGAAAACCCTGCTTCAAATCATACCTAGAACCCACTTGGCTCACATCTCTACTAGAAGCACCAGCATGCTTTCCCCCAAGTTAATGGAAGAGCCGCCTAACAGGTTTTCTGGAATAGCAAGCAAAGTCACCCTGTGAGGGTCCAGGTCATTCATCATCTGTTAATATTCCTGCAATGGTTTTCTAGTCCAGCCAAAGAAAAGCTGAATTTTCCCATTGGCCTTTAAGGGCCTTTGCAACCTGTGCCCTGTCCTCAGATGCCATGACCTCTCAATACCCACCCTTCCTCCACTTCCCATTTCCCATATACTGGGAGGGATGTGCCAGTCTTTGGAAAGAGCATCAGTATGGGGCGGCTGCCATTTTATAACTGTGCTTTTGATTCTGAGGTAAGCATAAATCCACACGCAACTACAGAAACAGCAGAGATGCTTCACACACCCCTTACCCAGCTTCCTCTTAAGACAGTGCTATGATTCTCACATAGCCATAAACACATCCCTCCAAAGACCACTTCTTAGTCCTTCACAACCTCTCATTTGCTCTCTGGGTTCGTAACCTCAGTTTCAATAGTGACGCTGAAATCGGATTGCATAGTATAAAGTCCTCGGGGATCTTTGGTCCTATACTATATGAAGAACTCTCAGAACTTCATATAGTATAGTATAGTTATAGTATAAACTGCTTCCTCAGTTTACGTTTCTGGGGACTGAATCACTATGGCACTCTATTTTGAGATCAGTCCTATTCATTACTGGGTGAGCTTATGTCACAGATAGGTTTATCTGTTTACTCGTTTGTCCATCCACGGAAGAACGTCTACCCAGGCCTTTCCCAGCTTCTGGTTACTTCAATGGACTTACTGTAGATAATGTGTGAATAGGTTTTCAATAAACATAATTTTCATTTCTCTGGGATAAATACCCAAGACTTGATATAGTTAGTTTGCATGGTAACAGCTACTTAGGATCTTAAGCATCCACCAAACTGTTTTCCAGAGAGCTGTACCATGCTACAAACCCGACAGCAAAGTATGAGGGATCCACTTCTTCCATGTGCTATCATTTGCTGCTGGTGTAATCTTTTTTCATTCATTCCCTAAAGAGTCATTAATATGGAAGATGTTCTCATATGCTATGGGCCATCTGTATACCCCTTTAGAAAAGATGTCTTGTCTTGTACTCTTTCTATTTAACCCTTTATTTTGCTACTGATGAGTTCTGAGACCTCTTCATATAGTATAGGACCACTCTTTCCTCGGGTCTATGATTTCAAGTATTTCCCATCTAAAATTATCTTTGCATTCTCCCAACATGACCTTTTTAATTCTGATGAGGTTTAATTTATCTTTTTCTTACAGATAAAGTTTGATGTTGAGTATAGAATGTGCTTATTCTTTTCCCTGAGTTTTACAATGTTAGATTTGAGCTTGGCATCCATGTTGAGTTAACTATAATGAGGTAAGAAACACGCTGTGGGAGAAGGCTGCAGCCTGCGAAGGATTGCTCTGACACCATTTGCTGGGAAGGTCATCCTGCCTCCACTTCCTGGCTTTTGGATTTGAGAAACATATAAATGATTCAGGAGGACTCCTGCAGTGCACACGGGGTTTCCGATTCTGCACCACAGATGTGTGTGCTGATCTTTTGAAGAGCAGCTCGTAACCTTCATCACGTAGCTATGACAGAAGCCTTTAATCCCAGCCCTTGGGAAGCAGAGGCAGGTGGAGCTCTTGTGAGTTCCAGCCCATATGGAAATACATAGTGAGGCTCTGTCTAGAAAAGAAAGTAAATCTTTAAGGCAGATTTACCTGTTCTTCTTTTGTTATAGCTATTCTTGATCCTCTGCCTTTTATATATAGTAATTTGGAAGAAATACTTTACTGTTAAATTCCTCACTCCATGACCATTATATGTCTCTCCATTTAGTCATAAGATTTAGCAGCATTTTAGCTTCCAGCATCACAGTCCTATGCTTTTATGTTAGATCTCTGCTAACTATGTGCTCATTTGTCAGTGACTGTACACTGTTAAATTCTGGTGAGCAAATGTTGATAAAATATACAAGAATCAAGTTAATGTTTGAGTTTATCTTTTACTGTAAAAATTGATGACTCACTAATTATAGTAGGTTTTGTTGTAAATCCCATGTATTTTCCATATCATCATGTATATGCAGATAACCATTCATGGCTCACTACTGTATGACCTGACATCCTTGTGATTATTAATTAGAGAAATCTTTTAACATTAATAAATAGACCCCTCACTCCCACAGACTCAAAAGCAAGACCATCACCACAACAGCATCCAAGGCTTCCCTGCTTTGCTAGTCCCCTATATCTGATAACCCACCATATTTTAAAAGCGTCTTTACAACTGTATTTGTTCTGCTACTATACAGAATTCATTAATTGCTAACCACACCGGAACATGGAATATGAAGTAAACTAAATCTGTGTTACCAAGCCATGATCACTCATATTTGACTTGGGAATATACTCTCCTTGGCCTCCTTTGTGATTAGAGCTGTGTGTGTTTGTCTTCTTTAGGTCCTGAATATAGGACCCAGAATCAACTTTTCACAAAAAAAAAAAAAAGTCACTGGGATCAGAGCCAGAGCCAAATACCATCATGGGTCCCTTGTTCCCAGCCATCAAAGGTTGCTTCCTTGGGTGGATGCTGGTGAGTTCTTTCCGGGGTCCTGGACCTCTCTTTGTTTGGATGATGGTCTATTTGTTTATTCCATGCTGGCTTTTTTTTTTTTTGCATCCTATTTATTAGGTGCCTTTGGTTCACTTTCAAAGCATTTTGTTTGAAGCATCAGTGTTTCCTGTTTGCTTTGAAAGCGTTTTAGTATCTGACCTTTTACTTTGTTAAACTGCTAACATTCGGTCCTTTTCTCTGGCCCCTCCTCCATATCTTAGTGCAAGAGAAGGGATGTGTGGAGAAAAACAGGTATTCAATATTCCCATTGATTTTATGTTTGATAACTGTGTCAATTCAACTTGCAAGTATTTTTTGAAAGGTGGTTGCAATCGAGGGTGGGGGAAGTCTGATCTGTAATGGTTTGAATGGTCCTCCATTGGTTCACTTGGTCCCTAACTGGTGCCACTGTTTGGGGTTTTAGGAAGTGCAGCTTTGATGGAGGAAGTACATCACTGAAGGCCAGCATTGAGAGTTTAAAGACCCACACCACTGGAAAGTTTCCTCTCTGCTTTATGCTCAAGACTGAGATGTGAGCTCTCGACATCCTGCTGCTGCCACCTCGCCTGCCACTAGCTGCCTTGTTCCCCCAGTGAGATGGACTCAAAGTCCAAATGAACCCTTCCTTCTCTAGGTTGCTTTTCGTCATAGTGTTTCATCATAGCAACGGAAACGTAACTAATACAGGATCTAAGTCAGGAGAACTGGGCTTTACAGTTTGGTTCACTGGACAGGGAGCGTTATTTAGTATCTCTAAGCTGTTTCTGAATGCTCAGCTAAACATCCTGGGCAAAAGACTTTAAAAAAGCATAATGAGCACTCTATTTAACTAGAATTTTAAAACATCTAAAGACAACAAACAATAAATTTGGCAGCTTACAAATTTAAAAAAAAACTCTAGAAAGTACATCTAAGTTAAAACATAAATTAAAAGATGTTTAAAAATAAACAGGAAATTAGTTTTTAAAGTTTAGAGGTTATGTCAGAACTAAAGATAAAATTTAAAACTGCTTTTTTTTTGGGTTTTCATTTTTTTCGAGACAGAGTTCCTCTTTGTAGATCTGGAAAACTCTATTCTTAAATCTCATCTAGCCTTCTGTGCCTTGCCTCGTCCATCTTTGCCTCTTAATAGAGCAAAATTCTATATAAAATGTAAAAGTTGTTACAGTGTTATATAGCAACTGACCTGGAAACTCCCTCCTTACTGCTGGCTTCCATTGTGCCAGAAAGTGCTGTGCAGGCTGCTAGGACACTGTCATCAAGATGCCTATTATGCCATGAATGCTAAAGGCCATGGTACCAAAATACCAGGCAACAAGCGCCTTCTAGAGCAACTGTGGCAGAACTATCATGAGCTAACAAACGGTTTTCTAATTGGCTTTAAGGACACTTCACAGGAGATATATCAGGTGCTAGCCAGGACAAAACATATGGTCAGGAGATCCCAGGATAAAGGCCACTACTATTGTCTTGCTAAATGGATTTGATGTGCCCATTAAATTGCCTTCTATATTTGTGCTTATACCCAGAGACTGCTGTTATTGTCAGCAGCAACTGGTTGCGGAATGAAGCTACCTTCTGCAGGAGATGGTGTCCCACAGAGACACACACCCCTGACGAAACAAGTGGCTGACCGATGCTGTGGCACAGCACCCAACGTTTATCCTTAGTGTCTATACCAACCCTACAAAGTTCAAGAAACGCCGTGGGAAGACGACAGAAAGAGCAAAAGAGGGAAGCTGAGTGTGGCGTCCACACCTGCAACCTCAGCACTCAGAAGGGGGAAGCTGAGCATGGCGTCCACACCTGCAATCTCAGCACTCAGAAGGGGGAAGCTGAGCGTGGTGTCCACACCTGCAACCTCAGCACTCAGAAGGCAGAGACAGGAGGATGGTTGTGAGTTTGAGACCAGCATGGCTACATAAAACATGGAGGCCAGTAGGGTATATACTGAGTAAATGATGGGCAAGAGGGAGCAAGAAGTGTTGTATAACAATATCTTCCATATTGGTGGATCTATCTTAGAGGGCGATTCCCTAAGGCTCACAAAGTTCTAGACTGGAACATTCCCTCCAGATGAAACTCAAGAGGTAAACAACTCACAAGCATCAAGAAGTTACTAGAAGTAATAGGGTTTAGAAGACTCCCTCCACATGGTTATGGAAGCAGTAAACAGCTGCTGGAAGAGGACCCGCTCCAAGCAAGCAAGCTGTTGAGAGGATACCCCAACCTACTGAGCTGCCTGAGTTTCATACAGGGAGCTCCACGGTTGTACCTTCTGTTATCACTCATGCTTGAGTGGGCTTTTTGTTGATGGACAGCTTTGAGCTGTCCACTCTTCAGTTAGTAACCCCTCGCCTATATTCCTATAATTTTAATAAACTCACTGGCTTGATGAATCAGACAATAGTAAAATTGTCATACAGTAAATATGTTACTATATGAGACTTTTACTGGTATCTCCCCATATAGGATATGGTCTATTTTAAGATAAAAGCTAGAAGAGGGAGCTGGAGAGATGCATCTGCAGTTACGATCACGACTGCTCTTCTGGAGGACCTGGGTTTGATTCCCAGCACCAGATGATGGCTCACAGCCATCTGGAACCTCCAGTTCCAGGGATCTGACACTCTATTCTGGCTTCAGCAGGTACCAGCCACATACGTGATGTATATACAGACAGACAAGCAAAATGCCCATACACATAAAATAAAAAATTAGATCAAATTAAACTTTTCTAAAACTACAACAAAAGAGATCCCATGCTATATTTGAAGTCCCATTTGTAAAGGCCACTTTCCCTTGGGAAGACCATACTCCCAAGTACTTGAACCTTTATAAAATAGGTTCTATTAAATATGCACTGGGAATCCTATTTTAAAAATGAAAAACTATGTTATCTAACTCTGTTAAAGGAAGTCATACACTATTATGAGTGACTTTAAAATGTTAAAACTAAAAATTCAGAACTGGTTGCATAGTGAGCCCCTGGGAAACAAAAAACACCTTGATGGTTTCATCAATTGGGAAGAGATGTAGCAGCCAAGACTCCGTTCAGCCTGAAGGGAAGGACTCTGTCAGGTACTTGTAACCAGTTTCTGCAAAGCTAAAAAGAAATACCTTAAGAGGTGCCCAAGAAAACACAAACGTAAGGCTGAAGGAAATGATGGAGACATTCCAGGACAGGAAGAGAATTTAATAAGGAGATAGAAAGGCTGAAGAGGACTCAAGCTAAAATGAAGAATACTACAATTCAACAACAAATCTACGAGAAAGGAGCATACAGGAAATGTGAATCATGAAAAAACCAAACGTATGATTTATAGGTGTATGAAGGGATAGACTCCCACATCAATGGCATGGATCAGATCTTCAACAAGATCTTCCCCAAACCGAGGAAAGACACGGCCATACAGAGACATAAGCAGCACAAGGATGCCAAATAAACAAGACCATAAAGAAAGTCGCCACAGCATATCATAATTAAGACACTAAGTATACATAACAAAGAAAGGGTAATGAAAGCTTCAGGAGGAAAAACACAAGTCACATATAAAGGAAAACCCATCAGAATAACAGCTGATTTCTCAATGAAAACTTTGAAAGTCAGAAGGGCCTGGAGTGATGCATGCCAAGTCCTAAAAGACTATGATGTCAGCCTAGACTAATAACTCAACGAAATTATTCATAATTAAAGGGGAAAGAGAAAAGAGAAACTTTTTTGCAATACAGACAGCCTAAAAAATTTATATCCAGCAAACCAAGCCTAAAGAAAATACCAGAAGCAATATTTCAGGTTGAAGAGAGGAGTGAGCATAGCAGAGACAGTGTGGAAATGAAGACAAAGCCATAACTACGAAAGCACAAAGCGCCACTGAGGACAAACAACAAGAAAGATGTAGCAATAAAGCAAGAGATGAGGGGATACTAATAAAATAGGAAAAGAAGTCAAACTATCCCTATTTGCCATGGGATGATGCAATACATCAGAGATCGCAAAAATTCTACCAGAAAACAATGTAGCAGGTTGCAGAATAAACTAGCACAAACCAATAGTGTTTCTACACAACAAACATACAGGGAAAGAGATCACAGACACACTCCCACTTACAAGAGCCTTAAAGGATAAAATTCTAGCAATAACCTAACCAAGGAAGTGAGGGATCCCTATAATGACAACTGTAAAACCCTAAATAAAGAGATAAACACACTAGAAACTGTAACGACATCCTTTGCACATGGGTCGGTAGAATAACATTGTGAAAACGGCCATTTTACCAAAAGCTACTTACATATCCGGTGCAACACAATGACAACCACCATCTCATTCCTCACAGAAACAGAAAAAACTATACAAAAATTCATATGGAATCACAAAAGACCCTAGATAACCAAACAATGTTGAGCAAAAAGAACAATGCTGAAAGGATCACCATTGCAGATCTTAAGGAACATTACAGAGCCATAGCAATAAAAAACAATATGGTTGCCAGGTGGTGGTGGCGCACGCCTTTAATCCCAGCATTCGGGAGGCAGAGGCAGGCGGATCTCTGTGAGTTCGAGGCCAGCCTGGTCTACAAGAGCTAGTTCCAGGACAGGAACCAAAAAGGCTACAGAGAAACCCTGTCTCGAAAATAAAAAAAAAAAAACCAAAACAATATGGTTCTGGCACGAGAACAGACATGGAGACCAACAGAACAAAACCGAACAGCCAATCATGAGGACACATAACTTTGTCAAATTAATATTAAACAAAGGTGTGAAATACTGTATAAAAGAAAGCATATTCAAAAACTGGTGCTGGGAAAGTATATGTCCACGTGCAGAAGAATGAAATTAGACCTCTATTACTTTGTACAAAAATAACTTGGAATAAATCAAAGACCTAAACATAAAACCTGAAACACTGGAACTGCTAGAAGAAAACATGAGAAGTGCCCTAATGACATGGTGCGGCAAAGGACATTTTGAATAAGACTCCATTCGCCCAAGAATTACAGCCAACAACTGACAAGTGGGACTTCATAAAACTAGAAAGCTTCTGCACAGCCAAAGAAACAACAGGGTGGAGAGGAACCCCACAGAAAGGGAGGGGACAGAAATCTAACACCTAGACTACAGAAAGAACCCCTCCCCCCAAAAAAAAAGAAAAACGAAAAACTAATGACCTATTCAAAAAATGGGCCTGGAAACCAAGCAAAGTTCTCAAAGAAAGAAAAAATAGATAGGAAATATCTCCAAAAAAATGTTAATAGTCCCTAGGGAAATCCAAATCAAAACAATTTGAGATTTCATCTTACCCCAATCAGAATGGTAAAGATCAATAAAACAAGCAACAACCATCCTGGGGGAGGACATTGCAGGAGAAAGGGAACCCTCCTTCACTGCTGGTGAGATTGCAAACTGGTGCAGCCACTATGGAAAACAGCACGGAGAATTTTCAAAAAGCTAAAAATAAATCTACCATATGACCCAACTCTACAACTCCTGTGCCCACAGGACTCAACACCTACTTCACAGACACTCGCTCAACCATGCTCGCTCTTGTTTCAGGAACAACAGCTTGGAAATGGAAACCTAGATGCCTTTCAACTGCAAAATTGATAATGGAATATGGTACAAATACACTAACTGCAGAATGGATGATGAGAATATGGTACATATACACTAACTGCGGAATGGATATGGAATATGGTACATATACACTAACTGCGGAATGGATGATGAGAATATGGTACATATACACTAACTGCGGAATGGATGATGAGAATATGGTACAAATACACTAACTGCGGAATGGATGATGAGAATATGGTACAAATACACTAACTGCGGAATGGATGATGAGAATATGGTACATATACACTAACTGCGGAATGGATATGGAATATGGTACATATACACTAACTGCGGAATGGATGATGAGAATATGGTACATATACACTAACTGCGGAATGGATATGGAATATGGTACATATACACTAACTGCGGAATGGATGATGAGAATATGGTACATATACACTAACTGTGGAATGGATAATGAGAATATGGTACATATACACTAACTGCGGAATGGATGATGAGAATATGGTACATATACACTAACTGCGGAATGGATGATGAGAATATGGTACATATACACTAACTGCGGAATGGATGATGAGAATATGGTACATATACACTAACTGCGGAATGGATGATGAGAATATGGTACATATACACTAACTGCGGAATGGATGATGAGAATATGGTACATATACACTAACTGTGGAATGGATAATGAGATTATGGCACATGTACACTACAGAACACTATTCAGTGGTGTGAAGAAAAATGAAATGATGGGCTTTGTAGGTGAATGCATGAAAGTAGAAAAGATCATATTGACCCGGGCCCAGAAGAAGGACAAGTGTTGCAAATGGCCTCTCATCGCAGCTCATAGATCAAGTCTTCTTTCTGCAGCAACTGCAGAAAGCAGGAAAGGAAAAAGAAGCCATTGTTGGGGTGGGTGGGACTGGGGAGCAATACAGAGGGGAACAGTAGGGTACATGCAATCTAATCAAATCAATGGGAAAGAGGGAAGGGGCTCTAATGAAGGAGGGGAGGGAAGTAAACACAAGATGAAGGGAAATGAGTAAAATAGCACCAAGAACATCTGAAAAAGTCATGAATCATATTATTGTCCACCTTAAAAAATATAATACACAGGCATCTATATATAAATATACATAAATAGTTTACATGAAGTTTTCTTGTCTGAATTGACAATGCTCCCCTCAAGAGCCGAAGACCACCCAATAAAACCCCAACACCCAGCGTGAGAAGTTCTCTTATGAGCTGTTGGTCAGGGTTTTCCAAAAGACTCCCAAAGCATTGAAGACTATTGTTACTGCCTTTGGTTGCCCCCCAGGGGTGGAAGATAAGTTCATACTGATGAAGACACTACACACTTCAGACACAGAGCCCAGAGAACCCTGAGAAGCAATGATCTAAAAAAAAAAAAATTCTCTCTCAGGAATAGCTTTCATAGTAGAAATAGGTACCATGCAAGCTTCCAAAGGAAGGAAAGCAATCGACAGCCATACTCAGCTATGGCACCTGTGAACCACAACCAGAACGGCATGATAACCCTAAGCGCGCAATAGTGGCACATATACCTTGTCAGTCACCAACAGCTCTCTAAATGGATTTTAAAACCAACTCAACAAGTGGGAAACCATGCCTGGTCTTGAAAATCTAACCACTACCTAAGGCTATTGAAGTCATGGATCTTGGAAGAGAAGCTACAACCACCACTTTCTAAAACCGGAGTAAATAATTTCCACCCACCTTCTAAACACCCATCTTTATACCCGCAGATAAGTGTAGTCCTCACCCCTCCTCAAGGACACATCTCTTTAAAACGGGGAAACTATTACAAAACACACACACACACACACACACAAACAATCAAAACACAGAGGTGTGGAGCCAGTGCCAATCAATATATCTACAAAGCAACTACAACTAAGGCTCAGGGAACATTTCAGAAGAGTAGTTAGGACTTAAGAACCAGAGTATCAAGGACTTTACTGTAAGACTGTCTCCTACTAATGTCTGAAGTTACACCCAGAAAGTCCCACCAACATGATCACCTAAACATGAACTGAACAAGGACAACAACAACAGACATGGCAAAGTAGACAAGGGAAGACCATAAGAACTTAAGCCTACACAGAATCTACAGGCAATTAAGGAATGCTGAGAAAAGGAAAAATAGTCTTCCCTAAGGAATAACAAACACACCAAATCCAACACCAAATGGTCATTCTTAAAAAGATACATACAAATAATATTGTACAGACTGATCAGATTCTATTTAGGAATATATGCATGTGTGCTGGCTGGTTTTTTATGTCAATTTGACACAAGCTACAGTCACGTGAAAAGAGGGAGTATCAACTGAGAACACACCTCCATAAGAGGTGGCTGTAGGAAAACCTAATCATTTTCTTAGTTAGTGACTGATGAGGGTGGGCAGCCCATTGTGAGTGGTGCTAACCTTTGGCTGGTGGTCCTGGGTTCGATAAGAAAGCAGCCATGAGGAGCAAGCCAGTAAGCAGCTCCCTCCACAGCCTCTGCGTCAGCTCCTGCCTCCAGGGTCCTGCCCTGTTTGAAGAGCCATCATCCTAGGATCTGATACAGATGATACTTGATGCTAAATAGATAGGAAGGCCTTCTCAGGAGATAGGAAAACCTCTAAGTCGATCAAAGAATAAACTGCTGGGTCAGATCATCATCATTATTATCCGGGTATCGGGGGGGGGGGGTTAAATACTATTTTTATGTGATATAACATCTAACATTTATATGTGACATAAATAAAACACTTAAATGTAACATATAATAGTCTTATGTTGAAAATTAAAATAATCAAAAATACTGTCCACCTTAATATGGTGAAGGTATAAAACGAGAGGTAATTTAACCAAATAAAATTATATATAATTTTAAAACTAGATTGATTATTTTCCCCTACATTTATTTGAACTCTGTGAAATATTTTACATTTGGGTGTTTAACATAATTCATTATCTTTTCATTTTAGCAACATTTTAGTCAAGTTGATTTTATAGCTCTAAGTTCATATGGAATCACTGGCCCTAATTCTTAGATATTCGTCTTTAATATCTAAACCATTACAATTCTTACTTGTGAATGATAACTTGGTATCTTCTAGTACCTTAATACTAATATTATATCAGATTTCAGCTTGGAGAAGTAAATAGGCAATTATATTTATATTACAGAAGAAATCAGATGTCAATATGTTAGTTTGAATTCCTATTAAACAGAATTATCTTTATTCCATGTACCAAATATTTTAATAATAGTGATGGAAACAAAAGGTTAGACTCATTAGAAATCATAATTTTAGAAGCCTGGTAGATATAAGCAAATATTATTATTCTTTAATCTTAATGGAAAGGAAAATGGCAATCTAGTCAGAGTCATTACGACACTGTCCATTTCTTTTTCTATTAGTAAAATATGGACATTGTTTAATAATTTTGGTTTGGATGAACATACCACAAGACATCATAAATAATCGAAAAGCATTGTTATAACAGATAACAGGCATTGCTATTCTGTCCAGATACACATGGGTCCTGGGATCCAAACTTAGGTCTTCATGCAAACACTTTACCCACAACCACCCAGGATCAGATACCCTCTTCTGACCCCGCCCCCATGCACATATGTACATGAAGCCAAAACACTTTTACACATGGAATAACAAGAAATCTTGTTTAAAATTTGTTTTTGTTTTTCAGTTAAGAAGCTCTGACTGGATCCAGATGCTATGACAGGGCAGCTGGATGCACCAGTCAAGCATGTCTTTGGCGATCCTGAAAGGTTGCATGGGGGGATAATGCAGCAAAGTGCACTTGCAGTGGGCTCAATAATGAACAGAAATGATTAGGAACAGCAACTACAGATATGAATCTTGGTCTTTACACTCACCTATATTGAGAATGCTGATGGCCTTTGTTCCTTAGGTAATCGTCACTAAGGACCTAATGTTAGATAGAGCACAGGTAGACAATCTAAGGTCAATGAGACCTACAGAACTAGAAGGGGAATATAAACAGGTAGATGTGAATTACAATATGGATGGGAGGTGAGAACAGAAGTCTACAGTGATATTACTTTATGCCCTGAAAGGGAATCACCACACACCTTTCAGTAGTAACTCTGAATACTAATGCTCTCAGTCCCCCAGTTAAAAGACACAGACTAATAGATGGGACCAAACAGAGGAAACCATCTATTTGCTGACACCAAGAAACATACCTCGCATGAAAAGACAGACACTATCTGTCTTAGCTTGCACTCTAATACTGTAATAAAAATACTGACCAAAACCAATGTAGGTTTGTTTCTCCTTGCAGCTTCAAGTCCATCATGATGCCGAGTAAGCACAGGCACTCAGCAAGAACTGGAGCAGAAGCCACAAAGGGGTGCTGCTCACTGGCTTGCTCCCCATGGCTTACTCAGGCTGCTTTAGGACAACTCAGGAGCACCACCCCAGGGGTGGCACCACCCACAATGTGCTGCCCCCCAACACCAATTACTAACTAAGAAAATGCCCGCCGGGCGGTGGTGGCGCACGCCTTTAATCCCAGCACTCAGGAGGCAGAGGCAGGCGGATCTCTGTGAGTTCGAGACCAGCCTGGTCTACAGAGCTAGTTCCAGGACAGGCTCCAAAGCCACAGAGAAACCCTGTCTCGAAAAACCAAAAAAAAAAAAAAAAAGAAAAGAAAAGAAAATGCCCCTCAACTTGCCTACAAGCTAATCTTATGGAGGCATTTTCTCAATTAAGATTCCTCTTCCCAGATAACTCTAGCTTCCGTTAAGTTGAAAGAAAGAAAAAAACTGAACAGCACACTTTATTAGGGTGAACAGAAATAAGTGCTCCAAGCAAATGAACCTGGGAAACAACCGAGTGTGTGTGTTCTAACATCTGACAAAACTGATGTCAAACCAAACCTGCTGAGGAGGTCACTTCCTACTGATTAAGGAAACAGTCCATCAAGAGGATATTATAATTCTGAACATGCATGCTCCAAACACAGGTCCATTCAATTTCATAAAACTCTACGCTGGGCAGTGGTGGTGCACTCTTTTAATCCCAACACTCAGGAAACAGAGGCAGGAGGATCTCTGTGTGTTCAAGGCCAGAGTGGTCTACAAGAGCTAGTTCCAGGACAGCTAGGGCTGTTACACAGAGAAGCCCTGTCTCAAAAACAAACAAGCAAACGAAAACAAATTCTACTAGATGTAAAGTCACTGACTAACCCCTGCACAATAGTAGGAGACTTCAATACTTCATTCTCACTGACTGGCAGGTCATTCTGACAAAAAATAGAAATATTTAAATTAAATGACACCACAGAGCAAATGGATTCAATAGACATCTACAGAACATCACATCCAAACATGACAGAATACATGTTCTGAGCAGCCTATGGAATTTTCTTAAGAGATCATATACAGGACACAAAGTAAGTCTCATCAAATACAAAAATGACCCCTGATGTCCTTTCCGAGTACAATGAAATAAAAGTACAAACCAACAGCAAAAGAAATCCTACAACACAAATTCAGGCATCAAGCAAAAATGGAAACATGGCATACTAAAACCTACGGGACACAATTAAACCAGTCACAAGAGAGTTATTTATGGCTGAGTGACTACATTAAGAAATGAGAGAGATCCCAAATAAATAACCTATTGACACGCCTTAGGAGCCTGGGAAGAACAAGCCAAATCCCAAATCAGTAAACAGAAAGAAATCAGTAAGATAAAACAGAAATTAATAGGATGGGAGAAAAAAAAGGAATCAATGAAACAAAGAGCTGACTCTTTGAAGATAAACAAATTGACAAAACTGTAGCCAAACCAACCAAAAGAGAATGAACACTCAATTTAATAAAACTAGAGATGAAAAAGTAGCCCTCACAACAGAGACCAATAATATTCTGAAAATTACTATGTCTTACTTCTACTAAATTGGAAAGTCTAAACATGTAAATTTCTAGATGCATATGACCTACCAAAATTAAGATGAGATAAATAAGTTGAACAGTTGGATAACAAACACAGATAATGAAGCAGTAATTTAAGACCATACTCTATTTTTATGAAGTTGATACCAAACACTGATAAACACAGAGACAGGGGAGGGAGAGGGAGATAAGAAATGAAGGAAAGGGAGAGGGAGAGTAATTTCCCTGAAGAACAGAGATGAAAATTTTCTCAACAAAGTATTTACAAGCCAAATACAATAACACATCAAAAAGATAATTCACCATGATCAAATTGAGTTTATTCCAGAGATACAAGGACCATTTAATATATGTAAATCAATAAGTATAATAAGCTACATAAATGGACTCGATAGCAAAAATCATGGTCATCTCACTAGACACAGAAAAGGCTCTTATAATTGATAAACAACTTTATCAAAGTGTCGGGATAAAATCAGCAGCCTTCTTACTTGCCAAAGACAAACACACTGAGAAAGAAACTGGGGAAAATCTCATTCACAATAGCCTCAAAACCTAAAAGCTTTTGGATAAGCCTAACCAGGGAAGTGGAAAAACCTCTCTAATGAAAACTGTTAAGACAATGAAGAAAGAAATTGAGAAAAACACTGGATGGAAAGACTTCCCATTCACATGGATCAGAAAAAAAATGAACAGTATCAAAATGACCATCCTACCAAAAGTAACCTGCAGATTCAATGTAATCTCAATCAATATCCCAGTACCACTCTTCACAAAAATATATAAAGCAATCATAAAATTCATTTGGAAACACAAGAGACCCAGGATTGACAAAACAATTCTAAATGTGAAAAGGAAAAACAAAATACAACTGGAGGCATCACCTTTTCAGTCACAATAGAATTGTACTGTTTGTTCTGTCTGATGTAAGGACCCTAGCTTCCACGTGTGTTTAATCTGGAGTATCTGCAGAGATCAGGAAGCTAGAAAGTGCTCGTGAGAGTGGGAAGTGGGAGAGGCTTAAGGTGGAAAGGGGATGATAGAACACATGTAATGGATGTAATGGGGGAGTGGGATCCTGGGCGGTAGAAAGGTATAAGAAAGGGTGGGGAGACAGGGGAAAGAAAGAGGTGGATGCTGGGGAATGGGTAATCCTTTCTTTCATGGGTATATTGTATTAAGCTCCCCATAACACAGTAACCAGTTCCACACCCATACACATGCAACCAACCCTAACTAAATTCAGTGGGTTTTGTTTTGTTGTTTTAAATTATCAAAGGAGGAGGAGAATTTAAGGAAAAGAAGGGAAATAAGGATTCCAGAGACAGTGGATGGGGTAAGAGGGTGCATGTGAGATAGATAGATAGATAGATAGATAGATAGATAGATAGATAGATAGATATAGAGATAGAGATATGAAAGTGCTAAACAATAAAATACTATTTTAGGAAGGAAGGAAAACAGGAAGGAGGGGGGGTGGAGGGAGGGAGGGGATGAAGAGAGGAAAGGAAGAAAGAAGGAAAGGAAGGAAGGAAAGTGCTAGAGAGACGGCTCAGCACTTAAGAGCATTTGCTACTCTTGCAGAAGACCTGGGTTGGGTTTCCAGCACCCACATGCTAGCCCACAAGCGTCTCACTCCAGTTCCAGAGGATCTAATACTGTCTTCTGGTCTCCTCGGGCACTAGACACGCATGTGATGCACATACATGGTGGCAAAACATCACACCCGTTAAAAGAAGTATTTTTAAGACGAAAAACTTTTAAAAAGAAAGAAAAGAAAAAGAAAATCTCCATGAGAGATTGGGTCTAATGCAGTGACATCACTAATTCCAGAGCAACTCTTGGCCAGGACTATGGAAGCCAAGGGCTGATTAGCTCATTGCTAAAACACTGGCAGTCATGCCAGCCTCTTGGCCCAGCCCCAAGAGAAAGTGATGTGAACATTATACACCATTAAGCTGACTCAGAGAACAAATGACTAACTTTCCGATAATCAAGACTTTGCCATGGCCATTCTTCATTTGGATTCAGCCTAAGCCTAATGCATCATGACTAATGATTCCGGTCTACACTCACGGAAGCTTCTCTACTGTGGGGCGCCATTCCCAGCCATCCTTCGCAGGGAAGGAGCCCGAGCATTTTAGTGACTTTCAAATGCTATGCCAGCCATTTGGATTACCTCAGAACATGCTTCCTCACAACCAGGCTATGAAGCAGTGGTTCCCTCTGCAGGAGCTATGCTGCATAAGGCCCAGCCAGCCCACTAACATCACCTGCCATAGTCCTGCACCTCAAGCAGTAACTCAAACATGGTCCACAAATAGAGAAAAGGCTTCATTCACTAATAAAGGAGAAATTTTTTTTAAAAAAATCAAACAGGCATGGATCATTTAACCGGTACTACTGAAGGGATTAGAAAGTAAGTTCTTGGGCAGAAGCAACCCAGGGCTTCTGAGTGGGAGCAAAGAGAAACTGTCCCACATCACTGCCGGCCTTCCTGGTGCTCTTCCATGCTGAGGATCCTGCATGGAAGGCTTTGGCTCCTCTTAAACAAGAGGGGATGGAACTTAACAAATATGTCAAATTCAATCTGCCCTCCTTCCACTGCACTCAGCAGGAACCTCAGCCACACACTTCTCCAGGTGACAAGAATCACCCTACAGTAGGCAGGGGAGTTCAAAGACATGTGGCACTTGTCATGGGGCTCTTGTCCCCTACTCAGACTTCCTGACTTCATTTGTACGTTCAGGGAGCTCAGAGACAGGACCCACTCGACACTAGCCACAGTTCACTGCAATCTAGCAGGAGGTGCGGTCACAGCAGGAAAAGTTCTCCGTGGATGCTGTTCTCCAAAATCCCGACTCTTAGAAAGATCTGTTCAAGTCTAATGTGTTGTAAGAATAAGTCAGAAATAGCCATACAGATTAAGAACTAGTCTAATGATGGTCAAAAGGAAATGCGATCAGTCAGGATTCCTTACTCCTAGGTCCCCACAGGAAGAGGCTCACTGTAGATTCACAAGCAACACTGGGGCTGCCCTTACGGAAAGGATGAACACACAGTACGCCAGCACCAGCCTTGTCCCCATTTCCCACACTCCTCTAGGACAACTGCTTTCACAAGTAGTTTCCCCTTTCCTGTTGAGATAAAACACTAGACGGCCTCACAGTTCAAGGTTATGTCAGCCACCACAGGGCAGGCATGACAAAAGCCCAAGGCAGCTAGCCATATGTGTATATATGTGTGTGTGTGTATATATATATATATATATATATATATATATATATATATATATATCCATAATCAAGAAACAAGTGCTGAGTGTTTACGCTCAGCTCCCTTTTCATTTTGTTCAGTCTAGGGTTCCTGCCAGGGGAATGGTGCCGCCCAAAGTGGCACCATTGTCACAAAGGATGGTTTGTGAGACTCAAAACCACCTAATCAAGATAACCCCAGCAGGCATGCCCAGGGCCATCTCGCAAATGATTCTAGATAAAGAAGACAACTGAGATTATCCGAGGCACCCAGTGACAAGCTCCTTGGTACCAAGATGTGGTTCCTTCACGGCTGATTCTCCACTGCACAATGCCTACATGCCCCCAGGAAATGCAAGGTATTTGGCTATGCTTCCTAACAACAGGCAGTGAAAGGTGGCTCCTGTCCAACGGGTTTCGCCTGCCACACTGCTCCGGTCATTGTGGACAGCTTGGCTATTCCCTCCTACTCAGAGTCCTTGTAGGAGCAGCCACAGAGTGCAGCACCAACACTCTTATCCCTTCCTCATCTTTGCTCTTTTTCTGCAGCTTCTCAGTTTAATGAAGCGAGCCCTAGCAATTTCCTTTGTTTCCTAAAGAACTCAACAAATTCTCAGATGAGTAGAAAGGCCATCCACAGCACCTGTGCTCCTCTCCCCAGAACCCGTGCTCCTCCACAGCACCTGTGCTCCTCTCCCCAGAACCCGTGCTCCTCCACAGCACCTGTGCTCCTCTCCCCAGAACCCGTGCTCCTCCACAGCACCTGTGCTCCTCTCCCCAGAACCCGTGCTCCTCCACAGCACCTGTGCTCCTCTCCCCAGAACCCGTGCTCCTCCACAGCACCTGTGCTCCTCTCCCCAGAACCCGTGCTCCTCCACAGCACCTGTGCTCCTCTTCCCAGAACCCGTGCTCCTCCACAGCACCTGTGCTCCTCTCCCCAGAACCCGTGCTCCTCCACAGCACCTGTGCTCCTCTCCCTAGAACCCGTGCTCCTCCACAGCAACTGTGCTCCTCTCCCCAAAACCCGTGCTCCTCCACAGCACCTGTGCTCCTCTCCCCAGAATCCTTGCTCCTCCACAGCACCTGTGCTCCTCTTCCCAGAATCCGTGCTCCTCCACAGCACCTGTGCTCCTCTCCCCAGAACCCGTGCTCCTCCACAGCACCTGTGCTCCTCTCCCCAGAACCCGTGCTCCTCCACAGCACCTGTGCTCCTCTCCCCAGAACCCGTGCTCCTCCACAGCACCTGTGCTCCTCTCCCCAGAACCCGTGCTCCTCCACAGCACCTGTGCTCCTCTCCCCAGAACCCGTGCTCCTCCACAGCACCTGTGCTCCTCTTCCCAGAACCCGTGCTCCTCCACAGCACCTGTGCTCCTCTCCCCAGAATCCTTGCTCCTCCACAGCACCTGTGCTCCTCTTCCCAGAATCCGTGCTCCTCCACAGCACCTGTGCTCCTCTCCCCAGAACCCGTGCTCCTCCACAGCACCTGTGCTCCTCTCCCCAAAACCCGTGCTCCTCCACAGCACCTGTGCTCCTCTCCCCAGAATCCTTGCTCCTCCACAGCACCTGTGCTCCTCTTCCCAGAATCCGTGCTCCTCCACAGCACCTGTGCTCCTCTCCCCAGAACCCGTGCTCCTCCACAGCACCTGTGCTCCTCTCCCCAGAACCCGTGCTCCTCCACAGCACCTGTGCTCCTCTCCCCAGAACCCGTGCTCCTCCACAGCACCTGTGCTCCTCTTCCCAGAACCCGTGCTCCTCCACAGCACCTGTGCTCCTCTCCCCAGAACCCGTGCTCCTCCACAGCACCTGTGCTCCTCTCCCTAGAACCCGTGCTCCTCCACAGCACCTGTGCTCCTCTCCCCAAAACCCGTGCTCCTCCACAGCACCTGTGCTCCTCTCCCCAGAATCCTTGCTCCTCCACAGCACCTGTGCTCCTCTTCCCAGAATCCGTGCTCCTCCACAGCACCTGTGCTCCTCTCCCCAGAACCCGTGCTCCTCCACAGCACCTGTGCTCCTCTTCCCAGAACCCGTGCTCCTCCACAGCACCTGTGCTCCTCTCCCCAGAATCCTTGCTCCTCCACAGCACCTGTGCTCCTCTCCCCAGAACCCGTGCTCCTCCACAGTACCTGTGCTCCTCTCCCCAGAACCCGTGCTCCTCCACAGTACCTGTGCTCCCCTCCCCCACAGCACCCAAGCTCCTCTCCTCCACACCTGGCAGAAGTATCTACAGCCCGAGCGCTAATAAATGTGGCTGGATAACAAAATCATTTGAGTCAGACCTCTACCACAGAATGGGGTCATTCATAGGGCCGACTGCCTCCAAAATAAATTCTGAGCTGGGCGGTGGTGGCTCATGTCTTTAATCCCAGCACTCAGTAGGCAGAGGCAGGTGGATCTCTATGAGTTTGATGCCAGCCTGGTCTGCAAAGCAAGTTTCGACAGCCATAGCTGTTACACTGAGATACCCTATCTTGAAAAAAATCAAATAAATAAACAAACAAAATAAATTCTGACGTCAGCTTCTGCAAGTATTTACAGTAATTATACTTAAAATGAATCCCTCAGACAATTGTCATTCCACAAAAATCACCTAAAAACACAAACAAGTCAGTCTTCACTGCACCCAGAATCAGGTCGGGTGGACAGCTTGGCGACAGTACTCTCTCCTCAGGTGCCATAATATCCTAGGCCCTAGAACAACAGGGAGGTCGTTTCTGACTGATTGCTAGCTTGCTCCTCATGGCTTGCTCAGCCTGCTTTCTTATAGATCCCAGGACCACCAGCCCAGGGATGGCATCACCCACAATGGGCTGGACCCTCCCATGTCAACTACTAATTAAGAAAATGCCCTGATGAAGGAAGGTCATTGGTTAAATAAAAAGAAACTGCTTGGCTCTCATTGGTTAGGAGATAGGTGGGAGGAGTAAACAGAACAAAACGCTGGGAGGAAGAGGAAGTGAGGTCAGACTCCACAGCTCTCCTCTCCGGAGCAGACGCCTGAGAGAGACACCATGCTCCCAGCTCCAGGGAAGATGCACGCTATGAAGCTCCGACCCAGGATGGACTTAGGCTAGAATCTTCCCGGTAAGACCGGTGCTATACAGATGATAAGAAATGGGCTAGTCCAGGTGCGAGAGTTAGCCTAGAAGAGGCTAGGTAGAAATGAGCCAAGCAGTCTTTAAATGAATGCAGTTTGTGTGTTGTTATTTCGGGGCAAAAGCTAGCCGAGCAGGCGGCTGGGGTGTTGGGGACGCAGCCCCGCCGCCCATATTACTACAATGCCCAACAGGTTTGCATACAGCTCAATCTTCTGGAGGCATTCTCTCAGCTGAGGTTCCCTTCTCTTGGATGACTCTACCCTGTATCACGATAAAAAACAAAAGCAAATGAAAAAAACCAGCAAGCACAGTGAGGATTGGTGTACACGTGTGCCACAGTGCGCACGCACACCACAGTGAACATGCACACCACAGTGGAAGTCAAAGGACAGTTTGCGGAACTCAGTTCTCTCCCCCCACCATATTTGTCCTGGGGACTGAGCTGCTCAGATCACCAGGCTAATCCAACAAGCACCTTTATCCACTACACTGCCAGACCTCTAACTGCCTGAGGAAGGATCTATTTACTGAAATTTACATTACCAGAAATTAACAAAGAGATTTTTAAATTATTGATTTAGTAATTCATTTATAATCAATCATAAACTCATTACATAATAAATAATAAAATCAACAGCAAAAGCAAATTTTTTAGAAGAAGCTTTAAAACCAAGATCAACAGAAAGCAGCCTCGTTGGCACATGTACTTATAGGTTCAGTCTGAAATGCTGTATTGTTTGGGCTAAAATATGGGAAGAAAATCCAGGCTCACACAGACTCGTGGTGGGACACACACAGAGAATTCAAGCAGCATAACAAATCATTCTTGTTTGATAGAACATTAAAACTGGACCAGTAGTTTTCTTACAAGTTAGCTGCACCGCGGAGCCTGAAACACTACCAATCAATTATGAAGACTACTACATAGTACCACCTACTAGCCTTGTCCTACAACAGGTGTTTTGCCTCTGTATAGTCTTTTAATGACAAATATGACCTCACTGAATGACACATGTCCCCTAAGAACATAGTTCATCACACAACATCCCAAATTCACATTTGTTAGTCATACCTGAGTTCAAACCAACCATGGTAGATACAAGTTCACCAAAACTCTAACTTTTGCCTGA